>NC_142082.1:36408954-36728704 GCF_054644295.1 Miniopterus natalensis
CTCAATCTAGATACAGTGCTTTTGGGGCAAAGGTGTAATCAAAATCTGAGTTTGGTGGCATTCCTAGCATACTACAGGGACTAGAATTTATCAACAAATTCTTAAAAGATTTCAGGGAACCTGATGACTACTCAAAGGTGAGATAGATCAGAACAAAAGAGGGAATTTTCAATGCTCCTGTCGAATTTTAGTCCCAACTGATTAGCACTCTATACTTGGAAGCAGCAGGTCATCTGGGAAGCAGACAACAAGGAAAACATATAAACAGAGAACAATTTTAAAAGAATAAACAGCTAGAATCAAATGTACTGGTTATTAAAATAGCCATGATTTCAGCACACCTTTTATTTGTGCATGCACTCCAGCAAGCAACTTTTTGTTACTATTTATTCTCTTCAACTCTCAGAATGATCAAAGAATTACATTTCTTGCTAAGAGGACTCACAGAAGGAAGGAGGGAAGGGGGGAGGAAGGAAGGGGGGAGGGAAGAAGGAGGGAGGGAGGGCCTCCTATGTAGAGTTCTTCAATTTTGTGAATTCAGGCTTCCAAGTTGATAGCTGGAGTTAAGACTTGAATGTAGTTTTCTGAGCCCAGACAATATCTTTATTAATATTTTTCCTTCTGTAGCAATTATGCAGCCACCCAGGAGCAGAACTCTATACATAATGCTCAAGACTCACAAGTCCTCTGGAGAATAGGTCAGGAAAGAAATCATTTGAATGCATAATGTCAAAGTCCTCAAGTCAGTAGGCAGCCTCTACATTTCCATATGGTTCACCTGCTGGGATTCATCTTTCAAATGGAGCCGGCCAGAGCTTGCTTTTATGCCTCTTTGGCTGGTAACTGTTTTATTCTCAGTGTATGACAGAAATAGTATAAAGAGAAAAGGTTGCTCTTAGCAAAGGTCAAAATTAATAGGATATCCTATGCAGAGAGAATAGACACCAACATTTTATAACAATGGTCAGCTATGCATGGTACAATTTCTTTTCTTTCTTTGTACTTTCCTTGGGCTCAATTATTATTATTATTATATTATTATTTTTTTTTTTTAGACAGGAATAGGTATTACTTTCTTACTCAAAATAAGTGAATGTGTTTTTTAATTATAATGTAATCAGTATTATCTGAGGTTGTGAATTGTGGCAGCTGGAATGTCTAGGCCTGCTCCCTGCAGTCCCAGCGAAACCTCTGCTTTCCCATCCCATCCCTCCAGCCAGATGGCATCCGCGCAGGATGCCTCTGCATTTGGCAACCCACTCCTCTTACAATGTGACAGTCTTACTAAGCACAGCTCTGAAACCTCCTATATGGACACCCAGCTTAGTATATGACCAAATTAATTCCCAAAGCCTGCTCACTAGTTCCTTTCTATTTTGGCATTATAGCAAGAAACACAGTCGTCATCAGCAGGCAAAACTCACCTCATTTATAGCCCTACAATACTACACACAAACCAGGGTGCTGAAAAGATAGAATACTCCTTTACAATGCGCTAAGCTCCTGAAAGACAGGAACTGTGTTTAGCTCCTCTGCACTGTGCTTAGTTCCTATAATCAGAATGAATAAACTTCTGATGAAGAAAAGACTGCGTGAAAGGTATCAGCAATGACAGATAAAGACAAAACAAGGAGTTTGCTGCATTTCTGGGAAGAGCTGGCAGAACTAACTCCCAATAATTGAAAACCATGGGTGAGCAAAAAGTAAGCTGATTATTGCACCCTGACTGAATCTTTCACACAAGCTGATGATACAACGCAAAGAAACTAGAAGTGCAGCTCCATGAGAGGTTATGTCCACCACTTTGGGATTTGTGTGTCCTATGCCAGTCAGTTAAATCTGACAAATGTTTCCTGAACCCCATCTCTGTGCAGGTACAGGACCACCTCAATGCAGTCCCCATACAGCAAGATGTTTAAACATGAGCCAGTTTCTTCACTTTTGCTCGGTATGATGGAGATCATCAAGCCTCCTTCAAAATACCAACATGAAGGCGAAAAATGAAAGTATATACAAAGGGCCTGGTATCTGACAGGTAGTCAGAAATGTCAGGGTAGATCCAGGGCCACCGTGTAAGAGCTCTGGGGCTGGGGGGCATTCCCGTCACAGACCTGCACAGCCTTCCGCAAAAATCCTGGCTCGCCTCTTTTCTTAACTTGCTGCTTTGTGGTTCGTTTTCCACCTCTCTACGCGTTCTCATCAGAAATGTCAAGGTCACAATGCAAATGCACAGGACAACGGCAAACAAGACACAGGATTAGGGATAACTCAGAAAGGTATGGGCTTCTGAAGGTGATCTACTTCCATGTGGTGGAGAAAGACCAGAAACTCATTCAAGATCCATCTGTAACTCAATACTCCTGACAACTTCAAAGAAACACAAAACATGTAATACTCCCATTCCTCTTGGAGGAGGGGGTTCCATAGGATCCTGTTGAGAATTTGATGAAAGCAAGAGGCCTCCTTCCCCCAAATATATACACACCTGAATTTTGCTTACATTGCAGACAGTTCATAAACACACATCCTGACCCCAAGCCCCTCCCCCACAGCAGCAATAAAAGAGAATCAGACAGGCCTTCTTATGATTCAAATGTGGAATGAGCTGACTTTTAAAAATTATTGTACATACAGCTGGCTGCAGTCCCAGTAATTCTCTTTCTCCAGGCTGTGTTAAAATTCCAAAGAACAAATAGCATGAAGAAAGCCTGGGAAGTTTGTGAAGCCAGTCTCCAGTCCAAAAATGCCTGCTGCTTCACCAAATAATTAAGCCATTACTTCATCTCTATGGCACACCTGCAACCTAACAGCTCACAAAACCACACTCACAGATGGCTTTGAGAGATGTAAGCGCACACAATAAAAGCTCACTGGCGGCTCAGTTATTTGGACAAGGTTTTAGAATTACGGAAATGCTGCCCAAGGCAAACACATCATCTAATTAGCTCCAATTGATTAGCTGAGTTGCACTCTCCTAATGTAGAGTTCCCCACATCCTGTCTTTTTTTTTGGGGGGGGGGGGCGGGTGTTGCATCCATTTGGAGGGCAACCAGGCTATACTCCAAACAATAAACAAAGCACAGCATCCCACATTCTAACTTGAAGAGTAGTCTATCTACATTGAAGGTGACAAATGAATATTCATTTACTATCATTTAAAAATCAAAGCCAATAATCATCATAAGCCACTTTATATTTATAAAATGTTTGATGGTTTACACTTTAACATAGCTCAGAATCTCAGAAGGAAAGGCAGATACTATTGCCAATCCACTCGTTGACTAGCAAATGCTTTTTGAACATGGGTTGCGTCAGGTGTGGAGAGGTAAAAAGGGGCGGTCCCTGTCTTCCAGTGGTCATGGAAACGCAGGAGAAAAATGCCAAGTGGGCCTTGGGGAGAAAGGGAGAGTTTTTACAAGGGAAGGAACAGTAAATGACTCTTGGGGGAAAGTGATTTTGTACAGAGAACTGGAATAGGAAGAGACTGGGAAAATAGCACTCAAGGTAGAAGGAATAGTGTGTGCAAATAGTGTGTGAGAATGGGCGTGGTTCTGGTGGGTAAGTGTGCAGGAGCCTGGGAAGCCGCAACAAGGGGAGGGAATGATGGAGGATGAGGCTGGAGAAGTAGACGGGCCACATCAAGGAAGGTCTTTCCTGCAGCGGATATGGGGGTTTATCAATAGGAAGCTGAAGACACAGATCGGCTAGAGCAGTGGTTCTCATGATGTACATTAAGACCACGTGGGGAGCTTCGAGAAATGTACTGCCCCAGGTCCCATCCTCAAAGACTCGGATTCAGTTAGCACGGTGTGGGATCTGGGCACCAGTACTCTTCTTTAAAAGTTCTCCAAGTGAGTTTAATGTGCAGTTGGTACAGAAAAGCACGGGGCTAGAGATTAAGCACCCATCTAAGGTCATCCAAGTTCAGGGAGCTTTCTTGGGCTTTGAACTGCAGCAATTATTTCTTTAATTTCATATATCAATTTTAAGAATGCAAAAAAAAAATAATGGGGAGAAAAGGCTCTCAGCACAACACATACAACAGATACAGCTCTTCATTGTAGCTAGAATTTTAACATTTATTTGATATGCAAAATGCCCTAAGTAATGTGATGTCAACAAATCCAAACTGGCCTTTATTTCTGGATTACATGTTTAGGCTGGGTAGAAAAAAATCCTGAAAGTCTCCTTATAACCTGAACCATTCTTTAAGACCATGATGCTTTGCTGAACAAGAGCGACAAGTCCAACAGGCATCGTAAACTGACTCATTTGGCCAGCACAATATAGGGGGAGAGCAGAAGGCCTGGGAAGATGATGCTTATCTGAGGAGCGTCAATGCTTCCAAAGGTCATCTGATTGACACATCTGCAGTTTATAAGCACAATAGGTGAGTCAGAGGTAAACCCAGCAAACTTCTGTAAAACTAAATGGCTTGCACTCCCTGGGTAGCAAGGCCTACAAACCTGGGTCATTTCTGCTCCCCCTTCATCCTTCCCATGTCCAACAAACTGCTCTTTTTCAACACAGTGCTCCTTCAGCCACCACGAAACAACTGGACTCAGCAATGAAACCAAAACCAGTTTATGATCCCTGCCCCATAATTTAATACCACTTTGGAAAAAAACACTCACTAGGACTACTTCGAAAGAATACCAATTTGTACCCAGCAAGAAGCCTAAAACATTGATTCCATTCATTTAAACTAACAATATACCCTCTTTTAGGTAAGAAGTGGACTTGCAAAAAATGTTTGAGGACATAAATTTGGGGGGAAGAATGAAATGCTTTTCACTCCTGCCCGAAGAAAAAGAAGAAATAAGGGGGGGAGGAGGAATCTAATCTTAAAACAGCCTTTGGTACTAACCTTTGAGGATGACCTCTTCAAAAGTAATAATACAAATTCACCTTCATTCCAAGAGCTGGGTTATGACACTCTTGGCAAAGACTCACACGGAGAAGTAGTAAGTGGTGAGGGTACTGCCTTCACCTTGCAAGTTTTTGGTTTTTTTTAATTAATACGACATCTAGGAAAACCCAACTACATGGCATGATACAAACAGAGTTTACAAAAATATTGTAATAATATTTATCAATCTCTCGTGGATGCTTGATAAGTGATGGTTGACTTTCAGGCTATCTAATAATCTGCCCTCTAAGTCCGTTGTTTTTAAAGTTAGGTGCTTTACCAACATGTCTCTATACTAGCACATCCCCAGGAATCATATTTACCTTACATCTGGAAACCCAGCCATGAGCCAAAGTTTTGCTGACTCAATAGTGAACATGAGCAAAAAGATCTGGGTAAGCAAAATGGGCATCTCAGCGACACTATATGCTACAGCTCCTCTGCCCCATGGCCAGCAGGGAACCTTCTCTGCTGACCCACATTAACCTGACAAATCCTTGCTCTGCTTTCCCCTGGGCTCTTCCTGTCACTGTTTTGTCATTACAACATCCCTGGCTTCATTTCAACACACATTCTTGATAAGCTGTGAACTTGGAAATTCCAATTACTTATACTGACTACATTTCCCGTTCTGTTGACTGTTTCCTTGGGCCATTTGGAGTCCGTTTCCAAGCCTCTCTGTAGGTGGGCTGCATTACACCTGGGAGTTCTCCCCTGGGCTCTGGGGCCACCAGAGGCATGTAGTTTGGTGTCACAGAGAAAGGTCACATTTCCTTAAAGGTCTTGATCTGAAAGTCACTGTACCTTCCGTCAGGTGGCCTAGAGTCACCTCCCTTGAAGTAATAACCCCACACCTCCTGATGGATCTGGAGTAAGTGGTGAGAGGCAGCTCTGCTATGATGGGAATGTTACTGGCTCCCGGGCACCCCCAACCCAGTCCTGTTCTCACAAGCCTAGTCAGCTTAGTAAATATTTATCCAGCATGCCTGACCCAGGCAAAAGCACGCTAACCACCCTGCTCTTCACACCAGAAAAGAAAACAATTGACTCTATTTAAACATAACTGATAAATAGGGCAATGCCATGTTAGTTATCCACAATCACGTAAGAAAATATCCATCTGGTTAGCTTTTATTGAGAGTTGGATCATATAATACACTGAGGACTTTAAAAATTCCCCCTACGCCTACTTCGTACATTTTATGGCCTCATTAATTTAAACTTACTCCATTATTTTTTTACTAAAATAGGTTATGTTCCTATTTAAGTGTCTTGGAAACAAGCAAGCATGTTACCCACATGGTAACTCGTTACTGTCATTCAACCCCAGTTACAAGCAGGATAAAGGTCCAAATCGAAGGATGCAAAGGTGAGTCCCTCCCCTCCCACACGACACCTCCAAGATCATACCATTTCAGAAAACAAGAGATTTTCTTCCAGCCTCTCAGCACATTCCTACCTTCAGGCCCTGAGCTGGATGGCAATGAGTCAAGTGGATGATAATTTATCACAGGATGGTTCTTATTTTATATTCTAGACCAATACGATGTAATATAATGAAGGAAATGTTCCATATCTGAGTTAGTACAGTAGCCATGAGCCACAAATGGCCACTAAGCACTTGAATGTGGCTAGTGCAACTGTATTTTTAATCGATTTCATTTCAATTTCAACAGCCACATGTGACTAATGACTACTATATTGGATGGTGCACTTCCAGACCACGAGATAGTTACTTTATTTAAACTAATATGTTTTGGCAAACATGTTTTCCTCCACGGCTTTCCACCATCCTATTTCACTTCAGCAAAATTTTTTTTATCATCTTCTATCATTATAATCCCCCTTCCTCTAATTAAAGAAAATGTTAACAGTTCAATGGAAAAAAATGGGAGGCAGATTAAAACTTTAGGTTTCTAGTTAAAACTACTGGTGCTCCGTTTGAACTGAGTGAGTCTTCCTTCCACCCATCTGTGTGATAAATGGGTACTTTTCAATTGCCCACAGCATGTAAGATACGCTGCATGACCGTGGATGCTTCCACAACTACACACGTCAGGGTGCACGCTGTGCTTTGTTAAGGAGCAGGAAAGGGCAACAGAAAAGCCCGAGAGGAGCAGAATTACATTTTGCTTCCTACTCTTGAGAAAGCCTTTTCAATGTCCACCCACCCAAGTTTAGTTTGCTCTCCAAAGAGGTTCTTGTAAAGAACATAGACGCCATTGTTTCCCCCAACAACTCTCCTTAAATAAGGCTTTGTCTCCATGTTTTCAGAGACAATCTCTCTCCGAGAAAATGCTGAATAATTGGGCCAAATTATATCAACTTGGTGGTGTTTACACAGACTGTTCTCAGAATGACCCAGAGAGAGGTAGCAGGGTCACCTGGCACCAAAGAGTTGAGACTCTGAGGCTGTGTCAGTGCCTCCATCCAAACGAGAGGAAGCTACTTGTGGCAAGGAGGTCCCCCTCAATATTGGGGGGCAGCTAGCTGGGGGGAGGTCCGAGAGACTCACACTCAGTATTGGAATACAGAATCTTGCTGGGCAGCAACAGCACCAGGGCTGCTGTGGGAAGTGCCTAGTGGCAGAAACATGCCCATCGTGACAGCTCCTCTGCAGCCAGGACCCACCCATGCCAGCCGCTGGGCCCAGCCCGCTGCGCGATCAGAGGCCCAGCCAGCGAGGGGAAGCTGAGGCCCACGGCACAGACCCCAACCATCTCCAAGAGTCGGCAACTGGAATATTTACTTTTACATTCGGAGATACGCATCTTTCAAATTTCAAGTTCCTCTGGTATAGAGGGGGGAAAAAAAAAAAAAGATAAGATTCAGGGCTAACACTCTTTTCCATGTTGTTCACCTCTTGCTCTTCCTCTTTGCAAAACTGGTCACTAACTCCATGTCACCAACGGCTCAGGCCAACCCCTCCGAGTCACCTTTGCTTCTTTCTCTCACACCTGTTATCCAATTCCTTAGCAGATCCTGTCCTCTCTACCTTCAAAATATATTCTGGACGCAACCACTAACCACCACCATCAGTCTCCTGAGTGACTGCAGCAGCGTCCGCATCGGCCTCCTCGCCCAAGCGCCGGTCGGCTCAACTCAGCAGGAGGTGGTCCTGGCACAAGGTCCAGTCAGATCACGTCACTTAGAATAACGTCTAACCTCCCCCTCCTGGCCTTCCAGACCCTGTCATTTCTCAGGGCACCACACCCGCTGCCATTCCACTTCTCGCTCATGTATTCAACCACTGCAGCTGCCTTACTGGTCCACAAATGCATCGCACACATTCCTGCCTCAGGGCTTTTGCGCATCCTGTTCTTTTGCTCTGAAATAACTTTCACCCCAAAATGTAGGACTTGCTCTCTCACTTCCTATAGGTCTCTGTTAAACATCATTTTATCATAGAGACTTCCTTGACAAGTTTATATAAAATACGGGCACACATGCGTCCATGAGCATACCACCGCAAGCTCTCTCCCTTCTCCATGGCTCTTTCTATTTATCGCTTAATACTACCTGGCATGTGATGTATTTTGGTTCTGTTTCTATCTTTTCCTTCTGGAGTATAAATTTCACGGGGACAGGAAGATTGTCTGTTTGGTTCACTGCTACATCACCAGGACTCACCTAGCACATAGTAGGTGCTCAATAAATATCCGTGGGTTTTCTTTTTGAATGTTTGGGTTGGTCCTTTACAAAGCAGAATTCTCTTGAAATGAAATTCACATGACTATGTAAATATCATGAAGACGGCTCAGGTAAGTTATGGACCATAAAATTACAATTTACTTTATACAAAGCAAATGAAGTTAAGGTAATATAGTTCTGTGTAACTGGCTCTAGATTCAAAATTATATTCCCTAATTCCTCAACTAGTTCTTTCTCCTAGGCATTCCCTCTATTTCTCAAAGTGGAAGGTGCACCTGTACAACTGGGCCGCTCTGGTCAGAGGTGGGACTCTGGCTCCCTTCAGACACATAAACTGCAGGAATCACTCCAAAATAAGGTTTAGTGGTCGTAGATGGTCTCTCCCACTTAAAAAAAAAAGGAGGAAAAGAGAGAGAAATGCCCACTACACATGTCTACATCTAAGGGTTGTATAATCAGGTGTAAAAATGAATGTGTGGCGTGTGTGAAAAACACTTATCTCTCTGTCAAGAAGTCTACTCAACAAACACTGAATTCCCTTCCTTCTCTATCACCAGCACAGGGGCTTTGTGCTCCTCCAGACCTGCTCCTGACCTGGTCACCACCTAGAAGGCTCTAAGCATCATGGAGACAGCACACTTGTCCTTTAGGTTAACCTGTCTATACCTAGGGCCTCGCACAGAACCCAGAACATTCCAAGGGCTCAAATAAACATTTGCTGAGCAACGAAGATACCAGTTCAGAGTTGGGAATGTCTGACAGCTAATAACCTGTCCCCAATAACCCTTAGGTTCCACGGCTCTACGGCATGTTAGACACCACGGGGAACATGACTGCTTTACTTTTTATTATATTTTTAATCCTCACCTGAGGATATTTTTTCCATTGCTTTTCAGAGTGAGTAGAAGGGAGACAGACAAAAATATCGATGTGAGAGAGACATATCATTTGGTTGCCTCCTGCATACACCCTGACTGGGGTCAGGGATCGAGCTTGCAACTGAGGTATGTGCCCTTGACTGGGAATTGAACCCGAGACCCTTCAGTTCACAGGCCGACGCTCTAACCACTGAGCAAAACCAGCTAGGGCTGTTTTTACTTTTTAGAGAAAGTTGAGCACACAGTGAAGTTTTTCCCCTTTATTTCCAGGACAGAATTACTTATGTCATTGATGGTTTCAGTGCTCTTTGTGCACGAGCTCATTTTAACTCCATCTCATCAGATCCCTTCAATAATAGATGTTGACAGCCCCAGATGCCAGGCCCTTGGCAAGAGCATCTGCTTATCCCCTCAGGATTAAACTAAACGACTTAACCTCCAGGACAGCAGGTCTTCCTCCAGAGTTTTGCAGAGTTTCACAGCACGGACCAGGCCAACGGCCACATGGAAACAACTGTACTCAGAGCATCTATTTATCTGGCCAGTGAACTCCTTGTGAACAGGGACCTTTCTCCATCATTGACCCAGGTGCCTCTCATAGGACCTATGCATAGTAAAAGCTCAAGTGAAGCTTGAAGAATGTCACAAGATGTTGTAAGTACTGACCAGCTCAAAATTAGTAGTTAACCAAACATTTTACAGATTGCTTACTACACAAGAGTGGTTCAAATAAGTGCTTCTCATCTATTGTTGGGAACAGATGTATTTTTTTAAGCACCATACTATGTGTTACAGGAGTTCACATTAAGTATATGATCTTAGACACCACGCAAGTGGCCAGATTTACACTCCATAGGAACGAAATTGCTTTCCATTTTATGGGTAACCTCTTATAATTTCCCATGTTGTACCGAACATAATTTTGATACTTTGGATTAGCCAAAGTAACATTAAAGTTAATTCTGTGGAGAAAGAAAGGCATGACTGGATTGGCTTGCCCCTGCGCACATACACCGCCACACATGTGGTTCCCAGCTGCCACTCGATTTATCGCGCTCCCTTGATTCTTGGCACAGGACTAAGACAGCAGAAAAGCACATTCTGATGGTCTATGGAATCAACCCCAGTGGTAACTGACAGCTGACAGTGAATAATATTTGGGTACACAGGATCACAAACATTAATGAGTTATAAAATAAAACATCATCATCCCACTGAGTCCAATTGCTCAACACAGAAAAAAGCACCAGGACAGCAGTTCCTACACTACCCAGAAATAGAATTCATAACATATGACAGGCTCAATGAAGACATCTGGGAGCTTGGTAAAAATAATTAATTACGTAATGGAAACCAAGCAGTGACAACTTAGAATCAGAAAATTTAAATGCCATGTAGGCCAATATTCCACCAAACACAGAATCTCACTTATCGGATGTCTGACAGGGGTTTAGATATTTACTTGAACACTTGCAGAAACCAGATATTACTACCTCCATCAATGCAATGGTTCCATTTGTAGGCATCCCTTACTGGTTAGAATTACCGAGCCCCTATTATATGCTAGATGTTGTGTTAGCTACTTACTAAGGATAAATTGATAAAAGACATCATCTCTGCCCCCAAGGGTCTCAAAATCTACTGGAGAAAAAAATATTGTGTGGGCAAACTGGTCAGTGATGGGGCACAGAGAAGCTATGGGAGCACAAAGAAGAAATATCACGCATGAGAAATCAGGAAAGGCTCAAAAGAAGTGACAGTGTGTGAGCTCCATACTGAAGTTTGCCCAAAAATGAGGGGCCAAGACATTCCAAAGAAGCACAAACAGGAAACCCAGGAAGTGCAGTGAGCTTGGAAGATCTGTCAGCTTCTCAGCAGGTCCCAGCCGGTTCATGAAGGGCTTTGTATACAGGCGAAGGAGTCTGGATTTAATTTGAAAGATAAAAGAAAACCACTGAAGAAGGGCATGCTCAGATATGCCTGATCGCAGCCCTAACATCACCCAACATTCCTGATTGTGCTAGATGAATATTGGGTCTCCCACCTAAACCTTAAGCTCCATGAGGCCCAGCATTGAGTCTGTTCTGTTCATCCAAGTGTCTCCACTATCTAGGAAAGTGCCTAGGATAGGCAGGTATAGAATACACATCAAATGGGTCAATCAATCAATCAATCAATCAATCAATCAATCAGTGGTCCCTGGGGACACTAAAGAAGGCATAGTGATCAGCCAGTCACAGGATTCCCCTAGGCCTGGTTATGGAGAAAAACCAAAGGTACCTCTCAAGTATGGTCTGGAAAGCTGGTGGAAAAGACAGCGATTTAAAGAAATTCAAGAACTAGGTTTTGGGGACAAGTGAGAAAGAGTAAATTCAGTTTTAGACTTACTGAGCTTGGGGTACCTGGTACCTAAAGAGAAGTTAAGGGGAGCTAGCAAGTTATACATGGATCTGCCTACAGACAGAGGGAGGGGTGGCCTGAGATGAATACAGCCAGCCACTGAAGGGCCACTTAGGGGGCCAGGAGGCCACGGGTGAAGAGGACACAGTAGCCTGGAGAGAGGATTCAGTCCAGATGTTATGAAAACTGGGATGGTTTTGTGTCAAATAACTCCCATCAAATTCCCTATTATTATCACAAACCATCACTGGAAAGGAACAACAGATCTTACTGAGCAATTTGCTACAAGCATTTCCTTTTCAACTTCTAAGATCGCTAATAGCTGAAGCATCAACCAGATTATGTCCATAAAAAGATGACAGCAGTTTGAATGCTGGCTATTGGATTAAAAAGCAGTTGAAAACAAATAAGCATAACAAAATTACCCCAATGTCAGATGTAAAAAGGACTGATGAGGACTCTTTTCATTACAACCAGGATCCACTTAGGTTTTGAGTTTCTGTGAGAACAAGGGAGCAGATTATAGGAAAGATAATGAGCGTGTTTTGATGTCTAGCAAGCACCTGGCTTTCTCAGACTACCAGCGACATCACTAAGCAGCCGTGCATCTTCCTGGAGCCTCTCTGAGATGAAGAAAAATGGCTCATATAATTCTGAATGAAATACACAATGTAGCTATTGGGAAGTGGCTAGGATTCAGGTCTAGAAAATCTAAATTAATCTGTTTTATTCCAATTTCATTAATTCTTTGTAAGTAAGATAGTCTCCAGGTTGGAGGGAGGAGGATCTTCTCCACATCAGAACAAATTTAGAGATAATTTAAAAATGTGTACATGTTGCTCTTTTTTTTCTTCAAAATTAAAAGAGCTTTGTTAAGTCTGATACAGGGAAATGTACAGTTATAACCTAGATTACCTACTTTATTGAATGGAGCAATGTCAGTGAGAACATTACACTGGTTTTTAGATTATTTAAATAATAATAATACTGGCACATTTTTGAAGAATAGCAACATGGAGGCAGCTTTCAAATTCTTTTGTTCTTAAATCAGATCATGAACCAGGCCATAATGTTAGACAAAGTCCATGTGACTTTCAGCCCAGGGGAGCTCATCTCTTATAGAAAAGATTTTTTCCCATCTATCCAACAGGGAATGAGTACTCTGAGCATTAGTGAGATGTGTGCCTTAGGTGAAGGAGAGTCACAGCCAGTAATTGACAATGAAAGAGTAATATCTGTGCCTGGTTTTAATCTCACATGTCCTCAAATTACCTTGAGGCACACTCAGAGTCTCTGAATCCTAAAAATTAGCATTCTTAATTCATTATGAGACTAAACTTCACTTAGAAATATAATTGGGAAAAGACACTGAGGAAGAGAGGAAGTCAAGAATCTACATAAATAACTAGAATTCATAATTCTGAAAAGTCTAGGAATTCCTACTATCATCAGAAGAATGTTAAAGGCAATCTGCTCATTCAACTATTCATTGAGATTGTAAAAAATTACTATTTTTTCCAAGTATCCTGTGTCTGCTGAAGCCAGCGTAGCTACCTGGTTATTGGGCCTCAATTTCTAGCTTTCAAGTTTGTGTGAACATTTATCATGGAGTTAGCTTTGTTGTGGCTGGGGCAGAGCACGGGAAGGAAAATTATGGTGCATGAATCATCTCTGACTTTTTAAGGCATTTATACACAGAGGGGAGGTGATGGTAATGGTTAGCCAAGTGGTAACCAAGAGAGCTTTCTACAATGGGAATGTTCGACATATATATACTTTCTAATATGGTAACCACAAGTTCTATGTGGCAACTGAACTTACAACATGTCTGGTGTGATTTTGGAACATTTTAAGTGTATTTAAATTTAAATAGCCACATGTGCCTGGTGGCTACCATATTACACAGTGTAGACTCAGAAGATACAAGCTAAATTCTTTATCAAATGCCTACCCAAACATGAAATTCTAACCTTGAAAATTTTAGGATATTTAAGGAAAGTGTACATCCTTAGGTACAGTCGGCAAGAAAAACAGGATTTGGGGTAGTGTGCTCTATGGACAAGCTAATTAATTAATCTTCATCTTCAGAGATATACAGACAACCCAACTGAACAAATTTTCACTTACTGGTACATCAAAGATGTAAAAAGCACTAATCTTTAGTTTTATATCTCCAAAGTAAGTAAAAGCAAATATCTAGACAAATAGTAGTGGATTTGTTGATAAAATCAAAAGGTTTATTATCAAAAATATTTTTAAGATTAAAAAATAAAACATCTTAGAATTCCACAGTGAATCTCAGGCTTGGCTGCTGTCACACCAAGTGGCCTGAATCCGGTCTAGTTCTGTGGCCTCTCCTTTATCATCCTGCCTCTCTACAAGGTCTTCTGGGTGATCACACACCAATACCCCAGTAAACTCTGTTGGTTCATTAGGCACTGACAGGAAATAATAAAGTTTTAATCCCCATGCATAACATTTTCCAGAAGAAACACTTGCTGCATTCTACTATTCTGACGAGCCTGAGGATAGGTCAAAAGCCCCAAGTAATTTTAGCCTTTCTTGACATTAATTTTGCATAAATAGCTTCCTCTAAAACCTCTTTTTGGTTTTCTCCTTGGAATGGATAAAGACATCCTCATTTACCTTACGAAAATTTCAAACTAAGTCAAGTTACAAGAAAGACATTTTCTTTCTCCAAAACACATACACAGATTACAGCATTTATGTAGAGTTATCCTGCTTAATCAAGAAAAATTATCCCTTTTAAAGCATAGAAAGACAAATCTCAAGTGCACATAAAGTCCTTCATTATACAGAAAAATGCATAATGTGCATATTTAATATAATTATGTTAGTGAAATGCATCTTCTAAGATAGGTGCAATGACATCGCATATTTATAGCAATGTCAAAAACTAAAGCATTCAGGAGAAGAGAATTTTCTACAACTCCCCCATTAAGTTCATATCTCTTTTAATCTCATTTCTAAATATGTTTATAATTCCTTGAGTTCTAAAACACAAAGAATTGAATTTCAAACTTGTCACTGAACATCATTATTGTGATTATTACTATCCTGACTACAGTCTCTAACTATCTGTGCCTGCTTCTTTACTTACTCTTTACTTCTTCAAAGTCAGCATCAGCTCTCAATTCTCACGCCTTGCTTTGCCCCATCTCTTGGTTTACAGCTTCCAGTTTCCCATGGAGTAGGAACAATAACCTGCGTAGTTTAACTGAGTTAATCATGTTTTGAATGAGGAACTAAAGAGTACAGGGCAGAGGATTTCTGCCAAGTGAAGCACTCAGAGGCTCCCGTCCCACCCACAGTCCCACTGCCATCAACATGAGAATTTGACATGTGCTTATTAAGTTGAGGAGGCCAGAAGTGGGGCCTCCAAATAACACCTAACGCCCAAATTTCAATTAATATAAAATTAACTAGTTAATTTTACTGTTAGACAGAATTAAGTTTAACCACATAATTCTTGTGATAATCAGAGAGATGCATAGCCTATTAACAGCTTAGGAATACCTCTGCTATAAATTTTCTAAAGTCGAAGGCATATCATCTTACATGGTGACCAAGCAGCAAATTCTCTGTTTGTAGTTAGCACCACTTAATTTTTCCTGTTAAAATTAGCTAGAGTGGCCCGGCCAGTGTGACTCAGCGGTTGAGCTGACAGGCCTAGCAGCAGTTGGGTATTACTGTGGTGGTTTTGGGGCTGGGTGAGGGAGCAGACGTGAAGCTGGAGAGACAGAGGATCCTGAAGGTCCTGGAAGCACATTAGGAGCTTGTCTTCTTAGGGAAGCCATCAACAGTAGTCTCAGATGAAGTACCAGACATAGTGGGGGGCAGTGTACTGAAGAGGAGAGGGAGAGAAGTGGAGGCCAGATGTATTGGGGGAGCAGGCACGCAGAGAGTTGGGGACAGGGACCTTGAGGTGACAATGGTTATATCATGCCAGGAAGGAGGCAGGGCAAAGGGAGAGGTTACGAATACTAAAATACATACTATGAGCATTAGAGCAAACTGTGTGAGGGTCTGGGTAGAGCGTGTGAACGGCACCCCTATCCCACAGAGCCATATCGTCGGGCCTGGGTCCTTTCTCGACATCACACGTTCTGATCCCAGCCTCCCCGAGGGTACTAAAGCAGGGGGTGGCAGAAGGCGGGCCATCCATGGGAGGGAGGCCTCTAACATGGGGCGCTGCCACCCTGTGTCAGGACTCAGCCAAAGCTCTTCTCAAGCTATGCCCAATGAGCCTCCACCCTGCTCTACCCACTCGGCAGCCACTAGTGGCTACTGCAATTTAAACTGATTAAAATGAAATAAAATTAGAAATTCAGTTTCTCCATGTCAACCACATTCCAAGTACCTACCAGAAGTGGCACAGGCACAGAGCATTTCCTTCATCACAGGAGTTCCGCCAGGCAGAGCTGCAGTGAGCTAGCATTGTGTGGGATTTCTTTCAAACGACACATGCAAAGGGTGAATAAATTTACTAATAAAATGGTAGAAATTTCACTTCACCATCACTGATTATTTCAACATTCTCAGAGAAGAGAGTCAATGTAGAAAACAAATATAAACACCAACTTCGAAATTGTCTTGAATATATAAAATATTCAAAGAACTGCAATTGAAGCAATACATTTCAAATGCCAGCACAGCTAGCTAAAATTTTTCCCTATTGTACATGTTATAAACTTAATATTTATTTACTATGCTGTCAATGTGGAGAAATAACATTAAAATGATAAGAAAAAAACACTGCAATTTAGTCATAGTAGGCATCAAAAAGCCTTCATAAATGTTCACAATTCATATTTTTAAATTTATGACATATTCCATGAAACCAGAATTGAAGAACTGCTGAAAGTAACTTTTAAAAACCATTAAATCTAGCAAGTTCTATGGGCCTTTTCGTGTTTATTGCCGGATAATAGTAGTTACACCAATAAATATATACTGCTAACATTCAAATAGCTGCTCCTGGAAGGTAGAGACGATAATCGAATAAAGTGATAGATCTCCATCTATCTGCACTTTAAGGTCATCTGAGGAATCAGAGTCAGGCATGAGCACACCCACACCACTGCTCAGTCCCAGGCCACCTCCTTCAGAATGGGTTGGAGGTGGGAGGTAGGTGCAAGCACTTATGTTTTTTTTAAGAGCCCCTAAGGACATGCTAACAGGCAGACAGGGTTGGAAACAAATGCAGGGGATTAAACAAAACCGTCACACAGTCTTTGTGCAACTATTAACGTCTCATTAAGGACCTGTGGGAGAAAACAGCCCTTTAAATAGTCACAATATTTTTCTTAAACTTAATTTAAAACAATGTCCTATTATCCACCAGGACACTGGATTTTAACTCTGGCTGCATGTTAGAATCACCTGGAAAGCTCTTAAAATTACTAATATCCAGGCCCCTTCTAGATGAACTGAATCAGAATTTCTGGTGGTGAAACTTGGGTATGTGTATGTTTTACAAGATTCCTAGGTGATTCTAGGAGGCAGTGGAGATTGAGTACCCCTGCACTAGATGAACTGAATGCCTTGTTCTTGAGAAATTGAAACAGCAGCCGTCTGCCCAAAACAAGCCCAAGGAAATCAGATTCACTCGATTGAATCTGTCCAAAGCTTTGCCACCAGTACATGAATTTATCCTCAAGGCAGCATCCAGATGCTCACAGCAAGACTTCACTTAATTCCCCAGTACCCCCACCTCCCACCACCTCACAGTATGTGACCATAATCGACACTCAAAAACGGCTTATTGGACAAATGGAACCAATTTATGTGGGTATGAATAATCTTTTTACAAATGATGAGTAAATTAAATTAAAGTGTTTCTTTCTCAGGGAAATCCAAGAGTTCTGATATAGTCTGGAACCATATCCTGTTTTGATTTGACAAATCACTTTGAATAAAAATAAATATTTGTATTTATAATGTTGAGGCTTTTATATCAATCAGCTTTTGCCATCAAAACAAAATACCAGAAAAATCTTAAAATTAAGAACAGAATAGCAAATAATCCTACATGTATGTGAGCAGTAATGGAATCTTCTCCCTCTTCTAATCTCTTTCACAGTCTTGCTGGAAAAATATCCAGTATGAGTGGTAGGTGGCAGTGGTGGGAATCCCTCCCCTTGCACAAGATTGGGAGGTGACATTCAGGTCTCAGGAATGGCACAGGGATATGCTAAATGGTATTCAATTATATTATGGATTCATTTATCCTTCCTACACACCTAACCACTATTTAACCATTGCACTATGACAGGAAAATTTCATCTTTGGAACTTTTTGATACCAGAAAGCCAACTTATTTTACTTCTTCTGTACACAAAAACCCAACCATAGAACGATATAACACAAGAAAAACAAACAAACCCATATTCCCTTTGCCCTAACACAACTATTTATATATTTGTTTAGGTCTTCTACTTTGTTTACTAGTGCAATATCCTCATATAGCTTTTACAATCAAGGCTTACATATAATCCCATATTCTCCTTTTTTTCAGTTACTATTATGCTATAATATATGAATCAATGGCTCCATAAAATAAGGCAGAGTTGGACATAGTGCCCAAGGAAGAATTCTTGTTCTGTAACACTGGTTACAAATCCATCCTGGACACCCCAGGCAAAATCAGCAGGCTCTGATGCTGCTAAATGTCTTTTTCAGAGTGTCTGAAATACTCAGTGATCTAGAAACTGATCTCATCCTTGGCATTTAGGTCCTCATTCCGCCAAGTACATTAATAAAGGGAAGGCTGAACACAGCACTCCAGCCTCCAGTTATACTTAATGACATTGGTGACAGGCACAGAGCCATCACTGCTGGCCGGGCCTGCTGTCCTGTGATCCTCTGAGAATGTTATACAGAGCTGTCAACATCAAACAAAGTTGACTCCATCTGCCTACAGGCCTGAGAAGAAGGAAGTCAGGATTGCCAGCGTCACTTATGACCTCTGATGATTACACCCATCACATCCCCTGCCTCTTCATTAGTTTCACATGCAGCTTCTCAATTAAAACACTTTTAAAATGCATTAAGAAATTCAGGCATGGAAGAGAGTTTTATGTCTCTCAACTATGTTTAAATGTGACATAAATCACACTACCTGCAGTCCAGACAGTGACCAGGAGATTAGACGCCAGCCGTTCAGCTTTATTCTCTTCTCAGGTCTGTAACTGGCCACCAATGCCAACCAGTCGCCGGGAAAGAAGGACATTTTATACTAATTGTCACAATAGTTCAGCTCAGTCTTTCAGAGACACACACAAAAAAAGGGGGGGAGGGGGGCAATTTCCTTTCAAAATGTAAAAATGTGACAAATTACTCTATTTGGCCAAGCATTTTGCTCCCTAGAAACTTGTCAGATTTTGCCTTTAGGAAAACAATTAAATCCATTAAATTTTTTTAAAATTATAGAATATTTTAAAACATATACCAAATTATCACCCAACCTCAACAAGGATCAACCTATGGACAATCCTATTTCATTTGTATCCATAACCACAGTCACATACACCAGCACTCATTTTATGTGGCAGCAAATCCCCGACATCATTTATTTCATATATAAATAGCTCAGTGTGTTGAGTCTACTTTGAAGGACTAGAATCTGAATTCACTAGTTGGTGTTGTTTGTAAAATTCTGTGACATTGGAGACCAAGCCAAGGCATTAACTTGTTACAGAATCACTAAAGTGAAACCATCGCCTCAGCCCTCTTCCTAAAGCTCTGGTTCCTTTGAAAAGATGTTTACCTGATGAGTGCAACCCTGTGTCACAAGCTAATTCAATGACTCACTCAAGGACAGCAAGATGAATAGTTTTACATGCCTAAAGTTCGCTTTTTAATAAACTCATATTAGATGGGAACTAACAAATCGTGTTACAGCCAAGTATCTCTATTATCTTACCTAAATTAAAACCTCAAAAGAGAAATGAATTGATCTTAATACCAAATGTACCTAATATGCAGGTAAAACCCCAACGTTTTTAAGGAGGTTTTTACTTATTTGAATGATACTGGTAACTTTGTTTTTTTGACACGCAAGATTTTGGATGGTGCAGACCAACATGGGAGCTGATTAGTAATAATTTTGCTTGTACTTAATGTTTAGACTAAAATCCTCTCAATGTACCATCCAGGGCCCCTCTGATTTTATGAAGTGAGAATGGGGGGGGGGGGGGGGTTAAAAAGAAGACAGTTTCTATGCTAATATAGTTTTTCAAAACAAAGCAAAAATATTCATATAAGATCCTCCCCTAGAAGTAATAAATGAATAAAGAACGGCCTTTTCCTCCCTCAGTCTCTTCTCCAGCTGGGGAAGGAGGGAGGGTGAACTGAGGTCAGTTAGGAGCCCAAGAAACACATTTCAAAGAAAAAGCTGACCAGCCAGCAGTGCGCTTTGTAAACCAAGCATGTCTGTGCACCACAGAAAGCTCCAGGGTGACTAAATATCCTGAGGATGCCTCATGTCCTTGTTTATCTGTTCTTAAATCTTAATTTTTTTCTCTAGAGAGATCACACTGACAAAATGACCAAGCCTATGGACTGCCAACTGAATAATGGTGAAGTGTGATGAGGAAAATAACTATCCCAGACAAAGAGGTAAGTCCACGCGTGCATTAGTGGAAGGGCATGTCTCCTTGGGAGTGACCAAGGTTAACAGCCACGCCGAGGAAACTCTTTAAATCCCTAGCCCTGTAAAACCACAGGTCTTAAAACAAAGAGGCTAACTGGCTAAAATGTCACCACCTTCATCATCCTTGCATTTTTCTTTTGTAGTAGACAGAAGGTGGGCTTTGCCAGGAGACAAACCTAGGTTCAAATCCTTACCCTGTTGGTACCTCTACTGTTTGACCTTGAACTCCTTCCTGGAAGTCAGAAACAACCTTCACAAAATTTAGTTTGTGTGATCTCTGAATTTCTATTTCTCTGCACACAAAATAGCACTTGCTACCTCACAGGATCTATATAAGCAATGAACTTTACAATTTTATTCAACATTAATTACAAACACTTATTGAATGCTTATTTGGGCAACTACCCTGTAGGCAAAAAAATTAGACTAAACCCTGGCCCTTGCATAGCTTACACTCAAATGTGGCCCCTTCTAGCTCTACACAAAATTGGAAATATTTGTTTCTGGTACCCTCTCATAATCCAGTGTCTTACGGCTAGCATGGCTCCATTCTGAGCCCAGTCCTCATAATCTTCACTAATGATCTCTGAAATGTGAGCTGACAAAAGCTCAAGTCCAAGAGTAGCATTCGTGGTACTGCGTCATTCTAGCAACAGACATCACTAATCCAGCACAGTGCCTTTGACCTTGAACTCAAACTCCAAATCCTTCTGGACAAGATACTCCAAGCAGCCACTACCAAATGAGTATAGAGTTTGCAAAACTGTACCCCATTAACTGAAGTTCTTCCTATGTATTTGCACTTAAATATCGGGCCCCTGAAGACTTAAATATAGAGATCCCTTAAGCTCCCAAAACACAAAAAAAGTTAGAGGAAATCCTGAAGAGTTGGTCTCCAAGTTAAAACTGCATCTTATCTTTTACTTAAAATTATTATCTGTAATAACTGTTGGGCTTTTTACTAGAATGCAAAGAGGGCTATTCTGTGGTACTTTAAAAATAATATATATTCATTAGTATAAGAAGAGATAGACTAATCTTATGTTGATGAGTCTATTAAATAGTCTTTTCAAGTACGACAAAATTCACAAAACTTAAGAGCACTTAGCAAATGACACCAAATGATTCCTTCATTGTTCTCACCCTGAATGGGGGGGGAGGGGTGGTAGTCACTTGCGTAATTGTTTGTAGACTGTCTTATTTCTTCCAAACTCTAGGTTTCATAAAGGCAGATTCCAGGTCTATTTTCTTGATCAGTTTCCCTCAAAACTAGCATAGTTCTAAACCACAGCAGACTCTCAAATATTTATGAATGAAAGAAACAGTTCCTTCATCTCCTTGAAAAATTTTAACTAGGGTGTTTAACTTTTCTGTCATCCTGACTTGGTAAATTATTGTGACGTCAGCAAAATTTATAATAATATTCAAGAAAAGAGAGCTTGAATAACTTAGATTTGTCCTTTCTTCATGATTCTGATTTAGAGGACAATAGGGTGAAGCTATGAGGAAATTCTGGCTCATAATTATTCATAAAGAGTAGCTTTCTAGACTCATATGTTGGCCTTGTGATCTCAGGCCACTGCTTTGTCAGCTCACCACACTGTCTTCATACACTGCCTTAAATGAATGTCCCACTAATTTAAAAAAAGAAGAAAGAAAAATTAAACATACACATACACTCATTTTCACAGTTTTTGAGCCGTTCTAATTCTCTGATTAAGAGAATTGTTCTCATCAAATAAAAAGGTTGGCTATATAACTGACATAAACCATAACAATGTTAATATGTAAGCTGTAAAACTGGTATGGATCATGACATATTCACAGTCCCTCCTCACTCCCCAGCAGGTTTAGCTAGGCCATCATGAAGCTGGTATCTATGAGCGTATCAGTTTCACATGTACACAGCTGTTAACAAAGGAACTTTCAAGATCCCACATGCTGCCTAACATCTAGGAAGGGCGTACAGTCATCACGTTGAACATTTAACAAAATGGATTTTTCCAAGAAAAATATACTGAGGAATTACAAATCATGAATAGTTTTTAAAAAACAAAACAAGGCCCAACAAGCCCATGTACACACATTATTTAAAACCAGATGTGCAACCTAGGATTGCCCCACATAAAGGATTTAGGGCAGGGACCTGGCCGAGTAGCTCAGTTGGTTAGAGTGTCGTTCTGATACGCCAAGGTAGCAGGTTCGATCCCCAGTCAGGACACATACAAGAATCAACCAATGGATGCATAAGTAAGTGGAACAACAAATCAATGTTTCTCTCTCTCTCAAAATAAATAAATAAAAATTTTAAAAGGATTTTAGAGCAGCCTACAAGAGGTCTTGGAAAATAAGCACAAAACACATTTTGCCAGAATTACCAGTTATGTGTTATTGAAAATATGTAAACAGCTCCATCTCCATAGCGACCTGTGATGGACCCTGACCAAATGGGAAAGGATATTATGGTTTATTGCATGATTTCCTAGTGGTCAAAAGTGAAGTGAGCCATTGAAAAATAACCTAAATTTAACTGGGAATAGCCATTATGTATTTTCCCCAGTCTATAAAATTACTTTTTCTCAAAGCCCTCCATGATTAAAAGCAGTATAGCTGGATCCGTGGTAAGTCTTAAATAAATAACAATTTACTTTTATTCTTACCTGAAACTGGATTCTTTCTCAAACCTCCACTCACTCAGTCAATATGATCCAAATAATCAACTTACCAAAAAAAAAAAAAAATCAAAAAAACTGTTTTCTTTTCTCCCACCCGTCCCTTAACAAACAGCAACAAGGCATCGAATCAAGCAGTCACTGGAAAGATAAATATCATGTTAGTCCATGAGAAGGACTAGGTTCCTGTCCCTGATCACCTCACTGTCCCAAGAATGTAACATTAAAATTGGGTTTCATGCTATTCTGACTACATATCCTTATTTTTTAGAAATGCAGTCTAAAGAATTTAAGAGTGAAGGTTTTATGAAAACTCATCAAGTTGCACACTTCATTTGTGTATCTGTAGTTTGTTTGTGATATACTTTAATTAAAAATATTTTTAAAAGGAAAAGTGAAAGATCCTGATGTATGTAATTTACTTTTAAAAGGTTCAACAAGTAAATAGATAAATAGCTAAGGTGGGAAGGATGGCTGGCTGGGTGAGTGGATGGATGGATGGAGTAGATGAAGCAAATATGGCAAATTCTGATTGTTGAATACAAGGAATGAGAATATAGGTGACAGGTGTCTATTATGTTTTAAGTTGTTATACTATAATATACATTTTAATTGGATTTCCTATGTGTTCATACAAACAGTTTCAGTGTTTTACAGGAACAGTCTCACTTGTGGACAACAGGGTCTCTGACAAGAGGAAGGGTAAGCCTGGTGAGAGGGAAGGAGACACAAACGACCACAATGACCATAGGATTTTCTAAGCTCTAGATGGGCTTGTAAAACCACTTCCAAGCCCAAGGACAGAACTGGGATGATTTGCTTCTGTCACAAAAAAGCTGGAAACAGGAGAAAAACTGGGTGAAAAGAAAGTAACCTGAGTAGCTGTGACAACCAAGAGGAAGAGGTGTGCATTGTCAAATTCAAGACAATAGTAACTGAGTCTCTCGTAAAGGAGAGGAGTGACTCCTCAGTGATTTTTAAGTTCATAGTCATTTAAGTTTTATAAAAGTAGAATTCTTTCTGGGGTGAATACGTGTATCTGAGCCTCTGATTCTTCATTTGAGTCCCAGTCCCGACTCTACATTTCGGAGCCTGACCAATCCCTTCTGAACTTCATGTACCAAAAGTCTGCTCCATTTACCTTAAAGGGCTGCGGTGAAGATCATTCAGACAGCACATGGCTTGAGAAACACGGATAACTGGAATCATCTCAAGCAGGTGCCCATTTGAACATCTGAACTGAATGAATGGAGAGGGCTTTAAAGTCAAGCTCATTTTCCTCTGACATTACAAGAATCCATTCGGATTTTACCGTTTTCATTTGTGTTGCCCATGTAACTACTTACATCCCTTTTCACAGATAATAAAAGAGGGGAAAAGTAAAAAAAGTAGCTCATTTCTTTCGCCTGCACAGCTCATCATTAGAACCGTCAGTTAAAAAGACTCGTTTCTATGGAGTCAATTGATTCAGACAAAGTAAGAGTTTCCGTTTTGCAAGATGAAAAGTGCTGGAGGCTGGTTGCCCAACAATATGAATATACCTAATACTACTGAATTCTACACTTAAAAATGGTTAAGACGGTGAGTTTCATGGCATGTGTATTTTACCACAATTAAAATTATTTTAAGTTAAAAAAAAATGTAGAACCACCCTTCCTACTGGCCTATGAGCTGTAGTTTGCTGGGCCCTTGATGTAATCTTACCTCTTAACTTCATTTTGACACAGGACGTGAGATGCACTGCAGATGAACCCAAAGTAACCAGAAAACAACTATCAGAAATCACTATGGCTTCTGTCACAGGTCACAGTTAACCAGAGTCCTAGAGTCCTGGAACCCTTTGGGCGAGGGCACAGACATTGCTTGGATTCCTGTCATATTTCTCTTGACCGCATCTGAGGGCTTGTGAACCGAGGGTACATCCCTTTAGCCTGTTTGAGCCTATGGAACAGGAATCCTTTCCTACGGGGAAAAACTGGATTTGAGGAAGGGTGCACAGGTGCCCTCAGCAGCCACCCACCTGGGCCCTTTAAGGATGCACTACCCAGTGGCTTAGCAGGGAAGGGGCCCAGGGCTTCTGCACCACCCCCTCCTGGCCAAAGCAGGGGACCTGGAGAAAAGCCAAGTACACATCTGACCTAAAAAGTCTGGAGTGAAGTGGCCAGGCTATGGAAAACATCTACACCATCACTAGAGGAGAAACAAGCTGTATTTACAAATCCCA
Organism: Miniopterus natalensis; assembly: GCF_054644295.1. NCBI lineage: Eukaryota > Metazoa > Chordata > Mammalia > Chiroptera > Miniopteridae > Miniopterus > Miniopterus natalensis. The sequence goes on from NC_142082.1 coordinate 36,434,363, forward strand.
CAATTCCCACATCCACACCAGTAACCAGACGGAGGTAGAGAAGCCAAGTTTACTCAAAGTAGCGACTGTGATGCAGTAAGACAAGCTCCTAGGACAACGGCAGTCGGTCTGCTCCATGATGCCACAAAACCAAAGGGTTAGGTCAGAATGAGAGAGATTCTTTAGGAAAAACATAGCAGCCCTTGTTTCAGAATTAGCCTGTGGCTAAAACTCAACTGTTTATGCAAAAACATATTTTCTTACTATATTAATTTGCTAAATACCTCAGCAAAATAATAACTCCTTTCTTGGTACCTCTGCTCCATCCATTTATAGTTTTCAATGAGGGGTTTTAATAAAGTCAAAAAGCATCTAGGGGTTTTAATAAAGTCAAAAAGCATCTAAATGTAATAGCTGGAAATTCTGGAAACTGGTCTGAAATCTGTGACTTCAGAAAACTTTTCAAATGTGGTTGTTCCAAAGATTTTGACTCATGACTAATCTAGAGCTCTAGTGTCTCCACCAACCAAGCGACTAAGTAAGCTCTGTGCTAATGTTCAAACTTCATCACTAAAGGCTGGTGCTAATTTCAGGTACTGGGCTCTGCTGTCTTATCTCCATTATTTCCTTCAAAGGACAAAGAATATGTTGTTAATCCCATTTTGCAGAGAAGGACAATGAGGCCCAGAGAACAAACCTGACCAAAGCTGCACAGCTCCTGAGCTGCTTGCTGAGCTGGGATTTGAGTTCAGATCTAGACACCAAAAGTAATGCTTCCCCCACCACCATGTCCTCCTGTTTTGCTGTCTTTCAGATTAAGCAGGATTGTGATCAAATGAGGTGAAAAATCATTGCTAGAAAACCATTTCAAACAGAACACTAACCTCTTGGTTATTCTCACAAGCGCTCACTCTTCTTATCTACACAGGAATGGGTGGTGCAAATGGCATCTATTAACTTCCTGCCCCTTGACACCCATTTTGCCCTCATAAGTCAGTCGTGTTAGGAAATAAATGAAAAAAAAAGGACTTAGAAGTTATTGGGCTGTTTTTAGTTTATTTTACTGTCAGAGAAAACAATCAACCCTTGGGAATCAAGGGATTACTCTAGCAGGGCAAAGAACTTTGCAACATGTTACAGCGAAAATCACACCATCTGACGTTGGGTTTCACGCTTACATCTACTGCCTCCGCCATCAGACTGTAAACTCTGAAACGGCATCCCTACCCCATAGGATCCAGGGCCTCGAGGACACAGAAGTCCAGTACACAGGTGTTATGGGAAATACAGATGAAAGAAACACTTTTAAAATAAACACTTTTAACAGCATTAAGGGTTGAGTATAGGCCAGAGAAGCAGAGTTAACATCACCTAACTCTATGTGCCCACGCAGCTAGGTGTGAATTCACTAGATTTCTATCAGTTCACCAGGAGGGGTGTGTGTGCCATGCTGTGATCAGCACTGTTAACACAAAAAGATCACATTCTATCGTCCAACATAACACCTGACTATGCCCAGGGATTCAAAACACCCCATTCACAGACGCTCAATAATACCACCACCTTTCATATACTTGGCACTGTAAACTTTTCAGAGCACCTTCAATTCATTTCCACAAACACTTTCTGAGCATCTGGTCTGCTGGGGCCTACACTTGGCACCTAGTAGGGTTATAAGGTTAACTAAGACCAGCACAATGCCTTTAATGAGCTCCAGTCGGGAAGGTTATACTGCTATGTAAGCAAGCGCGTAAGGTTCAGTAACAAACCACATCATAGATACAGAGGTGGCATGGGCCTCCCAAATGAGAAAATGCCCCGGCAAGGTTTGGAAGGGGAATAGTTTTCAGGACAGGGGCAAGCGAGTAAGAGAAATCGTGAAAGAACAGTATTCCAGAGAGAGAAACAGCACATGCAAAGGCCATGTCCCAGCACAGTGGGTAATGTATTTTGGGAATCAGAGATGGACCTTTTTCACTGCAGGGGATAACATGAGGGAAAGCTGTATTTTGCCAAAATGTATAAATGCCAAGGGTATTTCCCCAGGTGCTCCCTAAACTGCTTGTGAGAAATGAGGCAGGTATTAGTTTCATTCTGTAGGTGAGGAAACCAGGACGAAGGCAGGCGCCCCAAGCTCTGTGGGAGTGGTGCTTATGCCGCCCAGTGCTCTGCTGTTCCTCTGCCTGTCCAGGGCTTGGGGTTCAGTGAATGGTGACCTATTCAAGGACAAAGAAAGCTGATTTCCCCAAGGCCACCAGCGAATCGGTGACTAAGTCTAAATTAGACTTAGAGGCTCAATTCTCATTGTTCCAATTATACGTCCTGAAAAAAATGTCAACTAAAATTCACATTCAACTAACATTATCAAAACATCATTTCAACACAATAATTCAATGCTGGTGATGCCATCAGGTTACCTCCAATGAATACAAACTGCATGGATGCCACGGACACTTGCCTGGAACGACCACTTTCCATTTGAACTGGAGATCTTTGCTAGTCTCCACAATGAGCTCCGCTTTCCATGATCTTAAATGGAAAAACACTTGACTACCTAACCCAACACAGAGGGAAAGCATGTTTATAAGCTGCCCTCCAGCTGCGCAAGTGGCCCTGAAATGAGCCGTATGCTGAGCATTACATGTTTGGAGCCTGGAGGAAGAGTAATAGTTGGCAAATAAAAATAACATGGTATCAACCTGTAGGAAGCAGAAACAGCACCAGGAGGGCTGTTCCAGGAACCATCCACGCAGAGAAATTCAAACCATGTGTTGCTTCATTTTCTTTCTTTTCCTCACTCCTACACGAGCCTGTTATGTAGCAAAAAGATAGCATCTATATTACCAACTGCTGTTTTCACAAACATCAATAAATGCTCCTCCTACGAACCATAAACTCCGTTGCACACAACCCCCCTATCCCTATCCCCACTCCATTCAAAGCAAAAGCAAAGCTCCCCATCAAAAAAGTAGTCCCACAGATTTATGGGAGCTGATTTCAATCTACGAGGAGGAATGCTGTCTGGTCAAAGGGGAGAGGAGGGTATGGAACAAAGGTTGCATTCAAAGGAGGTGAAGGCAAACACACACCAAGATCTATTTCTGGAAGGCAGGAATTTCCCCCCAAGGAAGGGCCAGTTCACAGCAGACCCCACTGCTCAGGCACTCACAGGCGAGGGTCAGCACACCCCATGGGACCCTAGGCAAGGTACCTCCTCTGTGCCCTGCCCAGGCCTCACCTGTAAATGACACGCTCCATCAGCAATATTGAATCCCACAGGCAGGGGATCTCAGAATCAAATCCTCCCCTGAAAAGTGCCACTCCTGTCCATCCTTGAATCTAAAATGCCTTCATAAGCACCCCCAGCAGAGCAAGAATTAAATGTGAACTTAAGTCTCAGATCATGCAAGTCTCTGCAGAGCCCTCCCCTCCTGCCTCTGCCAAACTGATTAATATTGAGAGCCTTGACAGTGGGGCTCTGGGCTTGGGCTGGCCCTTTGCATCCTGTCTGTGGCCTCATTTAACACTGCTCTTGGCCTGGTAAACCTGGCAACTAGCAGATGAAAAGTGAATTTCAAACCCTGGTCAGCTTCTTGGCAGAACAGGGTGATTAAAGCCAGCATGCGGGTGTACGTGTGAGAACTCACTGCCTTGGGGAACATGAACAAACAGCTCTAGCTAAAGCATCAGGGATTCCAAGAGGGAGTCTGGGCAGTTTTAACAAAGTGCTTGTGGGCAAGTCTGAGGCTTACCCTCATGTTTTGCTTTCACAGGCCCAGAGTTGAGCTGGGTTGCGTCCCAGACCTCTGGGTACCAAAACTTCCATCTTTCATAAGCTTGCAGAGTTCATCTGGGAAGAAGTGAATGAATATTTGCAATAGCTGAGCTCAACACAGATGAAGAAGGCCACGCTGGTTGAAACTTGTATTTTCTTCTTAATGAAATAAATGAAGGCAAGAAAGAAAAAAACCCAGCATTTTAAATAAGGTAGGCTCACCAATCAATAGGCAACAGGGGATGATTAACAGCATCTTGAAATTTAAGACAAACTTTGTGTATTTTAGACAGTTGGGTGAATAATGGGTAAAAAATAGACACAAATGAAGAATGTATTACGCCTTTTCCATGGTGTCTAAAGCCACTGGGGGCAACCAGTTAGTATCCTAAGTCATAAATATGAAAAGGTTACTAAGGAAAGGAGCTGGGTCATTTACTCAATTGGCTAACATTAGGAACACAATTCTTTTCAGGGCAGGAATGACCAATGATTTATTAAAATAAAAGTCAAAAGTGTCCCTCCCTGCAACAGCAAATAAGGCTCTCAGACTCTAAGTGAACAGTGAAGGAAAAATGTATTATGAAGCCTGATGAGTGATTTTTTATTGCATTTACCTAATGTAAGGATTGGTTATGTTAGGCTTTCCCTTGAAATGGGCTGCCCATCTAGCAGATACAGGAATTGACTCATCTAACATAGTCCAGAAACCCAGAGTGTCCAAAGCAGGACAGAACCTGAGAGAATTGTTGTTTTATGAAATTGGCTGAGGTTACACAGCTCTTCTCCACACACACAAACTGAAATGGACACCTACACATATACAGACACACATACAAACACCCTTTTTCATATAGTCTTAAAATCCCCATATCTATAGCCCCTGGAACATACCCCAGGCCATCTCCTCTCCATCAGCCAAGCTCCACTTGACTTATACCAAGAACCTCTCCCTCTTACCTTCCCTTGCCCTAAAGTGCATGCAAAAGAGGTCAAGTTTTCAAGAAACCATTTTGGAATATTATTTTTTAAAATGTAATGCTGCCATTTTTATAAGCAAACACTGTGAAATTGGTGAAGAGGACGGTAGGAGGTGTCAGTGGCCAGGAAACCTCAGGGTACAAACTTCTGGTCCCTTGCGCTGAGTCTGGGGAGCAGGTGGTCACATAAACAGGCTGCACACAAGTCCACCCCACTCCCGATACATTTCTTTTTTTTTTTTAATCCTCGCCTGAGGATATTTTTTCCATTGCTTTTCAGAAAGAGTGGGAGAGAGAGAGAGAAACATTGATGTGAGACAGACACATCAATTGGCTGCCTCCCTCACCCACCCCGATTGGGGCCAGGGATCAAGCCCGCAACCAAGGTACATGCCCTAGACCGGAATTGAACCCAAGGCCTTTCAGTCTGTGGGTCAACGCCTTAACCACTGAACCAAACCAACCAGGGCCCGATAAATTTCTAAAACCCACTATAGACTAGCAAATGTGTGCTGCTGGTTTTAAAAAAAAAGAAACTGGAAATCAAGAACATTTTAAATTCTTGAATTAATTACCAATGAAATCACATAAATACATATAAAGAATCCTACTAAATGGCAGCACACCTGGGGAGCTTGATCTAGAGTCTGCCATTTCACATTAAGGGCAAGAAATCAGATGCTTGGCAGAGAATGAGAGCTCAGCAGATAGCTTTCTTCCCTTACCATCTTTGCAGTTATTCAGGTTTTTCACTCCAACCTGTACTCTTGGTAATTTGACCTTCTCAAGTTAAATGATACTTGTTAAAGGTGACAAATTAGCAAGCATCATGCTCAGCGGTTTAATACATCATCAAGATGTATTGACATCTTGACATAAAACCATACTGGTCAGTGATTTTACAAACTCTGTTATCAGAGTGTTTAAAGGAAAAAGCATAGTGAGAACCTGCTCTTATCAGCTCTGTGCCATTAGGTAAATAACGAATGAAACATCAGTATCTGAGAGACTGAAAGTTTTCGCTTGGATATCTTCACTGTAGTCACACATCAATTAGGGTTCTACTTCTTAAAGAGGAGTTTGAACAGATAGATGTATGTATATAGAGCAGGAAGAAGGCAGTAGAGGGTGAGGAAAAGGTGGTAAAAACAGAAGAGAAAAAGGAAAACGCTTATTTTTAATTTGCCATGATTAGACTGTGATGGTAAGAAAGGTTAGCAAATCCTATCACAATCCCCTCACCCTTCAGAAAATCCTACCATGTCCAAAAGCTTCCAGACACCTTTCTATTGTATTAGGTTCTTGACACTGCCGAGGCCAGGGGTATTCTAAATACACAGATGATTCCATCTCCAAAAAAGCTTAAGGAAGTTGGAAAGAAAAAATAAATATTGTATTTTTTAACAAAAAACTTTTTTTTGTACTCATGAAGTTAAGACATTTTTTATAAGTATTTTATGTGTAATAATGGTATAATAATTGTGTTGAAAAAATTGATATTTTAAGAGATACATGCTAAAATGTTTATAATTGAAAACAAAAGTTTCCTTCAGAAAGCAAATCTTTCCACTGGTGAGTGATGCCCACACATACATTTTAAAAGTCATTATTATTAATACTCAGTATTTTTTATTATTACATTTCCATTTTTAAAAATTTGTGGTCAAATTATATGACATAAAATTTACCACTTTAACCATTGTTAAGTGTGCAGTTAGTTCAATGGCATTAAGGACATTCTCACTGTGAGGTAACTATCACACCATCCGCTCCAGAACATTTTTCATCTTGTAAAACTGTACCTGAGTACCCATTAACCAATTACTCCCCATTGCACCCCCTTTCCAGTCTTTGCCAACCTCCATTCTACTTTCTGTCTCTACTATGCATACATTTTAAGTTTCATGAATTCAGAGCTCATAACATCATACAAAAAACCTCTCATGTTTCAAATATTGATTCATTACTTTAAACATAACATAAATATTTAATTTTACTTGCAATAAAAGTACTTATCAACATTTTAATAGTTATGTAGAATGTTGTGTATGGGTAAACAATAACTTAAGTGGGTTTATTTTTATTATTAACATCACTTTCACAAACCTCTTTCAATGGGCTTTTTCTTTCTATTGGCTCTGTAAGAGCACTTCCTAGAAGTGAAACTGCTGTGGAAAATTATGCACATTTTTACCATTTTTGACCAGTTGCCAAATTGCCCACCAAAAGTGTTGTTGTTTTAACTTTTAGTGATGCCCCTAATATTCAAATAGATTGCTCTGGATCCTGGGGGGTGGGGAAGGAGGCTAGAGGATGCTCAACAAGGAACTCCAGTTCTCACTAAACATTTCTACTATCCATCCTTTTCTTGTAGTTATTAGAGACCTTTCCCACACTATCCCTGCCTGACATATGGTATAAGAAATCTGCAAAGGTCATGAATAATCATGAACTGGGAATCAGATTTTCTGAAGCGGACCCTTTTTTATTTAAAAAGTTGAAGTTATGGTATGTGAACTCTGAGGACTAAGAAGGGCTGCTCATGGCTAAGTGGATTCAAATTAAAAAAGCAAAAAATGCGCAGCCTCGCCCCCATTTCTGCACAGAGGCCTCCGGAGCTAACTGCGCTCCAGGGAACCGCCTCTGCGCCTGCCCGCCCTACGGCTCCGCCCTCTGGACCCGCCCTTATAAAGCAGTTCCTGGAGTCCTACTTCAACCAATAGGACTGAGGCTTTCCCCGTCCAACTGGAGCTGTGCAGTTCTGACCAATCAGAATGGCTCCATTCTGACCAATCAGGGGCCAGGGATGGCAACCTCTGTCTCTGTACGCCGGCTCCCCTGGGGATGGGGAGGACTCTTCCCATCAGAGACTGAAGGTTGGGTTTTCCAGGCTGACAGCTCCAGACAAGCAGTTTCCACCTCGGCGCTACAGCACCATCGAGCTGTTCTGCAGCAGCGCTCTTTCCACAGCCATACTGTATTACTGTTGAGCTGTTTGCACTAAATAAAGTTTCCTTCTTCCTGGGGATTCCTGTTGGCACTGAATTGGCACCAACCACCATTGGTTGACAGATATCACCCTTTACTAACTCTGAAAGAAATTTGCTATATGTAGGAGGGTGTAAAAGAGCAATAAATAAAATACACAGTTCTAATTCTTATTACGAATATTTTTCAAAACCTACCCAGGAAAAGTAAATTCAATTAAAAAGAGCTGTTTCATATATTTTAGGTTATCGGCAAATTAGTGTGTTTTATGATTACACAGCAACCACTTTTGCATTCGCAAGAAAACTGCAAAACCAACATTTTCTACTTTTTAATTTTCTGTCTTGCTCATTAATTGAGCTTATTTGGGGTGGCCTCCCCACTCCTGCTTCTACCTACACACTCAAAATCTCATTTCTTAAATGTAGCCAAATTCTCTTGGTTTTGAAACTTCATTGTTTCATAAATCTCTTTTAGAAATAAAAATTACTTCCTTTGCTTTTCAATGCAAAAAAAAATCTTTTTAAAAAGGGCCTGCCATAAAAGGACTTCATACTAAATGTATCTTTTGCTTTCCCCCAGCTGTGGCCAAGCCAGCAGCTCTTCATGAAGTAGTTCCTGAAAATCTCCGTGGATACTTGTCCCATTTCCCCACTGCCAGTTATAATAACATATGTTTTCATTTATAGCATTATGGATATTCTCTAGACAGTCAGTCTGTTGAAAAGAAATTAATCCCAGCAGTGAACTATGATCCTGAATTCTCAGCAATTTCTTGTGAATTCGTGGTAAGGCTATTTATGCTGAGGCTGACTATGAATGTGTAAATAGCTGACCAGCACTGAACTATTATGCATTTGGCTTATCTGGCTTAAATCTCATTCTGCATTTAGAGCAATATAGGCAGAAAGATACTTTTCTCATTAATAGAATCAACACAAATAGAACAGACAAAATTCTTACAATAGCTTCATTATCGCCAGGACGGAATACCTACTTTTTATTAAGCACCTACTAGGTGCCCAGAGTTATCTAATTATTTCACATGTGCTATCTAGTCACTGTGCAGCCACTATTGCCAACTCTAAAACAGACAAATATTATTCTCATGATTTTACAGTTAATGTAACTGAGACTCACCAGAGTTAAGTAGTTTTTCAGAATCACACAGTTACTAAGACTGGAGCTAAGACAACACAAACATCAATAGTGGCACATATGGTTATAAGAAGGCTATCTGGGGATGGGGAAGGAGGACACGGTGCTTCTCAGGGATGCCCCTCATCTCACCACCTAGTCCGGAAGCTCAGTCCCCATGAGAGGTGAGTGAGCTGAGGTGGTCTCAGAACACAAGTAACTGAAATGATCCCATGGACAAAAAGTACAGAGTATTATTTTCAAAATGTTCACAACAATTGGATAAGCTCCATTTTGTGTTATGAAGAGACAAAAAGGCTGATCAATTTGTTCCAAATCCCACATTGAAAGAGTACGTGCATGTATGTGCATGCGCACACACAAGAGATTCTGACCTCAAACCCAGAAATTCTGCCTCCACTCAATGCTGTATTCATTATGACAAACCTAAAACTAACTACAGGGCCCAGTTTACATAAAATTTGCTGTGAACTGATAAAGGAATATGAAGACAAAAGACTAAGAGCCTGGGTTCAAAACCAAAGTTCAAAACTGAGGTTTGAAAGCGAGTTCAACATTTACCAATGGTGTGACCTTGGGCAAAAACAGCAATGCCAGCAGCAATTTACACTGAATGTACACAGTCATCCCATTGAATTCCTGGGGCGCTGGTTCCAGGACTCCCCTCAGACACCAAAATCCACGGATGCTCAAGTTCCTTATATAAAATGACATGAAACAATGCATACAGTTGGCCCTCTGCATCCTCAGATTCCCAGCTGTGGCTCCACAACTGTATTTCTGATCCACAGTTGGTTGAATCCGAATATGTGAAATTCATGGATACAGAGGGCCGACTATACCTTGTAAACTACGTTTCATTACTACATACGTTATCTCATTGCAACCACCTTTTGCGGTGGGAACTATTATCCTCAGGTTGTGAAGAGCAAAACCCAGAACACAGTAAAAATGTCGCAGAAGCAGGATTCAAATCCAATTTTTATCTAACATCGGTCTTTTGATATGAGCCTCAGCTTCCTTACTGAAAAAAAGAACAGATCAGAATATCCGTCTCAGAAAACTGCTACAGTGATTTCCTGAGACATCTGCAAAGTAGGATGCTGTCCTTAAAGAGGACTCAACCATAACCATCATCACCACCCTCCTCCTCCTCATCATCATCATGTTATAGAGGATAAGAGGCTAAACTTAGGCTTACTGCCAATAAACACTTAACAGTATTCCTTAAGGCTTCAAATTATTTTCATCTCCCTAAACACCCTTTTCAAAGATTAGAAACTTCACATTTTTCCTTACTGAACAAAACTTGGCTTGAAAACTGCTTTTGTTGCAGCTAAATCAACATACAGCTATTAATTCATCGCACTCCACATTTACAGAATCAGTGCCAACCTCTGGAATTCTACTTACTCATAACCAAGTAGCTGGTTTTATTTTGATAAAAGCTACTTGAAAATCTCAGGAGCCCATGCTTGCCAAAATCAAGTGGAAAAATGTTGGGTGTCACACAATTTGAAAGTTCTCTAAAAATAATACTCTGAGAATGTGAGGCGGTTATATTTTCCTCTATAGCATAAATTATCACCAGGACTCATGAAGTCATGGATGAGAGTATTGGAGCAGGCTAATGGATAGCTTTCTTTCAAGACCAACACTGGACACTTTCATTAACATTGACTTACACACAATTTCAGGCCCTTGGGAGGCATATGCAACTAAGTGCATTGATATGAGAGATAAAAGTCTACAGAAGTGTTTAAAACACAAAGTACAGAGATGGCTGGCATTTTCAGAGGGCATGTGGTAAAGCAGTCCACGAAGGCAGAGGCCCTGAGCAGTCTGCAGGGGCCAGGTCTGTCTGCATCACGGCTCTCTCGCCCTTCTGCTGGGCCAACATTGGCTTGTCTTAGGTTCATGTTCAAGTAATGTGAAAAAAATCATCACAGTGACTCAACACTTGGGCATGTACCAGTGTTGAGGCAGTGGGTCGGGAGAATCCTCAAACACCAAAACCCAGGTCCTACTCTTTGGGAAATGTCACCTTTTGGAACATAAATAAAAAGGCAGGTAACAAATCTCATATTAAATCCACCAAAGACCATCTGAATATCAACCAGTTAAGGGCCACAGTGAAAGTCTTCAGTTATTGAGTGATACCACAGGCACTAATTCTTAGCCTTGAGCGTCTCACACTAAATAATCAAGAAGTTTAAAAAGACCAAATTTATGTTCCAGTAAGTATTTTGAAAAATTCATGACAATAAAGTCACTCTAAACTAATATCTGATTATTCTAATACCATACATACTATTAACATTATTATATATATAATTAACTATCACAATCTAGTATATTTTTTGGTTGATTAGGGATTAGGGATCTCATCAAATCACAAAATCTAATCTGTAAATTTAAGAGCTTTTGTAGTTATTTGTCCCCCTTCTGGGGGGAGGGGGACTTTCTATTAAGCTGAAGAAAGCCATCCACATCTCTTTTTTTAAAAGAAAAATGTATCTTTATTAATTTCAGAGAGAGAGAGAAACATCAATGATGAGAGAGTCATAGATGGGCTGCCTCCTGCACAACCCCTGACCAGAGACCAAGCCCGCAACCCGGGCATGTGCCCTGACCTGGAATCAAACTGCAATCTCCTGGGTCCTAGGTGGATGCTCAACCCCTGAGCCACACCCGGCCGGGCCATGCACATCTCTTGAATAAAACCATCCTGGGAGTGAGTGCCCTGGGGTCTAGCTGATAAAATCCTGGGCAAGGAGGTAGGAGATGTAAATTCTGGCCCCACTTTAGCCCCCATCAACTAACTGACTTTGAGCAAAGCAATTATCTGTTTGAGCTCAGCTCTTCTACCTTGTAAATGGGTATATGGGACTGGCCTTCCAGTTCTAACAGTCACCCATCTAAGTTCATGTTCCAAGAATCAATTTGGACATTACTTACCTTTCTTTTATGATTATTCAAATACACAATTTTTGTCATAAATTTGAAACTGTTATGTTTACGAGAACGAACACTTTTACTTATTCATTTAATCCATAAACATCTATTAAGTCCCTGCTATGTGCTGAATGCTGTGCTTTAGGCTAGGAATAGACCAAAGACCAAAATCTACACAATTCCTCTTTCCCTGGTTAAATGGGAAGACAGGCATTGAACAAATAATTTAGAAATCGAACACGCTATTCTTTAGAATTACACACATGTGCCAAACTCTAAAGAGAAGCAAGGGGATGTTAACACAAAATTCAGGCTGTGATTACTTCTGTGAGGGGGAAGAGGGGTGTGAAGCAATGGGGGAGCAGCTCATCATGGGGATGTTATATTTTTTAACGTGGATGTTCATGTTATTTTTTGTTAAACTATACTTGCACATTTTATAGCCTCTTTTGTAAATATGTCATATTTCACAATTTAAAGTTTCAACAGATTACCTAAGAGAAAAATCATATACAAAAGATTGGGATCATAGAACATTTCTTTGGAATCCAAAGCATCTAAAACATAAGTGGTTTCAGAGTTCAGCATTAATAACTTGGATGCCACTTGAGATGATATGTTAAAGAATGACAAACTCAGTTTTGTTTGTGATTTAATCCCACATTTTTTTTCAAAGTGCCAAAGTTCTTCCAATTAAGTCAATGGATAGCTCCAGTGTTGGGAGTTTGGAAATCACTGGTAAATCTCTGAAATAAATTTAAAGTAATGCATTATTTAACATACATAGTCACACATTTTTTCTCTTTTATTAAATGCAGATCCAGATCTAAGACTCAAGGACTTGAAAACTTATAAACATCAAAAATTAGGTTTCTGAAAAGGTTAACAACCGAAAAGATATCTGGGAAAGGAGCTGTCAATCATCACATGTAACTGAAAGGACAGAGGTGGAGAACCAGTGTTCATTTACCACTGGAATTTCACTTTTCAACCACCACCACTGGAAACCATCATGAAAAAACTGTATTATTTCAGGTTTGTTCTGATCTTTCTTCTTCTACAATCTCAAAGACAGGTATAAACACAGGGCACCTGAGGTCTTTCTGTCATAGACATTCACCTGGTCACCTTCCTACCTTCTCGAAATGCAGCCCTGTATGACATCAGTCAATTCAAATGCCAAACAATTTATGTGTCATCAAGGACCATCACTTGGGTAGAGGATATAGGAGGAAACACAAGATTTCTTCTACTAAAATATCACTGTGGCATAGGAAAAAGAAAGACTGTCTAGACCGAAAGTTATTTTTAATGCCCCATTCCTCCAGTAAAAATGCAGGATCTCTTCCCTAAATAAATGGGTCAAAGACTGATCCTTGCAAAAAAGGGTTTTATATTACTAATGTTTAAGTTCTTACCATGTCAAGTAAAAGAAGTATCATATCATCCAAAATATTTTCCCCAGAAGTCCCTAACATATTAACAGGGAACTGTTATGCTTGCATATTTCCAAAGGGGACATTGGAACAAGAACCTCATGATCTGTGCCCATCTGCATACAAGATACCTGGAAACTCCTATTTGATTATTAAATAAAACCGTGACACAAAAAGCTGTTACTGCTTAAGTTGAGTGTTCATTCAATACAGTTGATTCCCATTCTTTGCTGTAGTTATGTTCTATAAAGTTACTACTGAAGTAGGGAAGAAAGAACCATTGCTCCTAGGGAAAATATAGGGTTAGGTTTATAGGAGCCTCTGCTCTCAACATTTTCATCAACTGATCAATGCATAGCCTTGTTTTATGTGTCTCTGTTTAAAGACACCTAATATTAATTAAAAATACTGATTCATTAACATTAAACTCAGCCAACAACACTATAACTAATGCCTGAAGGAAGCTTCCCAAACACAGGCATTTTTCCACAGGGCACGTCATAGCCTTCTCCTGCTTAGGGACTCTGGAGAGCATTTCAGCTCTACACCTTGGGGCCATTTTCAACAGCAAAATTACCAACAAAAAGGACAAAAATGGGGACAGCAGGGCACTAAAGAGACCATCAGAGGACCCCTGTTTACACTAAGAGCTGAAACAGGAAGGCAGAGCACTGCCTTGTTCGATCTCAGCTGGGAACACTGGGCGAATCAGATTTTCCACCCTCTCTGCACGCCCATGAATGATCACGTAAACACCATGCACAGTGAGATCTGCGGGTTACAAATCCATCTGAGGGAGGGAGTGAATCCACACACGCTGGAATCTGTATGACAAGGATCACCCATAGTTCAACAAGTGGTAATGACTCAGCCCATCGATTCTAACACACTAACATCTACACATATTTCTGAAGTTTTTGTTAAAATCGAAAAATATACCAGACGTTTCTTTTCCTGACACTGTTCCATCCCATAAAAGGACAGCTTATTACTTCCATGGCCATGATAAAATATTATCTTGAGTGAGTCATATGTGCTGGGAGGCATCACATACTGTCTTCTGTGGGGCTGTTTTCTCACCCATTTCGTCTTCCTTGAGTCCACTATTGAGTCTCATTCCACCCAAGTATAGTAGAAACAGCTCAAAGATCACAGAATGTTTCAAACACACAGGACTGGTTTGTTCTTCTTCTAGATACTATATCATCTCTGCCTAACCCAAACTCGGTGTTAGACAGATGTGTAACAGGCACATTTCCCCCATTAAAACCGCTGTTCCTTAGGCTGGGATTGGGTGTGCCTATCTGCCTACTTGGAGAAATTGGTGCCCTGAACCTGTCTCTATGACACTGAAGATGCTGAGGATGTTGGTCATTATACTACATGATGTTCCCTTCATAAGGATCCTTAGGTTCATTTCTGGTCTTAGTGTCAGAAATCTGTGGATCAAGTGCCCAATGAATATCACTCTTTACGATTGCTGGGACGCTCACGGCCACATTGGTGGCTCCCTTTAGGGAGCGATGACATTCATTTTATGAACCGGCCTCATTCTTGGATCCAATTTATATCTTGCCCTGGTTTGCCCTTTGCTTTGCTTCCCTCCCTCCCCCAACCTACTTCCAATTTACAATCTACACTCTGACTATCTGTAACTACTTTTAATCTTTATAAAGCTTGGGGGAGGGAGGTAAATAATCTAACCTTTGCTCCACCTTCCTAACTTCCCCTGGAGAAGGTCTCTGGGCTGCTTTTGATTCCAACAAAACCCTAAGCTTATCTCCTCCATTTTCCTGCCATTATCCTACATTAGTTCAAGTTGCTCTTGGTGTTTCTAAGGCCATCCACCCTCATAGGATGTTTCATACTGCAGGGCTGGAGGTAGTGAGAACCCACACAAGTTACACTGAGGATGGGGTGTCCAAGTTACCTATCTGGCCCAGTCGTGTAGGGTCCAGTGTGACAATCTTAAAGAGCAGTTAAAGAAATCATATGTGGGAACAAAAGTAGATCCAAGTATGTCAGCCCGGTATGTGTGGCCAGCAGGACATACTCCTTGGGCCTGACACTGTTAACAGATGGCATGCATGCTCTTCCAGGTGTGTGAAGGAAGGGCTGTCCTCTTAAAAAGGCAGGTGTGCAGGACACAAGGAACCCCTGGCTCTCAGATGCATGCACAGAGTGCACAGGCAGGATACATGGGTTCAATGAACAGCTGGATTCTCTTAACATAATTAACAATCAATGTTCCAGTTCAGTGCTCTGGTCTAGAAAAGCACAGACAAAGCCTCTATTCATTAGAGTACTGTGTTCTTAAGTGATGTCATTCTGTCTGTTTGCAGTTTAAGTACCTGGTTAAAGTTAAACTTTCTAAATGCCCCACTTATAGCACTGTTTCCGTATCTGTGAATAAGGACTTTGAGCTTTTTAAATTATCCCCAGGGAATAAGAGGTAGGGAATAGAGTATGTATACACACACACACACACACACACACACACACACACAAAACCTTATTTTTGAGAATTACCTAACAGCAACAAAAAATTAGTCACTTTCCTAGACAAAAACTAAAGAATCTACTTTTTTTAAGTTATAAGGCTGAGAAGACTAAGCTTATTTTCTTGATCTATCCATGACAATTAAGAATTCACTTCAAAAGTTAGAAAAGGAATGGGACATATCTGTTTTCTCTGTACTATTTGAAATTGACACTGCCAAATAATCACGTAATACCTTTGTAATTACAAAACAAGTTTTTCGTTTAAAGAACTATTATATTAACCCCCAAAAGATTTCTCAAGTATTAATAATGAAATAAACATCTGCTATTCTAACAAGTTCAAACTTAATTATCCGCTTTACTCTGAGAAGAAAACTGAAGACTTTTTAAGATAAAGCTTTGAACCCTGGCCTGTGTGGCTCAGTTGGTTGGCCCCTGTTCTGTGCGCCAAAAGGTTGCAGGTTGGATTCGGGGTCAGGACACATGCCCAGGTAGTGAGCTTGATCCCCAGCAGGGGGCGTACAGGAGGCAGCCAATGTGGTGCTCTCGCATCCATGTTTCTCTGTCCCTTTCCCTTCTCTCTTTAAAAGAAAAATCAATTTAAAGAATTTTTTAAATAAAGCTTTGAGTTTACACAAGTAGAAAATGTCCCACATATAGTAATCATTTGTTTTGATTAAAGGGTTCTCTTCATATCACTAGATACCATGCCTTAGTCATATAAGACACTGAATTAAACATGGGAGCTGAAAATTTGTTTTATAAAAATTAACTACTCTCATATAAACATCTTACAAAATGCTTATCAAGAAACTGGTAAGACACATATGATTAAAACATACTTGGCTATATTAGTCTTTCTAAAAGGCTTTAAAATTAATAATCCATTATCTGAATTAAATAACATTATACAAAAATTACTGCAGAATTCTCAGAACACAGTAAGAGGGTAAATGAAGTGTTTCTTTTAAATTTAAAACCTTTCAGGAATTGAACTGCAACAATTCCAATTAACATTGTAAAACTAATTAATCTAATTAAGAGACCACTTGGGAAAGGGAGATGGTTTTTAACTTCAACACTAGCAATAAACCAAATTCCTCTCTTTGGTCTAATTTATGGCTGGAATAGAAGGAAATATATTTCTGGTATCAAACAACTCAGGGCAGAAAGGCCTTCTGGGAAAGCCCAGCCCCCCCTAAACCTAGTTATAAGTGAGTGGGCCTCACTGTAAGGGGGCTTCACTACCTGAGAGCACCTCTCCATCTACACCCACCCAGTAGGAAACTAACTTTCATTTGGCACTGAAATGTGTTCATATCACATTTTAATGTAATTCTAGTCATTGCCAATTATTTTCTTCAAATGAAATAATGAAACAGGACTTGAAGTCTGAACTCATTTGAGAGTAAGAAGTTCTTCAGTGATTGCTAAGCTCCTACTTAAGCCCAATTTAGGTAAGAAACAGCCTTTCCATCAGCGGAGTGAAAATGCAGCGCTCTCCAAACTTTTCAATTGTGTATGAATTGCTGGTTAAGTGCCTGGGATTCTAAAGGCCACAGCAGTGGAGGATGGGACCCCGAGCTCAGCAACCCTGAGCGAGAAGAGAAGGAATGCTACTTTTCTTGAAAGGGCATTTGCAGGGAAAATCCAAACTGCCAATGAACAGTCAGCTACAAAGTTAGGACTGACTGTACTTCCATCATAAACTGTACCCAATTCTACTCCACTTTAAAATTATGCAAAATTCTCTAGTCAACGTGACTACATTTAATTTAATAAAAGGCCTTTCTGAAATTTTAATCAAGTTTAAATTGACCCAAAGGAACCCGATCACTGATACTCTTTTCAAGAGACTGTTAAAAAAGAAAGAAAAGATTCTAGAAATACAGTACTTGCTTCTTTTGTGATTATTTAATAGCAAGATTATAAGTTTCAGGTAGTATTTTTTTAAATTCAGTTTAAAATTACACTGAAACCCAACATGCGAAGGCAAGGGTGGAGAGGTAAAATTTTCATACCCCTCTCAAAGAAGCCAACAGTAAAATCAACTTTAGGTCCAGTTTTCATTGCAAAAATAACAGGTAATCAATACTGAGATCCTTTATTAAGCTGGAAAGAGACTCAGTTATCTAAAAGAGCAACTCAAGTTAGGTAGATTCTTCACCCTCAATGGACTACAACAAAGGATCTTCTCATGACTGATTTTACCCCCACAGACCTGAATAATGCACTGAAGGTGACACACATTCCGTAACTCATTGAGTTCTAGTTGATCTAAGGTGGCCAAAGAAAACACTAAAACTAATGAACAAATAAACATTTCAAAACTTAAACCCAAACCCTAGACTGGGAAATAACATTTGTCATCGCTGAATTTTTAGAGTTGAGGCACCTGATCGTGCATCTGATTTTACACTATCTCACTAAATAACACTGAAAAACACTGCTTACTATCTACAAGACTGGGGAGAATGGATCATAGTTCCTCACGAAACAGGAAAACCTTTACATGTAAAATATCATGAGTCTCCCCACCAGAGAAAGAATAGTGAGCTTGGAAGAAAAACATAAAAGTCAAAGATAAGCAGTAAAAGGTTCTTTTTCACTTTCAGCTAAATGTCTAAAACCTAAGTTCTTTCCCAAAAAAATGCACTTTACAGAAATAGAAGCTATGACTTATTAATGAAATTTATACACAACATACACATCAAAAAATTCATCTCTTCAAAAATATATAGTTAAAGATAAAATTAGCCTTTTACAAGATTGTGTGCATTATGAAATACCCTTGAATGGTGTTTGTTACTTAGCTTTTCTATATTCTTGTATCTTTGAAAAAAACACAGGGGGTACTATTTTATATGCACATATACATTTTCCTAGGCATTTCCACTACCTTTCAGGAGGAATAAAGCCTATTTTCTAAATAAAACTGAACAGTTTTGAGATTACTTAGGCTGTAGATATTAACCTTAATTGAAGCAACACACACATATATTTTGTGTATATATAATATAGTATCATAATATACAGAATTAAATATATATACACACACGAAACTTATATTCACTAAGTCTAGATTTTTCTTTTTTTAAGCAATATCATTGATTTTACTATTTTATTTTTGTTTTCCAGCTTCATTGAGATATAATTGACAGATAACATTATATAAGTTTAAGGTATATATCTTAATGATTTAATACACATATATTAATGTATAGAATGAACTAACTAACTACAGTAGGATTAGTTAACATTTCCATAACCACGAATAACTAGCATTTCTTTTGGGGAGTGAGAACACTTAAGATCACTCTCTAACCAACTTTCAAGTCTACGGTAAGTACTGTTAACTGTAGTCACCATGCTGTATATTAGATCCCCAGAACTTATTCATCTTTTAACTAGTGCTTGTACTCTTTGACTGACATCACCCCTCTTCCCCCACCTCCAGCCCCCAGCAATCAGAATTCCACCATTCTATGAGTTGACAGTTTTAGATTCCACATATAAATGAAATCGTAGAGTTTTTGTCTTTCTCTGACTTATTCCACTTAGCATAATGCCCTCAAGGTCCATCCTTGCAGTTGCAAATGACAGAATTTCCTTTTTTCCATTGGCTGAATACTATTCCATTGTTTGTTTGTATGTATGCATGTGTGTACAGATCTATCTATATCTGTGTGTGTGTGTGTGTATCACATCTTTATCTGTTCATCTGTACAAGGACACTCAGGTTATTTTCATATCTTGGCTATTTTGAATGCTGCAATGAACACGGGAGTTTAGCTATCTCTTTAAGATCATTTAATTTCCTTTGGAAATATACCCAGAAGTGAAATTTTTGGATCATACAGTAGTTCTATTTATAATTTTTTTAGAAACCTCCACCATACTGCTTTCCATAGTGGCTCTAACAATTTACATACCCACCAAGAGTGCACACAATTCCTTTTGTTCCACATCTTCTCCAGACCTGTTATCTCTTGATATTTTGATAATAACCATTGTAACAGGTGCGAGGTGATATCTCATTGTGGGTTTTTTTTTCCCAGTTTTATTCAGATATAATTTGCATACATCACTGTATAAGGTAAGGCGTACAGCATGGTGGTTTGATTTACATATACTGTGAATGATTACCACAATAGGTTTAGTTAAATCCATCTTCTCAAATAGATACAATAAAAAAGAAAGAAAAGAAGAAAAATGTTTCTCCTTGTGCCGGGAATTCTTAGGATTTACTCTCAACTTTCCTACCTATCCTGCAACAGCGTTAGCTACTGTCATCACGTTGTGCATCACAGAGCCTAGTACTTAGAGAAGTCTAGATTTTAAATATCCTCTTTAACATGAGACTGCTCCCCTCAGAGATAAGTTTCCTATTCAGCTAGTGAAAGTTTAGTACTATTACAGACAAAAGCCATTTATTTATTTTTTTTCATTTAATTGAGGTGACAGTGGTTAACACAATTATATAGGGGTCAGGTGCACAGTTCCACAACACATCTGTACAGTGTATTGTGCACGTTCATCACCCCCCGTCAAGTTTCCTTCTATCACCATTTATCCCCCTTTATACACAGACAAAAGCAGTCAGAAAGCCAGTTTCAAGGCAGGTAGTAGACACGAATTTTCTGTTGCCTTGGGAGAGGGGAGAACACTAGATTTGTATATTAAAGAAATCTAAAACATAACTTTCAGGGTGGTCCATGCAAAAACAGGTCATGTTTAACACGAAATGACTTTAAACAGAGCCTGCCTGTGCAAGACGCACTGTTATATCTCTTGCATAAAACAGAAAAATATACACGCTCTGTGTCAAAGAACAGAATGGAAGGTTGCATTTTAGTCCAGATGTACAGAATATACCCCTCCAAAGCAGCTCCCCTCCCAATGACATGCAGTGTAATCAAGTCCATCAAACACAACACGCAGGGGTATAAGGGCCTCACTCATCGAAACTGCTAGACACTCCCACGCTAAACATCCTCCACAGGGTCTCCCGGGCCCTCCTGCACATGGCATGCATCTCTCTGCAACCACTCTGGGCTCCTTCCTACCAGCTGAGGCCCCTGGCACTCTGCCCAATTCGTGCATGGCCTTTTTTTAAAACTTCACTTAGGGTTTATCTATGGCAGAAATCCACCTAATCCTCAACTCCACCCAGCTCTTCACATTCCCAGGTTTTACATTGCCTCACTGCTCATGAATTTAGCTTATACCATGCTCTAGTCATTTATATTTACCCATGTTTTTATGCTGTAACTATTTGTCAGCTGTTGCATGTACATGTCGGATTAGAATAAAAGCTAGGGCAGGGAGCTTGTCTTCTAATTTCTTCCTACTGATTCACCCTCTAGAGTCCTGCCATAGTATCTAGGGTGGTAGATTCATATCGTGTAACTCACAATAAGTCAAAGGAGAAAACTTAAAGGAATACTGAGTTTCTAGATTACACTAAATTATCCTCATTTTGCCTTTCCCCACTCCCTCCCATCCTAAAATTTTTACTATGAACAAGGAGGTACTGGAAAACTTCACAAAAGTAACTCTCACTCTCTGGGGTAATACCTGTCAATATGGTGATTTTGTGTTTACAGAATTAAAAAGGTCATTCTCCGCTCACTGGCCTCTTCTCTGGAAAAGCTCTAGCCCAGCACAGCCAAGTACCACCCAGGATTCCCCATGGAGTGTCTAGCTCAGAGTCAGCTGACCTCCTTCTCCTGACACTTCACTTTAACTCAAATGACCTTGCTCTCACCCAGCTCAGTGGCTGAGCATCGACCTATGAACCAGGAGGTCATGGTTCGATTCTGGGTTGGGGCACACGCCTGGGTTGCGGGCTTGATCCCCGGTAGGGGGCATGCAGGAGACAGACAATCAATGACTCTCATCATTGATGTTTCTATTTCTCCCTCCTTCCTTTCTCTGAAATCAATAAAAACACACTTTTTAAAAATGACCTTGCTCTCCTCCGCCATCTCCCTGAGCACACCTCTATACCCAGTTCCATTGACCAGCCAGATGGCCCAGCCTCTCCCCTGTACCTCCCAAGCCCACCTAGTCCCCTGGCAGTGTCCTCTGCTCGCTCCTGCTGGTCCCCTCAGGCACGCTCTCCTGCATAAACAGCTCTACCTAGCCCTGACCTCAGCCCTTTCCACACTAGAGGATCAGCCCTGTAGCTCTGATGACATCTCCTCTTCCTGAACCACTTAACATTCTTTTGCAGTACAGAAATCACTTAAAATAACTAACAATCTGGATAAAGTATCAACATCTTTGTCAATGCACTATTGCAAGAAAGTAGGAACACTCAGATCCACAGAGTAAGCAAAAAATGGAACGGAGGCAACTCTTGCCCTGAGGGCCTTTGCTAAACCTGAGGGACTGGGGATTTTATGATGGGGATAAAAAAGAGACACATGCCCAGGGCCTGTCCAGAACAGGAGTCAAGTAGGAGACATCTGCAGAAAGCCAGCACATATTCCCTTTGGGGTCCTATCTTGACATGATACTTTAACATTTTAAGTGTTCCAATGTACTGAATTCTGGTGTTAATTATTTTCCCACAGCTGCAGAAAGGCTTCAAAAATATACTGAAACAGTCTGAAGATATATTAACTCATAGGAAATAAAATCCTCTATGAAGATTAAAAGGTAAAATCTAGTCCATACCACTAATCTGTCTTTCCCAGACAGGAAGTTGTTTTTCCCCTAAAATAACAAAGGCAAAAGCACATTTTCTCTGTTACCTGCTTTACAATCCCAAGTATTATTTTAGAAATACATGTAAGCGATGTTGGCAACGTTTATGCATTTTCTGTTCCAGTTCAGTAAGTCTTTGACCAGGTAAAACATGACTAGATTTATAACCATATATGGTTTTAATTAAATCTCATTTGGAAGCAGTTTTCTTCAGGCTTCGTGCAGGTGGCACTTAGATGGAGAAGATTTTGACATCTTAGCAAAGTCAGTTTTTCCTGTCTACAAGTTAAAATTTTTGAAGAAAAAAGTGCCATTGGATAGAGAGGGTTATGGTTAAGTAAACTTTTATTATGTTCTGTTCTTCAGTTCTACATTAAGTTAATGATTTTTTTTAAAGGCTTTGCAAAGCCAGCCACAAAGAGCCATGTGCTGTATGATTCCATTTATATGAAATGTGCCAGAATAGGCAAATCTAGAGACAGAAAAAAGGTTAGTGGTTGTCAGAGGCTGGGGAGAAGAGGGAGTAGGGAGTGACTGCTGATGGGTATGGGGTTTCTTTTCAGGGTGATGAAAATATTTGGAAATTGTGGAGATGGCTGCACAACTCTGTAAATATGCTAAAATCTACTGAATTGTAACTACTTTAATGAGTGATATATATAGCTTGAAAATTACATTAAATAAAGCAGTTTTTAAAATGAGCCTGGATGGCTGCCAGAGACTTGGGGGAGAGGGACGTGGGGAGTTTTTCAATGATTACAGTCTCAGTTCATAAGATGAACAGGTTCTGGGCGCATGGTTAACAAACAACGTGAACATACTTTACACTAATGGACTATACTCTTAAAAGTGGTTAAGAGGGTAAATTGTATATTTTGGGGCTACAACTCAAAATTTTTTAAATTATTTTTAAAAGGCAGGGGCAGCTGGAAAAACACACCAGGTGATTGCAAGCTGCTGTTACCTGTTCTGCCTTCCTACCTAGGCCTGGGTACGGCGTTCACAAGCTGCCTCCCATTACTGGTAGAGGCAGCTCCCCTTCCTCTCCAGCACCAGGTTAGCTCCCTAACCACACCCCCAGGAGCTCTCTTATATTAGAAATATCAGGCATAATCAAAAGGTTACACACAAATTACTGCAGCAGAATTTCTCCTCGGATAGTGCCTGTGGAGTCATTCATGGCTTCTTTCGGACTTTTCATTTCTAATAGAATATTACTCCGGGTTTCATGGGGCCAACAGCAGTGAGGCTCATGTGTCTCATTGTGGCTCTGGGGGCGTTGCACTGGATAACCACAGAACATTCTCATAAAAGTGATGCCGAAATTAAGGGGCCTGAAATTCTGTGCAGCTGCACTATAAAGCTAAGCAAGCCTGAAGACAGAGAACATGGACAGGAACACAGATCCAAACACTACCTAGAGTCAGCCTGACTCTCCCCTTGCCAGCTGGCCTTGAACAAGTTATT
The DNA here is from genome assembly GCF_054644295.1 of Miniopterus natalensis. NCBI lineage: Eukaryota > Metazoa > Chordata > Mammalia > Chiroptera > Miniopteridae > Miniopterus > Miniopterus natalensis. The sequence continues at coordinate 36,458,314 of NC_142082.1, forward strand.
AAGCGTAAGCTATTTTTTAAAACATTATTCTGTTCATATATTACACAGGGTGTCCCAAAAAAATGTATACACACTTTGAATGATTATAAAGTCAGTGTTTCTTAACGTACAGTTCACTTTCAAAATTTAAAAGAATCTACAGAAATGAATAAATTTTTTTCTCGATGCCTGTTTTCAAACTGATGACCATTCTGGTCCAGGCACTTCTGATAATGCGAAGCAATGCAATCACAAACATCAAGGATCATTTCCTTCAGTATTTGTGTACCTTCATTCAACTCACCGACTGTTTCCAGGTTTTGTACTATAAACTTTATCTTTACCGTGTCCCCATAAAAAACAGTCTAGTGGCACTTTAGGATAAATTTTCTTTGTTCAAAGCTTAGTCTTGCTTCACCCATTATTTCAAATCAGTTAAACCTGAAAAGGAGTGAAAATTAAGTGAGTTATCAGCTGTTAAAGTGTATATGCATTTTGGGGACATTCTATATACCAGCTCAGGCTTCTGTAACAAAATACCACAGACTGGGTAGCTTCAACAACAAAAATTTACTTTTCAGTTCTGGAGACTGTAGTCCAAGATCAAGGTACCAGCAGATTTGGTTGCTGATAAGAGCTCTCTTCCTGGCTGGCAGACAGCCGCCTTCTTGCTGTGATCTCACATGGCGAAGACAGAGAGAGAGAATGAGCTCTCCTCATATAAGGATGCTAATCCTGTCAGATCAGGGCTTCATCTTTTAGGACCTGTTGCAGTCCTAACCCCAGGACCACAGAACAAGACCTTATTTGGAAATGTTGCAGTCCTAACCCCAAGAAGACCACAGAATGAGACCTTATTTGGAAATGTTGTAGTCCTAACCCCAAGATCACAGAATGAGACCTTATTTGGAAACAGGATCATTGCACATGTTATTACTTAGGATGTTGTCATATTGGAGTAGAGTGGGCCGCTATAGAAAGGGGAAATCCAGACACATATGGTCACACTTGGGGGAACACCATGTGAAGACTGGACTTATTCTGCTGCCACAAACTTAAGGCTAGGAGAGAGACCTGGAGCAAATCCTTCCCCAGCGCCTTCAGAGAGAGCATGGCCCTGCCATCACCTTGATCTTGGACTTCCAGCCTCCAGAATGTTGAGACAATACATTTCTATCATTTAAGGCCCCAATATGTAGTACTGTATTTCAGCAGCCACAGAAAACTAATAGTATCTGTTCCACACATAGTCCTAAGGGGTTGGAAACAACAGTGAACAGAAACAGACATGGTTTCCACAGAGCCCAACAATTAAAAAAGGAAATTACTCAAAAGATACTGAATAGTTCTAAGTTCACATAGGAGGTTTCTGTAAACCAACATCATCAGAGTATGGTCTCCAATATGTGCTTCATAACACTGCCTCAGAACTATACAAAATAATTAGATTACGTTCAGAATAGCAAGACTACTATTACAAAATAGCAAGGTCACAGAGAAATCAACGATCACTCTAGAAACCAAATAATTAGTATCAATGAGAAAATGTTTATGTTTATATATAATGGCTCATTCCAATGGAACACAAATAAACACAACTGTCTCTCAAAATACTAGCCACCAAATCTATGTCCCCTTTCTACTCTGAAACCAAGACAAAAATCTACCAAGCAATGTCACAGCCTTCAAAAGAGACTAAAAATGTTTTATCTACTTTTTATTATTCAGTGAAGGGCACAAGAAGAAGGCGAGTTAACTATGTTTATCCTCTAAGTAACATAATAAAATTTTAATTTGTTTGATATCTCATTAGAATTGAAAGATATTACGACCCTTGGCTTAGGAAAGGCATTATTCCAATGTTTTTAGGAAATATTAAAGAAAAGTAGAGGTAGGAAATGTTTCAGAGTACTTTGGTCATCTAGTAGACGTAGGAAATGTTTCACAGCATTTTGGTCATATGTGGAAAGATGGGCTCAGAGCACTTTTCTGGTCAATCTATGTCCAAATGAGGCCACTTTGGTAGAGACAGACTTTCAAAAAAATACTACAAAATCGTTGACCCACATCTTCAGGTAATTGTCCATACTCATTTCTTTCTTTTTAAAACATCTGAGATTAATTCCAGCAAATTGGTATAGATAAGAAAAAGTCAGAATATTGATAATGAACCTAATATATCTAATAGTAATTTGCTCTACCTATTTTTAAAACTGAGCAGCTTCTTTTCCATCTATAGGTCACAAAACAATGAAATTCAACATTTCATTTTAAACATACTCTGGCCTGTCTTTACAGATGTCACACTCAAGTACAGTTATATTATCCCTAATATGGGTGGGCCTCATCCAATCAATTGAAAGCCAGAAAAGAATTTAAAAGGCTGACCCTCCCCCAAGAAAGGGAATTCCCTGCGACTGACTGCCTTCTGACCTGAACGTTGGGTTTTTCCCTAATGTCATACTTCAAACTGAAAACATCGGCTCTTCCTGGGTCTCCAGCCTGCTGGCCTTCACACCGGAATTAACACCACTGGCTCTCCCGGGTCACCAGCTTGCTGTCTCACCTGCAGATCTTGGGACTCGTCAGCCTCCAAACATGTGAGCCCATTCCTTACAATAAATCTTTTCCCATATAATACCTACATACACATCCTTTGGGTTCTGTTTCTCTGGAGAACACTGAATAATGCAGACAGATTTGGAAAGCTACTCAAGTTTCACTATTTGCAAAATTGAGGTAATAGCATATCAACCACTTGGAAGGTTGTGTGAGGATCAGAGAGAAAAGAGGCTGAGCACTAACACAGGTGCGAGGCTCAGTCAATAGGAAGGGGGAGGGCCAGGCAGCTGCCACCACCACCAGGCGCGGCTTACATGGAGCATCCCAGTTACAGGCAGTGACCTACTCAGAGACGCAAATGCCATGTTTTAAAAAGCCCAGATGGTTATAAATTCATTTGTTAGAGTACATCAGAGACAACCTAAGAGAATGAAATACAGAACACGTGGACATCAGCAACCCCAAAAACACACGTTGTGAAAAATCGCTGCAAATGACAACTTAAACATCATTTTGACAGAAATGTTAATAATGTCAAGGCCAAATGTGGGAATTATGATTAAATAAATGACAATGCTGTTCAGAAATAGCTGAGGTACATCAGCGTAAAGAATGCCTCCTTCTCTGCCGGTCTAGCAGTTAGTATGCGCCCCTGTGCGTATAAACCACCATGTGCTCACAGTATCTAGAGTCCACTTCAGAAAACTTACTGCTTCCTTGTTGCTGCTGCTCCAAGTTATTCCAAGGAATTGATGGATTTACTTTCCAGCATCCTTCAGACCAGCAGTCCAGAACAAACCCAGTACTGAAAACTACTGACAATACTAGGAACAATTTTCAAATGATCTTTTTATCTGCATTGCTAAATAGGCAAAAAAGCAGAGGCCCAAAACCAAAGGAACAGGGGACCCCAAGAGTGGCACGGAACACCGAGAGCCACCAGCTAAGCCAGATCAGAGGCAGGACAGAGGGAGACAAATCTACCAGCAGGTCTTTGGACTAGCTGGGCCTGGGTGTTTCTGTCCACAGGTACTAAGGACCTGAGGGAGGGCAGAGATGGGGGGGGGGGGGTAGAGAGCACATAAGACACAAAGTCCAAGCCCAGCCATTCCCCTCAGACGTGAAAATGAGGTTCAGATATTGCTCTGAGTTCCGAGGCGTCTGCCATGTCTTTGTGGCACCCCCATTTTAACATGGAAGATCAGATCTCTAAATTCTATTACTTACCACACTAAGAAAGCCAAAGAGCTTAATACATTAGTGGCTATAAAACACTCAAGACTCCAGGCTTTAAGTTTTCTGAGTCCTCCCAGTGTTAACTGCAGAGGAGCTGGGCTCCAGTGGTTATCAAGCCCATGCCTTGAATTTGACCCAAAGGGCTCCTCCTCCACCCCCCATAGAGGGGCGCTGCCTACTCCAGAAGCTCTGCAGGCAAAGAGATGCTGAAGCCTCTCCTGGGAGTGGGCCAGTTTGTCTCCACCGTCATCTAGAAAAGTAGACTATCAAACTGGACACAGTGCCCTCGTTACTTGGCACCAACACCCATTCTCCCCATTCTGAGCCTGTGGGACACTCTTGCACCTTGGAGCCGGGCTGCAGTAAGGAGGTGAGAGGAATAAATAAGTATGCTATGTTTTCCATTTTCAGTAAAGATGGTGTTTGCTTCCCATGACTTCCTTTGTTATAGAAAGGAGGAGCCCACATCCCAGAAAAGTGAAAAAGAATGGTGAAAGAAAAACAATTAATTTGGAGTAAATTGAAGAGAAAGACATCTCTCAGGTAGTTGACAAAGAATATGCTCAGTTCACAGAAAGAAGACCTAGGCAGTGAGGTGGGGAGAGGCCTGGGTACACCCCGCCAAACATGTCTTATGGGCACAATTAATTACAGACAATGGCCCCCAGAACCACAGCTAACAGACACGGAAGGGACTGGTTTCATAGTCCTTTGGCCCCTGTATTGGGGATCATTCCTCCAGCACAATTAGACAGGGAGTGCTGCTATCCTGAAAGGTATGGGAGGAAGTGAACAGCAGACGGGGAATGGGGAGCCAGGAGCATGCAGTCGGAGTGGGCACCAGTAGCAGTTTGTTGCTGAGGCCAACATGGAGAGTCACATTTCCCTCCTGTGTAGAAATGAGCCAAAGACTTTGAGCACACTGAAAACCAGAGAGCCCCTCTCTGCCTCTCTCTCAAACCAAGAACATGTTCTGACTTCTCTTTCCTTCCCCATCCCTCTCCCTTCAGTAACATTCCTTTGGATGCCTACACAGAATCTGAGTTTCAGTAATCATGTGTAGCTGAAAATGCAACTGCTTGTTATGTTTAAGGAACAGTGCCAAGTAATTAGAGCTTGCATTTTCAAATACGGCACAAATGTGAGTGCATATATGTGTATATACTTGCATGTATTTTGTAAGAGTGTTTTCATGGTTCAAGAATTAGTGGGAGTAAATAAATATTATCAGCTGCATTCCTGTTAGACCAATTCCAGCCCCTCCCCACCACTACCCTTACTCGCCCATCCCACCACATAGGCTCTCAAAAAGCAGCACAATCCTAAATGTCCAATCAGAATTTTTTTCCCACAAGGGTACATTTTTATTGATTTTAGAAAGAGGAAGAGGGAGAGAGAGAAACGTCAAATATGAGAAACATCAATCGATTGCCTCCCGTATGTGCCCGGACCAGCACTTGAACCTGCAAACCTAGGTATGTGCCCTGACTGGGAATCGAAGCCACATTGTTTTGGCAAACCAAACAATGCTTAAACCAAATGAGCCACCTGGCCAGGGCTCCAATCAGAAATCTTAGAGCAAATAAATAGGCATAACCAGAACCTCAGTCTGGAACTAGTATTAAGGCAGAATAAAGACAAAGTAGGCTGTAAGAATAGACAGAATTTAAAATCAGGCTGGATAAAGACCATCCTCAAGAGCTAATAAGTCTATTGTGTAAATAAAGGTCATGGTAGGTAGAGTACGCTCTGAGTATACTTTGTCTACAAAAAACTCAGGTCTACTGTATTAGGAAGAACAAAAAGATGAAGTGAGGTACCCAGGATACCTGGGCAGAGGTGGGGAGACAACATTAGTTCTCAAGTCAAAAGGGCTTTTAATTCTCAAATTTACCAGCTACCTGACTGGCTCCAAGGGTGAGCTGTAATTTTGCAGTTATAAATGGAATTTCAGGAAGTGTAGGGCTAATGTATCAACTTCATTTCCCCCAGTGTCTACAGCATCTTTAGTGAATTGTTCAACTCACATTAAAAGTGTTTATGAAAAGTTTATAACATGGAGATTATACTAATAATAACTAACAATAATAGAAGTATTATACTATATCAACTAATTAGGCTGTATCAATGTGTTCTTGGTAAAAATCAGCCAGGATGTGGGTGTGGAGATGGTCAAATTAGGTTGAAGCTGGTGTATCTGGCAGGAAAAGCAAAATGACTGACTGAATGGATGGATGAATGAATGTCTAGGTATATTACTTACCTTTTTCCTTATGGTCTCAGAGTGTCCTATATAACCCAAAGGCTATATAAATAGTTTACCTAATGTTTTATTTATTTTTACATTTAAAGCTGGAGCTTTATCCATCTGAAAGTTTTTCTTGTATCTGGTTTGAGATGGAAAAGCTATGTTTTCTTCCAAATGAATAGCTAAGCAAAACAGCACCATTTATTAATGAAACCATTCTTTTTCCACCCAATTTAAATGCACTTTACATATATAAATTCCCATATGTACAAGGAATCTTGATTCTATTTCCATGCCAGTACCTGCTGTTTTAATTCAATGGTTCTAAAACTCTAACATCTGAAAGAGTAAGCCCCATTTTACATATTTCAAAAATGTCTTGATTCTCATACATTTATTCACCCACATGAACTTAAAATCATTTTGCCTGGTTTCCCATCCCCACCACCTAAAAAAAGCAATGCTCAGGTTGCAAGGGCACAGAATGTGTAAATTCCTTTAGAGAGAATATTTTATGTACCGTCTTTCCATCTAGGAGTATGGTGTGTTCTTCCACTATTTAGATCTTGTTTAAATTCCTTCCCTTAAGTTTTCCTTAGACACTTTCCCTGCTCGTTAATATCATTTCTAAGTACTTTTTACTCTGACAGGTTTAACTTATACTACGGGTGGTTTCTCTTTCCTATTTTTCTGTATTTTCCAGTTTTCTATAATGAGAGTGTTGCTTGCATTATGTTTAAAATTGAGGGCAATGGGGGATTACTTTTTTTTTTTAAAGTGTTTGGAAGTAGTAAACAGAGAGAAATCACACCTTTACACTTCATTTTCCCATCCCAAAGCTCACAGGCACTGTGGTGAGGAAAAGCTAGAATCCCCCATTTACCGAGGTTTGTCCTCTAGGGACTTCTCTCTCTCTGATCCAGTGCCAGGGACCTGACTGAGCCCAGAGCTGCCTTCTGAGTTTTTCCCTCTTTCTAATGTCTGAGAGTTTAAGTTCCCAATTGGTTTCAAGATCAATCATGGCCAACAAGCCACTTACTCCCAGCTTGCCTCAAAGAATATTCAATGCAGTCTAGCTTCCTTGGTCTAACAGAGTGCCCAAAAATTCAACTCCCCATCTAAGGACAGGGTTTGAGAATGAAGGTGAGGTAAGGTGAAAGAAAGTCCCTGTTCAACACTCCAGACTGCTGAAAGGCAGCACCAAGCGGAGGCTAGTTTCCTTTAAGAAACAGCTGACCTGCACAGGATATAAAATTGCAGGACTCAGCCAAGATGCTAATGCAAAATAAGTCTTGCCAGAAGAAAGTGACAGCGAGTGAAGTCACAACTTGGTTGCACACGTGGACTCTTTCCTGATTAGGGAAGAAATCCTCAGAGTCAGATGTAGACACATTTACTCACACCAGTAAAGAAGTGAGATAGCTCTCTCACTGTTTCTAATTTCTGAACTGAAAAGGAAATACACAAGCCAAGAGTCCTTGTGAAACTGACAGCTGGCACCTTCCCGAGATAAGCAGGGCACTTTTATGTGAGAGGAAAACCTAAGTAGCATCTGAGATCTGAGCACTAGCAGAAGACACCAAATGATTTATACGTAATGCTATAAAAAGTCAGAATTCCTGTCGTTCCTCAACCGCAATCTTTGAAGTTTGAAAAGAAGTAAAAACTATTCCTTAGGAATACAAAACTTCCTCACTGAATTAAGTAGTGAGCAAAGTGAGTCCCAGAGCTTCTCAGTTTCACCCAAGAAATCAAATTTCTTCACATACACAGAATCCTCCGTAGAACCTGTAATAACAAGTAAACATAATTTCCTAATCATGGTTCCCCATTGGGGAACCCTCCTGGCCTTTCCCCCAACCGCTCACTCTCTCCTTCCCTGAGGTAGGTCTTAATGTGATGAGTGAATTTAGGGGGAGCATCTGAGTCTTCTCACTCAGACCATTCCCCTTTCTGGTCAGTCCTGCCTACGGACACAGCATATACAGTCTGGACAGATCTCGCCTCAGGGCACCTGTGCTGGCCCCATCTGTATGCCAGTGACTGGGTGGTGAGTCTGTCTAACCCCGGGCACAGTTATCAGCACCGCCGGCCAGCACCGAAGTCCAGCATTTTCAGTCTTAGGGCTGACGCTATGATTGGCGGTAGACAGTGTGCCTCCTCAGTTGGTTCTGAACTCAGGAGAGGAAGAAAATGTTATTAACACCACCCCCTCTTTAAACAATCCCTGTATTTCAACAAAGAACTCTATGTAAACGAAAAAGTAAGATGGGCTGAATGAGGTGCTTTGCCAACGCCCTCAACTATCTATACTTTGCCAAGAAAAGCCATTGGGCCCTAGAGTTAAACCCAGGGCAACACTACTCATTTAGAACCACAAAACCTGCAGCGCGGGGCCTGGGAGGGAGCGCAAACCTTGGCAGGGCCCTCCTAAATGACAACAGCACATAAGGCCTCCGTGGGGTCCTCACGTGATCTTCTGTATTCAGGGAAACTATTAAGGCCTTTTTCTGGGAAAATCAGACCATACTATCAAAAACATCATTCCCTCTACAAAGCTTCCAAGCACTGCACTCTCAGTAGACATATAATTTGTAAGTACATGATCCTTACCCGCCTTACTACTTAGGTGCATTAGTGCCCATTTAAGGAATCTACCTTGACAGCACGGAAACCTAAAAACTACTTCTGATAAATAATTTTCCCTACAAACCCTAGCAGTTCTCCAAAATAACAGTAAATGAAGTCTGAAGTCACCGCATACCAAACCGTGGTTTACAACGTGGAAGACTTAAATGGGAGACTATGGGAAGGAAAAATAAGAAGGCTCCGAAGAGTCATTAACCAAAAACCTAAGTGAAAGAGCAAATCTTAACGAGGATATTTTATTCTCTACAGGAAGGAGAAAAACACTGTGGTCCCTTTATGGATCCTAAGACAGCAATAGAAATGGATTACAAAACAGCATCGAAGTGGGAAAAGCTACGTGTTTGCCCCATAAACTGCTTTATTGGTTCTGTTGTGCTCCCCCAGCTGACACTAAGCTTGTCCAGGGTTTTATCTTTCTACCGTGACTTTTCTATCCCTCCCTTGCCCTGATCTTAAGAACTCATTCTATATCTTCTGTCCAAATATCAGCTTGGCCCAGGAAGTATTTTGCAGTTATCCTTGCTCCCCAAGCCCATCACGGGGAACTGCTAAACCATTCCCTGTAATCACAGGGCTGTGGACAAGCTGGAGGTAATTTCTCTGCTTATCTCCGATACTCCTAGATTCTTCCTCTTTGAGATCCCCTCCACCCAACAGTAACTATGTTTCCCAAGGTGGATAGAATAAGGAACGGCCAACATGTACAATATGCCTGGTTTTATGAAAAGATCTTCTAAAAGACCAATGGGGTGTTTGCCCAGCTCACAATAATTCCAGGCCATATTATTTGGCCGTGGTAAACTGTCCTCAGTGACTTTTCAACAAGCCGCCTCCTCTACTTATATTAGCCAGAATCTTTTTCTGTTGGTTTACAACTCAAAGACTCTTGATTGAGAAAATATATTAAAAAACTGTAAGGAGCCTGGCTGGGCGTGGCTCAGTGGCTGAGCATCGACCTAGGATCCAGGCGATCGGGGTTCGATTCCCGGTCAGAGCACATGCCCAGGTTGCAGGCTCGATCCCCAGTCAGAGGCGTGCAGGAGGCAGCCGATCAATGACTCTCTCATCATTGATGTTTCTTTCTCTCCCTCTCCTTTCCTCTCTCTGAAATCAATAAAGATATATTTTTTAAAAAACTGTATGGAAATAGCATAAAATACCCATACCTTTGTCTGGTTAAATAACAGGGGCTTTTTTCTTTAAGTTTTATGCATTTTCCCTATTTTCTACAATGAACACATTGTTTTACAGGTGTGTATGAAGGGACTCGTAAGGTTTTACGGTAAATTTTTTTTAAAGACCAGATGTTTCTCTGGTTCTCACTAAATCTCATAATCTGTTCAAAGACACCAAAACCTCTAATGTCCGAAGTTATCATGTTAACATGCAATTATTAACATGAGGTGCTACAAAAGCTTTGTGGACAATGAATTTTTTTTCAATAATGCCCAATCAATCTCTCTCTCTCTCTCACTAGAGAGGGGCATACCAAATTCTCCCAGGCAAGTAAAAAGCAACGACTTTCATTTATCCCATGGCCCCCTGGCTCTTGGGCATGACCAGCAACCATTATGAAATCTGCTAGGAAATATCAGTATACCATCACAACTTGGATTTTAAATAATGCTTTTTTCTTTGAATAATTCTTAAAACACACACAAAAATTATATATTCATTCTACTTTATCTACTTCTCCAGCTTGCAATGGGCAATACAATAGAGATAAATGAGGTCTAGTAACTCAGGAGAAGGGAGATACTGCAAGTCCCACAGCTTTGCACCCATGTTGCTGACATCTCCCTTCTAGCTGCTAGTATCTGCTGTGCTGAGACCTTATCCTCTAAGAAAAAATACTTATTAGATGATGCTACATGTTCCACTGCCACCATAAGTTAATAATATTCTATGCTGTCATTCAGAGGCCCCAAGTGTTGAATAAGATAAATAGAAAGGATTTCATAATGGTAAAATCTACTCAAATGCTATCCTCTTGGGACACAAATTTTAAAGTTGCTTGTAAAAATTCTTGGCTACAGGTTTCCAAATGCTACAATAGAAGCAGAATAAATACCATTTTGACTTGTTTCATCTTCATTGTCAGATGAGACTTTGCAAAGGAGGAGAAAGTGTGGGCAGGGCAAAGAGTAGAAAATTTATCGTTTGCTGGGAATTAATTAGAGCAAGGTCCAAATGGTATGTCTTGGCAGATCTCTGCTCGAATGTCAGACATTACTCAAAAACAATATTTAATTACAGATCTGTGTGCCAAGTGCAGCAAGAAGATACTACTCGGCTTGCTTACTGGAAGGTATATTTTATGCAATATTAAAATATTCAGTTTCTGAGGTTATTAAAAACCTATGTCAGCTAGTCAATTCACATAGAAATTGCTAGAAAATAAAATATGCATACCACCTTTGGTAATTTCAGTATCATCTTGAAATTATCTTTCCAAAGTGTCCTCAATCATTAGAGAGCCTAAAACTCAGCAAACAATGAAACTGGAGGTAAATGGATCCTTTGAATGAAGTGATATGCTAAAGGTCCCATGAGCAGATCAATGAACAAAGAAGGTCTATTAACTATGTGCTCCTGGTGTGTGCAAGACACACACTGGCAGTTGTAGAGGTTACAAAGAACCGCATTCCAGCCTTAAAGGATTTAACATCTCTCTAGGAGACAAGAGCCATAAAATGTTAACTAATGATATAGAAACAGGAGATAAATACCCACTGATGCCCAGCATGCTAGTGAAACTTAAATGCTACCTTGGATGTTGTCTTCAGAGCATCTTCATCAGTTATCTATAGAGATGAAGTCACAATACTTGAATCTATTCCCACAGCTCCCAACACTTGCCTGGTACACTCTCAGGATTCAACTGAACTATAGTGCAGTAGAGACAAAGGTCTAAGCTATTTTCCTCAAGAGATGAAATCAGCTGTGACTATTTTAACTAGTTTCCAATTTTTTTTTAATTATAGTAAAAAAACACAGACATAACATAAAATTTCCTATCTTAACCATTTTAAAGTGTACAGTTCAGTAGTGTTAAGTATGTTCACATAGATCTCCAGAATTTTTTCATCTTGCAAAACTGAAACTACAAGTCTCCACCAGTAGATGAGTGGACAAAAAAGTTGTGGTACATTTACACAACGGAGTATTACTCGGCTGTAAAAAGGAAGAAAATTTTACCCTTTGTGACACCATGGATGGACCTGGAGGCCCTTATGGTAAATAAACCAGCCAGAGAAAGACAAGTACCATATGATTTCACTCATATGTGGAATCTAATGAACAAACTGAACTACCAAGCAAAACAGAGACAGACACATAGATAGAGAGCAGGCAGACAGCTCAGATTGGGGGTGTTGGGAGGGTGAAGGAACTGAGCATAAAAGAGAAAGAACTCATGGACACATACAACACTGTAGTGACTGTGGGGGGGTAGAGGGGTGGGTGCAGGTGGGAGAGGGTATAGGAAGGATAAATGGTGATGGAAAAAAATTAAAAATAATTTTAAAAACAGCTCTTCATTTCCCCCTCCCCCCAGTCCCTGGCAATCACCATTCTATTCTGTCTCTATGAATCTGACTGCTCTTGGTACCTCATGTAATTGGATTCATATAGTATTTGTCTTTTTGTGACTGGCTTATTTCACTTAACATAATGTCCTCGAGGTTCATCCATGTTGTAGCATGTGTCAGAATTTCCTTCCTTTAAGACTGAATAATATTCCAAAGTATGCATATACCACGTTATTCATTCATCCTCGACACACATTTGGGCTGCTTCCACCTCCTGGCTCTTGTAAATAATGCTATACTAAACACAGATGTACAAATATCTCTTCAGTGATTTGGGATATATGCCCAGAAGAGAGATTGCTAGATCATATAGTAATTCTGTGTTTAATTTTTTGAGAACTCGCCATAATATTTTCCATAGGGGCTGCCACTTTACATTCCCACCAAATGGGCACAAGGGTTTCAAATCTCTGCATCCTCGCCAACACTTGTTATCTTCTGTTTTGATAGCAGCCAACCTAATGGGTGGGAGGTGATATACTACTGCAGTTTTAATTTGCATTTCTCTAATGATTAGTGATGTTCTTTGGCATAACTGTTTGAAGACAGAGAATTCTGGGATAACAGAGAAGGCTTATTTTTTTCAACCTGGACTAATACATCCAGGCAATGGATATTTGCCAGAATCAGAGTGAATGACGTTAGAAACGCAACAGGAAGACATTAGGAGGTACTACACAGTGACTCTCCCATTACTGAGTCACTGAAAAATTCTGGGGAAGGAAGGGAAATGACTCAAAACCAACCTACTCCTACAGTTCACTTGATTGAAACAGCCAAGGTTTCTCATCTAATATGACTACCCATAGCACAGGTCTCATTTTAATGATGCATGTGTGTGATTTAAGACAGTTTGGGGAGCTGAAGGTCTCTTCCACTTACTGGGAAAATGTCCCATCCTACATTGTGCTCCAAGGGAACCAGAGCAGAAAACAGGAACCAAACTTGTACAGCCAGAAGTCACAGCGGCAAAAGGTCTAACCACTTCTAAAATGATGTTTCATAAAGAAGCCAAACAGTGAAAGCTACTATATGTTTGGGTTGAATTGCTCCCCCAAATTCATATGTTGAAGTCCTAAGCTCCAGTCCCCAGAAACCTTATTTGGAAGCAAGTGATCAAGTTAAGATGGTGTCATTAGGGTGGGCCCTTAACCAATATTACTGTGGCCTCATAAAAAGAAGAAACTGGGAGACAGAAGCAGAGAGAGAGAATGTCATGTGCAGGTGAAGGCAGAGATTGGCAGAGATGGCCAGCAAAGCACCAGAAGCTGGGGAGAGGCCTGGAGCAGACAGATTCTCCCTCATAGCCTCAGGAGGAACTAAACCTGCCAACACCTTGATCTCAGACTTCCAGCCTTCAGAACTGTGAGACAATAGATTTCTTTTGTTTAAGCTGCCCCAACTGTGGTACTTTGTTACAGAAGCCCTAGCAAATGAATACCTATATTTAAACAAACATCAAATTGCATCATTAAGCGAGGGAATAGCCAAGGAAACAGGCAGCAACTGAAGTGTCACCTTGATGCTACAGCAGAAAGCGGTGCCCGTAGTACTTAGAAATATCACTATCTGCCCCAGGGGCGCATATGGGTACAGGGCACAGAGAAAAAGAGCTTGCTTTAGTCTAGTCCCTTGTGTTCTACCAAACAATAACCAAAACCAAAACCAATGCCCCAGGAACCTTAGTCAAGCATTTCTGGAGCCCAGCAGAGGGCAAAAATAAGTTTGGAGGCTAAGCAATGCTACTTGTACCCACATAAAACCTCTCTCTAAACGGCCCTGGGTTGGCAGGACACCAGAGGGCTGCTGGCTGGTGTCTCAGTTTCTGTTGAACCAGTTTTCTGAAGGAAATTAGGACTTTGTTTTCTGAGACCCATGTACCTTTCAGGAGCTTCAGAACAAGCAAGGCAGGAGTGTGCACTAATGGAAAAGCCCACCTTAGGGAAACTGCCCTTGGAATGGAAAGGTAGGCGGGGAAGAAGATCAACTTTTCATTAGGGGTTTCGAAAGTTAGGACACACTAAGACCTTGCTTGGAACGAAGGTTTTCCTCTTTAGATGTGAATAACGAGTGAGAGCCCCACACACCAGGAGACTGAGCAGGCGCGTCAGCACGTGGTCAGCACGTGGGAACCCCAGTCATCACAGTAAAATGATGAGCTGTGAAACCCAATTAATACAGGGAAAGTCGTTCTCTGCGCTGTATTACAAAACCAGACATTCCAGCTCTAATATGTCATCTTGGTTCTTACAAAAATAACTAAATCAGGCTAAGGGGTGACAGGATGGCTAACAGTAGTATCTAAGTTTTGTTTCAACTCACTTATATATTCAGTATATGCTGTGTGGCTTATTTTGGGGGCTTTCTTGGTTGTTGTTTTTAAATCCTCACCCGAGGATATACTTTTTCCATTGATTTTCAGAGAGAGTGGAAGGGAGGAAAGGGCAGAGAGAGAGAAAAACATAAACATGAGAGAGACACATTGATTAAAGGTTGCCTCCCGCACGCGCCCCAATAGGGGTGGGGAACGAATGAACCTGCAACCCAGGTACATGCCCTTGACCAGGAATCGAATCCACAACCCTTTGGTGCCCACGCCAATACTCTACCACTGAGCTACACAGGCTAGGGCCTGTGTATCGTATTTTTCTTCATCATTTGGATTCTACTGATAAAACTGTCTACAAATTAAATAAAGGCATGTCCATGAATCACAGAACTTACATGTGAATAAAAGGTATCCAGTGCCTATGTGTGAAGCAGTGTTCTGCAGGAGATGGGATGAAGGATGGCAGGTCAGTGGGTGTAACGGGCAACACATTACCTGAGACTGCAGGGATAGAAGTGAAAGCAGAGAACAGGGACAAGCTTAAGTTTTAGACCCTGATTAGCCCATGCCAGAGGCCTCGATTTTATCTGAGGTAAGAGTCTTGGTCATCTCCTAAGAGAGAAGGCGCCCTGGCTGCTCTCTCACTGCCCCTGCTGGCTGGACTCTCCAGACTGCCCATCTTGGCTCTCCTGTGGGCTTTGGGTGGGATCAGCAATGAGAGGCACTGATGGGTGGTCAGGAAGTGAAGGCGGGCTGTTCACCACCCCCTGGCCCTGCTGTGGCCTGGCTCCTGCTGGCAGGGCCCTCCCGCATGGCCACAGTAAGACCATCTTGGGATCCAATCCCTCTTCTTGCCCCTTCGGGACTAAGGGTGACAACAGCCTCCCACTGCTGCTTCATTACCCCTTACCGCCATCCTGAACTCTTCCTGTCCGTGCTTCTATGAATTGTCCTGTCAGTGAATTATTTCCACGTAAAACCTTTTTAGTTTGTCATGTGTTTCTTGCTGTGAATCTGACTGGTGGAGTCACACAAGTAAGAGGACCTGCAGGGTCTAGAGGGTCTGCAACTGCCACCATAGGACACAGAAAAGCAGTGGCCAAGGGCACTCTTTTATAGTAGCCACGATATTCCGCAGACCAGCTGAGATCTGAGTGTGTAAATTTACAGTGGCAACAGCCTCTGTAGTACTGTCAGTTTTTCCAGCAGCTCTTAACTACCTGGGTGCAGCAGCCAAGAAGGAAGGAGCTGTGGCCACTTCCAGAATCGCAGCAAAGCAAGGGAGGAGCATCCTAAATGCTAAATCACTGAGATCTGAACAGAGAGCATGAGGTCAATGAGGGCCGGGTACCTGGGAGAAAAGGGCCAAGGTCACTACAAGGCTAAAGGACAGTGTAATGAGAGGGACAAGACAGACAGGCAGGTCAGTAAGGATTCAGAAAACAAACTCATTGCCAGCACTGGAAAAAGATGACAAGCACTGGTAGTGAGCCTTCATTAAAATGTCACTAAATATTTACTATTGGACATCAATCACATTCAAGTGTCCCCTGTACCCTGAGACAATCAGTCACACATGCCTTTTATATCTTACTTCTGCTGTTCCACATACTGAGAATTTGGAATTAAGGGATGCTCTGAGTATGAGCCTTAACTATGTCTTTCTAAGAAATATTAAAAAGAAAATCTCTTGCCCAGCTGGTATGGTTCAGTGGTGGAGTGTCAACCCAGGAATTAAGAAGTCTCAGGTTCAGTTCCCAGTCAGGGCACTTGCCAAGGCTGCAGGCTCAGATCCCCAGTAAGGGGCGTGCAGGAGGCAGCCAATCAATGACTCTCTCATCACTGATGTTTTTATCTTTCTCTCTCTCTCTCCTTTCCTCTCTCTGAAGTCAGTGTTTCTCTCTCTATCCCTCTCCCTTCCTCACTCTCTCTAAATATCAATTTTAACAAAGCATTTAAAAAGAAAAGGAAATTTTTCTATAAAATTTGCAGTAAGAACAAAGACTAAACTGCTTTAAAGAGCTGTGTGTTGAGGGAAATCCCTCTTGCAGCTCACTGTGAAATACATGTTCTTTTTTATAATGTTAAATATGCTTTTATCGGGGGGGTGGTGATGAATTGTGTCCCCTAAATTCGTGCACTGAAGTCCTAACCTCCAATACTTCAGAATGTGACCTTATTTGCAAACAGGCTTTTTACAGAGGTAATTAAGTTAAAATGAGGTCATTAGGATGAGCTCTAATTCCATAGGGCAGGTGTCCTTATTAAAAAGGGGAAACGTAGAGACACCAACAGAGGGAGAACACTGGGTCAGAAGGCAGGAAGAGACGGGGGTACTGGAGTCTACCAGCCAAGGAATGCCAGAGATTGCCAGCAAACCACCAGAAGGTAGCAGAGAGGTGTGGGACAGATTCTCCCTCAGAAGACACCAACCCGACCAGCACCCTGATCTTGGACTTTAAGCCTCCAGAACTTTAAGAGGGTGCATCTCTCTTGTGTAGGTCCTCCGATTTGTGCTACTTTGCTATGGCAGCCCTAGGAAACTAATACAGATTTACACAGTGAAAAAGATATTGCTGTGATACCCTAATAACCAATGCTCTTTGGTCTTGCTTTTCAATGCATGAGACAGACAGTCTTATGTCTAGACCAAAGGTAATGGAGCACTTGAGTGCTGTTTGCTGACACAAACACATCCAGACAAATGACCACTGGGAGATTACATAGTAGCCAAATGCACTTTATAGTTCACCTCATAAGTAAATTGCATCAAAATTAAACAACAAACTAATGACAGCAACCACCCCTATCCTTTGCAATGATTCTGAAAAGAGTCTGTTAAGATGCTGGATTTAAATGGTTTTCCAGCCTGGCCTTCAGTTGGGTGTGGCCAGTTGAACTGAGTAGCTTCTAGACGACAAGGAAATTGAAATGCAGAGTATATATAATTTTTATAATATACACGGAAACCAAGCAATCAACTTCCATTTGATACTTCCAGATTGTGCAATTTACATAATCACTATGAATCTCCCAGAGGTTGGTTTACAGAGCCACAGATTCTCCTTTGTGATTAAAATAAGGCAGTGCCTTTTATTAGCAACATTAGCAATGCGCCTTTCCCGTCAACTGAAGGAAGACATTATTTCTAGTACAACAGTTGTCATAGAAAGGCCTGTGCCAACTGATTTCCGAGTCCTCTGTGACAGCAGGGTGCTACGCAGGTTGTAAATCTAAGGACTGCCTATGTTCTCCCTCTCTCTGGGTGCTCCCTTCTCACTGGCTGCCAAGTACTAGCAATTCGACCTCCTCCATTTCCCGTGTCTGTCAGTTCCTGGCATTCTGTCTCAAGTCCTTATCAGTCACGCTTAGAAGACACTGCAAGTCCTCCGTTCACGGGGTGTCCCTCCCGCAGACTCAAACCTATTCAATTTCCTACCCACTTAGGAGAGCCTATCACAGGCATCTGTCTTGGGAACAGCATGACTGACATGCTGGGTTATCCTCTCTAATGGGTGCTTACGGCCAGGAAAGCAGGGTGTAACTGTGGGGAGATGCTGGGCCGGGACCTGGCCCCTTGTCCCCAGCTCTAGGACCCAGACCAAGTCTCTTACGCCCTTTATGCCTCGCCAGGGTCATTTGCGCCTACCTCATAGGGCCACCGGTCAGCCACCCAATGAGATAACGTATGCACAGACTTAGCACAATGCCTGGCACACAGCAAGGGATTTTTAAAAGGGTAGTCATTATTTTTATTCACTTTCTTATCACCAGCAGCACCTTGCCTTGTGTGTCCATAAACATTTGTGGAACTCATATCATGTTTCCAAGATCACATTCCATAAAGTAACTGCAGGGCCACAGAATTCCATTGTGGGTATCTAGGCTAGCTTCCTGTTTGTATAAATGAGGAGAGATAAATCTACAAAACTCTCAGCTATGAAGTACTAAGGACCTTTAGAATCACTCTTCTATACAATCATTTTAGTTACAGATGATCCCAAATTGATGAAGTCATTCCATATTTTTCACAGGAGTTAGAACCATGATACCCAACTCAAATGGTGATGAAGACTACAAATAAGTGAATCATTAAAAAAAGCTAATAATTTAAAAATCAGTCTGATTTGTGTGTCAGTCTGTTTCACACTGACATGCAAACAGGAGGGACTAGCCAGCAAAGCGTTCCCTTCAACTGGGCCACTGAGCCCGGGCTGGAAGAGCTGCCCGAGGGTCCCGAAACCCAGCGTCCGGTCTGTGCTGGATGGATGCAGGGTTCCAGAAAAGCGCTGGTGGTGGGAAAACGGAGAACTTCGATCTGAGTAAATAGAGACCAAGGACTGAGAGCAAAGCTAAAGCACACATAAAAATTTTAAGCTAAAAGGAGCCTCTCAATTTTACTTTAGTTTATCCTCACCCAAGGATATGCTTTATTGATTTTTAAAGAGGGGGGAGGGGGAGGGGAGGGGAGGGGGAGGGGGAGAGAAGAGGAGGGGCGGGGGAGGGAGAGGGAGAGGGAGAGAGGGAGAGGGGGAAGAGGGAGAGAGGGAGGGGAGAAGAGAAGGGAGAGGGGGAAGAGGGGGGAGGGGGAGGGGGGAGGGAGGGAGGAGAAACACTGATCAGGTGCCTCCCGCAAGCACCCCGACCAGGAATTGAACCTACAAACCTTCTGGTGTATGGGACAACATTCCAACCAACTGAACCACCCAACCAGGGAGACCCCTCAATTTTAAACACTAACTTAAGCTCAGAGAAGCTGAATATATGTTTTTTTAAAAAAGGAAGTAAATGTGCTTGTCAGAACTTGAGAATTCATCACCACTGTCTAAGCATCACTTCATTCTTGTAGCCCTTTGAAAGCCAACTGGGGTACATCTCTGTTTTAGGTAACGAGTCACCCTCCAAAGAAAGCTCAAGTCTAACGGAAGACTATACAAAACGCTGGGGGTGGGGGAGGAGAATTACCCCACCTGACACAAGTGTGCAACTTTTACAAGTGTTTTCACCTGCTGTCTTCCTTCCATGTCACCTACCTGGCAGCTCTACAGTGAACGCAGGGTCTCCATTCCTGTGAAGAGCAGTAATGAAGCTAAAGCTTAGAATGTAAGGAAGAAAAGGACTGACTTTTATGAGAACTTAATGTGTCCAGAACTCTGCAGAGTGTACAGAGGCATTTCATCGCAGTTTCACCTGGCAGCATGAAGGAGGAAGTCTCCTTATTTGGACACAAGGAAATAGGTTGGGAATGGTTATCTACTCATCCAGAGCCACACAGCTACTAAGCGATGAAGCCAGGATCCAAGGTCCTACACTTTCCCCTTCAACCTTGTTGTTTCTTATAATTAAGAAAATTTATCTCCATTTAAAAGAGAGGAGAAAAAAGCTGCTTCTCCAACTCCCTAGTTCTCTCAGGATGTTGGCCACTTTAATGTCAGATACAGACCTTCTCAATTACAGTGTATTCTTTTTATTTATTAGGTTCTACTGAGTGATCCTTTTTTCAGGGAGAAAATAGCAAACAGCTGTTCAAGAATTCCTGCCATCATTTCAGGGCAGCAGAACCTGCTTTGATCACAAGCTCTGGAGTTGAAAGGGGCACTCACAAACATTCTGGGCCAACATTTAAATTCTACTCTTCGCTTCTAAGGAGCTAGAAAGGAAGGCTAACAGTACTGGGCTGAAATGATTTATGAAAAAAGTTTTAATCTATTAAAATAGCCTTTAAATTTATCCTCAGGAGGCCAGACCCAGACAGCACCATTTATCATTCAAGTTAAATAAAACACAGAAGAGACTATGCAAAGCAGAGTGGACATAAATACTGTTGCAGAAACTTTGCTAATAAAAGGAGCCAAAAGCAACACTGATAAGGAGAAAAAAAACATTGGCTTATTTTTAAAAAGTTGAGTGAACTTGTGAAATTCCTTCTCCTCATTCTGGTTTAAACTGTAGCTGCTTAAGGGGCAGTTAACACAGCTCTGGGCATACAGGTCTCCCTCTGGTTTTAAATGGCCAATTAAGTTTTATTTAGGTCTCACCAACACTGCAGCACCCATCACCTCCTTGTTATGCGCATTTCACACAAAAGGAGACTAGACTTTGGATGGTGAGCACTCAATGTAATACACAACACCTGAAACTTCCTTATTCACCAATGTTACTCCAATAAATTTAGTATTTTTAAAGACAAAAGAAAATAAAGTAGCCCTGAAACTCATACCTGCCTTCTAATATCACTATAATCAGGTCAACCAGAGGGAACAAGCCCATGCCAGAGACCAGTAATTCTGAGAGAGAGAGAGGAGAGAGAGGAGAGAGAGAGAGGAGAGAGAGAGGAGAGAGAGAGAGAGAGAGAGAGAGAGAGAGAGAGAGAGAGAGAGAGAGAGAGAGAGAGGGAGGGAGGGAGGGAGGGAGGGAGGGGAGGGGAGAGGAGAGAGAGAGAGAGAGAGAGAGAGAGAGAGAGAGAGAGAGAGAGAGAGAGAGAGAGAGAGGAGAGAGAGGAGAGAGAGGAGAGAGAGAGAGAGAAGGAGGAGGAAGACATGGTTTCCCCCAAGACCTTTAGTTAAACGTACATCCCCGCCCCTTTGGGAACAAGAGAAAAAAATTTTCAGCTGCTTATCAAAGAGGGCACATTCCCCCTAGTATGGCTGAAAAAAAATAAAAAGGGAAACAAAATTCATTCAAAATAAGACAAAGAGAAAAGGAAGGTGATTTCCTAAAGACATAGCTGCTATGAGTGAGCACAAGCCCAGCTGGAAGCCGGAGCCTCAGCTTTTCTGATGTAAACTGGAGGGACAGACACACACACAGAGAACTTTTTAAAAAGACAAACTCCTTTTTCTGAGCTGAAGCTTAAGCAGACAGCTTTGAAATTCTACAACCATGTAAGACCTTTCCTGGAATCACAAAGCCCTCGGAAGAACATGCTCTCAACTGATGTCAGGCCCAGGTTTCGGTGACAATTAAAGAAATTAAATGGCTGTCAAACATTTTAAAAGGTAAGAAAATGAAATAAATGTTTCATCATTGAAGGGCTGACAGTAAGAGACTCCTAATTAGGTCTCAGAGAGAGCAGAGGCAATTTTGCCCCTAATAAAAAACCTTTACAGTCTCTTTTATTATGACATGCAAACTTACTTCTCTTAAAAATTATAGATGCTTCTGTTTTCAACACACCTGTTTATTTACTACTACTACTGTGTTTTCTAGAAAATATTTGATTTCTTTCAGTCTTCTATTCCCATTGTCAAGTGCATGTAGTTCGAACCAATTTTGTTCAGTGAGGTTACATACATACACATACACACACACAAATTAAATCTCGACATTTCCTGATGCCCCGTAAGGAGCATATCATATATAAATCATAGCATATCACATATAAATCATAGGATATCATATAAATCATAGCATCCTCACCACATATTCTTTTTAGCACTTATCAGGTACACAATAACTATTGTGTCTGATCAGGGTTTGGAAGGTGGGGGAGGGGGTTATTAATTAAAAATCCCTTTTCACAGTTTACCATCCTGAGAATTAACAAATCCAGTCACGGAAAAGTTACACAGTTCATCAACAAAGATGTCAACACAGGGTCCAAACTTCCAAAAAAACAAAAAGGAGAAAAGAAACCTTGAATATAATCTGGACCAGACACCTCATTTTGCAGGTGAGCAAACCAAGTCTCGGCAGAGATATAAAGAAACTAATTAGGGAGAGAAGGTTAGGGACGTGACTCAAAGTCTAATGAGAGGTACAGGCAATAAGTACTGTAAGAAGAGAAAGGTGGCCCCCATCAAGAGCCGGGGCTGGGGGGAGGCCTGGACAGTCGGTGGGATTTTTGATCAACCTGTTACAAGTGGAGCATGAATGGTGTTTAAAACAAGGCAAGACCCAGAGCAGCAGGAAGGGAAGAATGGGCTAACCTTCTCCTTGGGAGCTGTTGGAGGCAAGTATGAAACGACCCTGGGGTGAGGCAGTGCAAGCCCGTGGATCTTATGAGGTGGCTGCTTGGTGCAGTGAAGGCGGAGAGTGTGACAGTCATGAGGGCTGGTCTCCAATCCAAATCCTGTCTGAACTCTGCAAAAGCTCTTCCCATGAGTTCCCTCATCTCAACGAGAAGGCAGCACCAGCCACTTCTCATAATGTGTGAGAGTTAAATGACTGAACATAGGTGTGGGTCAGTGACGAGCACTGGGTAACTGCTGGGTCCAGGCACTGTTCAGGTGTAGGATCCAATGATAAAGAACAGAAGAGGCCTTGCTCCCCAAAGAACTCACACTCAAACTCTACCTGTGGGAGGCCAAAAATAAGCATGTAAACAAAAGAATTTCCTGGCATGAGATGCTCATGCAGCAGGTAAAACACCCAGGAAAGTGGTGGAGATAACATGGAAGCAGCTCAAGAAACTGGGCTGTCCATAGCAGACCCTCAATGAGGGCTCACTGCTCTCTCCCAGCCTCGCCAACTCAAGTTCATATTTTACCCCGGGGCAGTTGGAAGCTATAAAGGCACTGGAGTAAAGCAATGACAAGACACAACTACAAAAAGGCACAATGACTGCTTCTTGGGATGGCCATGGTTGCCGTTGAGTTCTTTCTGCCACAATTAACACCGTGGTACGGCTTCTTAAAGGCCTCACCACTTTCCACCTGCCTGCACCAGGCTACTCCTGCTAAATCCTTAACCAAGTCTAGGAGTCTCCTTGTCACCCATGAGCATCTATCCCAACCATTCTCACCCAGGCTGCTCAAGAGAAGCAAAAGATGGCTTGGTTTTACTTCCTCTGCTCTTCTTGGCTCTTCCTAGAGTGACCTTGCTAATGAAAACACACAAACTGAATAAACACTTGAAGAAGAAACCATCTGCTTCATCCTAAAAACGTCAGTAGGACGCGTGTTTGTTTACCAGGGGGTCATGAGGACAGGACACATAAAACCTTCTCAGGGACCTTAAGGGGTGATGACACTGGCGGGGGAGTGGAGGGGGGTCATTAACCCTTTCAGATCCTCAAGAGTCGGTTAGTTTTATAACCTCTGGTTGGAAGAGGAA
The DNA here is from genome assembly GCF_054644295.1 of Miniopterus natalensis. Lineage (NCBI taxonomy): Eukaryota > Metazoa > Chordata > Mammalia > Chiroptera > Miniopteridae > Miniopterus > Miniopterus natalensis. The sequence goes on from NC_142082.1 coordinate 36,481,961, forward strand.
GCTACATATACCATAAACCACAGGGTGAGGCTTATTTGCACAGCTTTTTCCACATAAAGATGATAAAATGCTGAGGAAGAATTTACTATAAGTATTGTTGTAGAACTTTCAACTGTGCAGAGGAAATACCTATAAAGAGTGCCCAAGTTCAAGAGCAGAGGTAGTGGTAAAACTAGCTACAGAGTGGAAAAGTGTGATGCTCACTGCTGAGGCCTTTGAAAAGGTTAAAGTCTTAAATAATTTTTTTAAAGGCTATAAATAGCGATGGAGGCGATCTTGGAGAGTATTGGTTATCTGTGCCAGGAAACATTTGGGGAATTTGCATTTACAATGATGACTTTGCCCATATTCATGCTCTACAAGAAAAGTAATAAGAAAAGGCCCAGGAAATTCAATCCCCAAGGAAAAAAATGGTTCAGAGGAGAATGTTCCCAAAGGGAAACTGTAATGACTTCTGGCAGTGTGCCCTGCTCATCTGTGCAGCAAATGTGAGTGAGCAAGGAGAATTCATTCTCTTGGGGCCCCCAATCAAAGGAGGGATCACGTGTGGGCAAGGGGAACTCTTCCAGGGTCACTCAGCTTTGATGAACTCACGGCATAAAGTTTTGGAGCAAAGTTTTAAAGCAGTTATGAGGAGCTGAGTCTCCTGCAATCCTGTGTCACTCTCCTCCAATCCTGAGCACAGTGACGTGAGTCACCATGACCGGCCTGATGCCTTCCAGCTGCATGAAGGCCTGGCTGTTTCAGTTCATAAAGAGCACAAGGTAGCAATTTAGAATCAGCTTAGTCAATAAAAATGCTGATAGCTGCCTTTCTACAAGCACTTATAAAAAAACATTCTCACTGGTTGAGAAAGAACATTCTAACCAAACTAGAAAAGTGAAAATAAAATATGAATGGATGAGGCATGTGAAAAATTAACAATTAATTCTACTTGTAAAATAAACTCATTCCAACATTCAGTCAGCAAACATTTAATGAACACCTACTACATGCCAGGTGCTGTGCTAGGTGTCAGGGATGAGACAAGGTATGTGCCCCGAGAAGCCAGCAGAGAGGTGACAGACATCAATACCACTAATCATTTTTGTATTAAGCTCACAGTATGTGTTAAGAGTTGTTCTAAACACCCTACTTGTATCAATTCTTTTTTGTTCTCATAAAATGAGGTAGGGCTTATTATTAGTCTCACTTTACAGGTGAAAAATTGAGATACAAAGAGGTTAAGTACCTTGTTCAAGGTGATCAATATGTTAGAAGGAGAAGCTGGGATTTAAACCCAGGCAGTCAGGCTCCACCCTAATAGGTGTATGAACAAACATCTGAAGGAAGGAAGAAAAAGCCCCAGCTACTGCCTCAAGGAGTTGGCATCTGGGTAAAACTGATAAGGCCTTTAAGGATGCATAGGAGTTTATGGGTGGGGGGGGCTTGCCAATGAGAAAGGCTCCCTCCAAGCAGAGGAATTACAAATACAAAGCACAGACATCAGAAATTGTCAAGTAATACAATTCTGAAGGATGAAAATATTTCTATTCCTATTTCTTAGGCAGAGAGCTTCTATATAGTTCCTAAACAGTAGCTAAGAACAGTCTTGACATTCTTTGGTTTAGGGAAACTGAAGAACTGCAATTGAATATAGTACAATGCTCCCTGTAGTTCATGCACACAACAGCAGCATTTGATAGCTCCCTAGTCCAAACCACATACAGGAACACCATTGAATAGAATGTGTTGCTAGGGACTTGGGCTCAGAAGCCCTTAACAGTACCAAATAGGAAATACTGAAACACTGAAACTAAATACCTCACCAAACCAGTCTGGCAATGCAGAGAAAAATTGCAGGGGGGTTAGAAGGGACAGGCCATGCGTTCTAAAAGGCCTAATTCTAGCAGGCTAGCAGGTGAGCTCCTCAATTTATTTTTACAATTTCAGCAGATTAGCAAACAGCTTTGCTCACCAAAATACGAAGATGTTCCCAAGGCCTTGACAGATATGAAATTCCAAAACAAGAAAATTAGAAAGACACGAAAGTTGTTTGCGACGTACAATAAATTGGTGGTTTTATACATAGCTATTCTGAGGCTTATCTTTCCCTGAGACAATGATAATTCACACTCTCTGGACAATATTCTTTGAAATGAATATAATTTAGTGAATCATATCACTTAAATGATTAAATGATGGGTTACAGACATTAATGCCGACTTAAGTTTCAGTCGCTCTAGCCAACGGGAATAATAGACGGATCGGCTCCACTTTAAAAACAGGTTATGTTCCCAAAGTTTCTTTATAAGTTGGCTGTTTGGAATTCGAGAGCTATTTTCTTCCCCCACAATGTTAGAGGTGGTGCTTAGAACCCAAGACGGAACACGGAAAACAAGATCCAGAGTGTGCTAAGAATCCTATGGACTCATCACGTAAGGGATAATGATTCCTGAGAAGCATGCAAAGTTCTGGAGAGCTGGCCGCACACCTCACTCTCCCTGCCTGGGAACAAGAACTCCCCCATCTGTACATGACTGCTGGTGGGTCCCTGACCTCTGCTTTTGGAGGAGGTTGGGGGGATGAGGGAGGGCAGGGGGCGATGAGGCAGGGACTCTGAGGAAAATAGCAGGACCATGGTGGTGTGGGGCTCCCACTGATGGAAGAGGCCAAGGCTGGCGGTTCCTTCTTCACTGCCCAGCTCCCAGATGCTCCTTTGCTCCACCCCTGGGATGGTGGGCCTCCGCCCTTCCAGAGCTGCCACACTGTGGGCTCAGGTCAGGGTTTTTCTACACCCCACTCCCCACCTACAAACATGGGCGTCAACTTCTCTTCTGACATGAGAACACCCATACAGGGCTTCGATGGTCTTCTCAGGATTTTTCTTCCCAGTACCTTAGAGCAGTGGCATGCATACACGCACAGAGAAACTGCCTGTGATAAGCAAATTAAACTGAGATCCAGCCACAAGACCACAATTCTCTCCAATTCAAATATATATAATACATATGCATATACATACACATATATATTTGTATATGGAAAGTCAGTAAAATTCAAGTGATGTGCCCACTGATATCATTATATAGGCAGTTCATGAATAAATGGAGAACAGGTCAGAGGAGAGTGTTGGGGAAGGGGGGATGCTGAATACACAGACCCTCTTCCTGCCACCTCATGTCACTAAAACACAGGAATGAGATGAACTTCCCCATGCCAAAGGCTGCCCACACACTTGAGTTCACAGATACACCCCCAACTTACTGGAACTTCAAATGCCTCCTGGGTGTCATCCAGCATTTGGATTTTGATGGACATGAGTTTTCCTGAAGGTGTTGGGGGCGGCTTCTGTCCATGTTCCAAGGTACTGATCCCCGAATTCTCTGGGGCCCCCAGTCGAGATCCTGGAGTCGGCCTCTGCTCTATTTCTCCCATGATGAAAGCAGATTATATAATGTCTGCAGGAAGCAGTGAGAAAGAGAGATACATCAATCAGAGTGGAGACTCACTCATTTAAGCCACTTAAGTAACACTTATGATCTTCTGCCCTTCATCCTGGGAATTTCCCCAAACCACGCCAGGCTCTCCACTGTCTGCACAGGAACCACACAGGGAGAGGCGCCAGTCCATTTACTAACAAGGTCACCTTTAGCCACTCAAACCATGCAAACAGCGGTGCATGTTTTATTCTTTCCTCATTTTACAGTCAGCTCTTCGTAATTCATACCATAGATTCAGTCGTGTTCAACATTATATTCAGTGTCTACAATGAGCCAGGCACTACTTTTTACACATTCTAAGTCTGGTGGGAAGGTAATGAGCAGTGCCTACGCCATATCATTAGCATTCATTAAGGACACACTAACATACTAAATAATGTGAGTATATAAAGATAAATAGATAAAACATACATCGTGGCTCCCGAGTTTATAATTGGATTGAGGAAACTAAACATACACTCACACAAACACAGGTGAAATCATATAGGGTCTTTTCTCTTGGTTTCTTCTGCTTGTTTCTACAACAATTACTTCCTAATTCATCTCTTTCCTACCTACCCCCCGAGTTGTACCCCTCTCCCCAAGTACATGTTATAGTATAAAGAGTTATTTTCCTAAAAACAAAACACAATCATCTTTCCCTTCCAAGCTGTCCACTCTTCTCTCATGCCACAACCCCATCTCTCATGCCACAACCCCACTCCCTGCCCTCCCACTGCCTGCCTTGCTCCAGGTCCTCACATGCGGAGCTCTCTCCGGCTGAATGCTTTGCACTTGTTCTCCACCTGGAAGCTTCTACCGTCACTTTAAAATGCCATTCAAATGTCTCATCCCTGACACCGAGGCAGAGCTCAGGTGTTGCTGCTGCTCTTGCTCATGACCCTGTCAAGCTTCAGCACGGTGGTCGATTCCATCCTGTTTACTTTCCCCATTACATCATAACCCTAAAGCAGACACCAAACCTTGAGTATTCTTGGGACCTCAGCACCTACCCTGCCTGGCACAGAGTGGAGCTCAATAATGGCTGCTTGATGACTGGGCCAATCGGCCAGGACATTTATGCTATGGCCAACATCTTAAGTGTCACAAGAACACTAAGAAATGAGATTTCAATGAGATGAAGTGTTTTTTAAAGGGAGGGGAGGGCTTCCATCATAGAGAAGGTAGGGATTCAATTCAAATTAGTCTCAAACGTTGGGTAATACTTGAAAGGAGACAGAAACACACAAGGAGGAGGCATGCCAGGAATGCCAACAGCACCAACAAAGCTATGGGACAGACTTAAGATGCCATATAGGAAAAAGAGTGAGAATCAATGCTGAAGAGTTAAAGATGCATTTGGAAAATAGGTAGGAATCAGACTATAAAGAGCCTCAAATGCCTAGTTGAGAAATATAGTCTTTACACTGTAGGTGATAGGGAGCCACCCGGGTAAGAATATGACATAAAAGTAGAACTTTTGAAAAATGAATCTGAAAATGATATACACTGTGGAGTACAAAAAGCGAGACGGGATGGCAGGGGCTGGGGGGTGTCTAGTTACAAAGCTCCTGCATCAATTTGTGCTGCAGGGAAGAACTTGGACAGTGGCGATGGAAACGACAGGTGATCGCGTAAAATCCACTTCTGTGGAAAAACTAACCTGATGTTGTAATCGTTTAGCTACTGAGAGAAGACAAAACTATAATAATGATGAGAAAACTTTAAATCAGGGCAAAGGGGAGGAAGTAGGAGGGAGAGGGTGAGTTTGATTAGGGGCACTGTTCAGGGTTATAAAGGGACACACAGTAGGCTGAGGGGGAGGGGGAGCTGGACGTGAACTACGGATTCAGAGTCGATCTTGTACAAGTGAAAGTGAAGGCAAGTGGGGGACAGAAACAAAAACGCAAACATAACAAACATGCCCAGACATGAGGTCTTATTTGCTAAATTGTGTCCCCCACCCCTAAATTTATGTTGGAGCCCTAACCCCCAGTATATCAGAATGTGACTATTTGGAGAAAGGTTCTTAAAAGGAGGCAAGTTAAAATGAGGCCATTAAGAAGGGTTGTAATCCAATCTGACTGTTGTCCTTTTAAGAAAAGGAATTTTGTACAGAGACATCAGGGATATGTGAGCACAGAAGAAAGACCATGTGAGGACGCAAGAAGAAGATCCCTCATCCCCTAAACTAAATCCTATCTCTCCCTCCGGCCCAAGATTCCCAGATGAATATATGGGGTGGGCAAAAGGAGGTTTACAGTTGTGCATACCCAAAATAGATTTACTCTTGTATTACTATTTATTAATTGTTGTATTATTTATTATTATTAACCTACTTTTGCCCACCCCTATATATTGTCATTGTCAGCACCTTGGCTTTTAAAATCAAATTGAGTTATCATTCATAGATACTTGGTACCTTAACTTCCTTTCTCTTTAGTCTTCAAATGACCTCATGCCTATGTTATTTCTACTTCTGGATGTTAACATTTAAACAAAGTATGTCGCACTCTCTTCTCATTTTCATACTTGCACACAGACTGTTGCTGTACATGGAAATACTGTTTAATTCAAATACAAATCCAGCCAAGAGTTCTGAGTTGAGCATCCTAAGAATGTCAAGGGAATAGCTGAGGAATGCTGGCAGATCGTAAATGGGCAACCACAGTGGGTGCTTGGTATCAAAACTGGTAAAGTCATGTCACACAGCACAGCCTTCTCGGTGAACAAGTCCAACAGACCCGAACATCTCCTGTTTACAAATATCAAGCCATGCTCTACCTGATTATTCTGATTTTACCTCCAGAACCTGCCTGGACTTCTGATTTCCTTAAGGAATAGGCAGAGTAAAGGAAATTAGGATTTCTTTCCTTGTGATACATTTTACTAACATGATCATCCCAGATCTAAAAATAAAAGGCTGTTTGTGAAACTACTGAAGGAAATAGTAACTACGACACAAAGAAAATAAATTTTTTAACTTGTGGAGAAAAGATAGAAAACTAGAGTTGTCTTGTCATAGTATCCTGGCTTAAAGACTTCCGCTTGGAAGTCACCCAAAGGCAATCAGGAGGACACACACAAATGCAACTCCATCCCTCAGGAAACTAGAAGACATCTGCAACTCTGAACCACAAAATGTGACAAAGAGCTGCCGAACTGCAGTGAAGGCCAGACAGAGAAGGAAAATGCTTTACGAGGCTGTCCATGCCTGCAGAGTCACACTCCCCAAGTAAGTAGAATATCCTTAGCAACAAACCCCACACTAGCTTTCCCGGAACAAGCGGAACAGATGTGCAGACTAGCACTAAGAGCTTCCCTGGATGCAGTGTGGTGGGAAATCTCCAGAAGCACTAAAGGCGGACTTGAATGAGAAACTACACGGCCAAGCCATATTTGCAGGAAGCAGCCAATTGCTGAGAGAAGGTGACAAAGACAGACAACAATGGGAATACTCAGCAAGCAAGAGAAAAACAAAGGTTGAGAAGATTACATCTTCATTCACACACACACACACACCCCCACCAGGTCACAAGAATTCCTACTAGCATGGGACATGGCCCTGTCTCCTGGCTCAAGTGAAGCTCCTGCAAGTAGCTACTTCATCATAAAGAACTCGCCTGATAACAAAAAGTGACCTTTAAAGATATGCTGGAAGAGAGAGAAAAATGAAAATGAATGACAGATGAAAAACACCTAGCAAAGAAATGTTACATGCAACAGATCAAAATTTTGCCCAAACGTATTGTCATAAATTAACAAAGCAATGAAATAATCAATTCTATAAACAAAAATATAAGAAAATTTACAAGAGTTCAGGGAAGTTATGGGAAACATGAGAAGGAAATAAAGTATGAGGGCAGATCTCAGGGGGAAGAGAACCCAGGAGAGTGAGTAAAAATAAAAGACTGAATGTTTGTGTCGCCCACCCCAAATTTGTATGCTGATACATCATCCCCAGTGTGATGGTACAGGGAGGTGGGACCTTTGGAAAGTGATTAGATGGTGACGGTGAAGCCCTCATGAATGGGATTAGCACCCTTATAAAATAGACCCCAGACAACTCTCTTGTCTCTTCCACTATGTGAGGACCCAGTGAAAAGACAGCCATCTGGGAACCAAGAAAAGGACGGTCACCAGACACTGAAGCCACTGGCTCTTGATCTCAGATTTCCCAGCCTTCAGAACAGTGAGAAATAAATTCGTTGTTTATAATTTCTCTTGTTTATGGTATTTCATTATAGCAGCCCAAATAGACTAAAACTATCACCAAAATGGAAGTAGCTAAAAGGAACTACGATACGGAAAGACAGAGGAGATCCAACATACCCATAACTGGTGTCCCTACAGGAAAAAAAAAAAAAAAATTAAATGGAACAAAAAATTAAGGTATAATTCTGGGTAACATTCCAGAAATAAAAAAGAACTCTCCATAAAAAATGAACATATATCCCAGAAATAACTAACATAAAACGATGAACATCAAAACATTTCCTGTGTCACCACTGATCTTCAAAACTAAGAAGGAATCATTTGGGCACTTAGGCAAGAAGTTCAAAAAAAAATACGAGGGACAAATGGTCAGAATCATTCATAGCAACATTTAATACTTAAATGTCCAAAATATCCTCAAAGAAATATAAAAGGAATCAAAACTTAAAACCCAGCCACATTTTTAATCAAATATAATAGCCAAATATTGTAAGTAGTCAAAAACTCAGAAAAATGTTACCCAAGCCCTGCCAGAGGATAAAGTACGGCAAAACAAGTAGCGAAAGTAAGTGGCTAAATAATGAAAAACGATTATTGGTAACTTTACATTTATATTGAGAGAGGAAGACTAAAATAACTGCAATAGATGCAGAATATAATGCCTGACAATGTGGCAAGAACAGACCAAAAAGTTGGCAGGGGAAGGAGTAGAGATGGTGAGAGACACTGTTAACTGTTAGCACATGTTTTTAAATTGATACTAAAAAGAGAATTTAAATCTCCCAAGATATGCAATGGTTAATAAGCACACGAAAAGATGTTCAACATCATTAGTCATTAGGAAATACAAATTATATCCATAAGTAACTGGTAGGAGAACTGGCTCCACTGAGGAAAGCAGCCTGGTGAAGGACAGGAGTGAGCGGGACTTCCAACTTGCTTTTCAGTGTACACTTTTTTGGATCTTTTAAATTCTGTACCATAAATACATATTACCTATTTAGACATAAACAATATTTTTAAATGAATGAACCTACTAAGACAACATTCTGTCGGCTACCCCAGCCCCATTTTGAGAATGAAATCTAATGAGATGAAATCACAGTAAAGTGTGACAAGCTTCAAAACAGGCTGACCAAAAGGAACTTTGACAAAAGTTTTCCCTCCAGTTTTAAATATAAGCCACTTAGAAATACTAGGTTGAGAAAAATTCATAGAAAGTGTTTATTCTCAGGAGAAGCAGCCCACAAGGTAGATTTGTAGGAAGCTACAGAGCTTGGTTCTACAGCCACCAAAGCACTTCTAAGTGTCCCACATTGAGCACGAAGGAGTGAGCATTTGTCATTTTGTGGGGACAAAAATCAGCAATGGCAGGCAGCCAGGAGAGCAAAGGGCAAAAGGCGTATAATCCCCACCAGCTCCTTTCACTTGGCTCTTCCCTTAGGAGCCAGGCAGTGCCTGGCAACAAAACCACCTTGTGCTCCACTCCTGTCCCTCAGGGAGCCACAGGCAAGGAGGTGACCCCCGGGGACTGGAGATAGGGAGGAAATACCCCAGAAAGGCTGGCGGCCAGGCACCATCTCAAGAGCACAACCAGCCAAGTTTGGCTTTTCACAGGGACTTTAGATAAGGGGTTTTGAGAAAGTTCAAAAACAACTATCTGTGCGGATAGATTTGCTTATTTCAAAAAAGCCTGTGAGCAAAAGAAACAACTGCAGATCAGCTGTTTTACATCAACCAGACACTTCAAACAGGCCACAGACTGTTCGGCCTGTTTGATCATTTGGGAGAAGGAGACCAGGATAGGTTCTACAAGTAGGTGCCCCGTTTCACATGCAAAGGAAGGGAAAGAGAATTGAACTGCGGAAGCTACATAGATTATTTCTTCCCTGTCTGTCCTATCCCTAGAAAACTGAAATGAAATGAAATGGGACAGGCTATCTTAAATGCCCCTGACAAATCTCTGGAAAACTTAGAGCGGAGGAGAATAATTTTCTCTTTTTACATAAGTTATTTCAAAAGTCTCCTTTTAACCATATCCTTTTTCTACTCAAAAACCTGAGTCTAATCAACACCGAGTTAAATGTGAAAATTCCCAGCCAGGCATTTCAATAATTGGCCCTGGTTTCTCTCCTTGTAAATAAACTGTTTCCTAATCCATCTGGACTCTGTTCAGCACATCTGCATTTTCCTGGCGCTGTGCTGCTCCTGTTCTTTCTTCCTCCTAAAATACTGTCCAATGACACCTCCTCCAGAAAGCCTTTCTTGATCTACTCTTTCAGGGGGGGAAACAAACAAACAAAAAAACACCTCACTTTATTCTCCCTGGAGTTTTGTTTGTAGTTGGCTTATATTTCACTTGTTCTCCAGACCTTTCTCCTCTGTCCCTATACTGTTAACTAGATGACAGGTCCCAAGGGGCAGGAAGGGGTCTGGCTGCATTATTACCTGGGAGTGTGATAGGGTCTTCTGGTTTTAGTGCAAGAGAACGCCCTAGGCTCAGACCTGGGGACTGGGAGAACTTCAGGCAGTCCTGTGTCCATTCTAGCCATCGCCTTCTTTGCCTAGAAAACGGGACAGAAAGCCGACCTTCCGCCGCAGGGCTTCTTAAAATGTGGTCGCAACTCAACCAGCAGCAGCAGCATCACCTGGGAGCTTGTTAGAAATGCAAATTTTTTGCCTCACAGAGGCCAGCTGCCTCAGAAAGGCTGGGGTGGGCCCAGCACCTGGGATGCAGCAAGCCTCCCAGGAGGTTCTACAGCAGGCTCTGCAGCCTGAGCACCTTCCGAGGTTCCCAGTGAGAATTAGCTAACACAGGCCAATGCACCTGACACACGTGGAGCATTTACTTGGTTAGGTAACTTCACCAAGAAAACATCTCTCTTCCACGTCTCACCTGAGCACCAAACGTAGGGAGTGCCTGATTTTCTCAGTAGCTCCTGGCAAGAAAAAGTGGAATTCCTTGTCCAAGCAAATGTTAATCTATACAGTACTCTAACCTTGCTCTAAAAATATTTTTTAAATCATTAAAAATAAACATAGACAATTTAAGACAATACTTTTGCTTGCGTTTTCACTGATTTGGTAGAGAGTATTTCCTCCACTAAATAGAGAGGCAAAGACAGAAACAAGTAGAATGGAGGAATGGAGGTGGAAGTAAAAGGTGCTGGGAAGAGAAAGCTATATTCCAGTAGGAAAAAAAATTTTTTTAATCAAGAAACTAGGAAGAAACCTCCAATTTTAATGATGCCAATTTCTTGATAATTCTGAGAGTTCAAAATTCAACTTTAGCTCCCCTCTCCGATTCTAAAAGGCCAGGGAATAAACAAAATGTAAGGAGACAGGATGTCTTCTTGAAGACAAGAATCCAGCTTGCAGCCTCTCCCAATTCCCCCATTCCAATGCTGCTGCAGTGTATATGGGCTGCATTCTTTCTTTCTTTTTTAAAGAAACAAATAAACACTTTTTAACTTTATTTTTATTGTTCACACTATTACAGATGTCCCCATTTCTCACACCCCTTTGCCCACCTACACCCAGCGCCCGTCCCCCCAGGCTGTATTTCTTAGGCTGCAGCCAAGCTCATTCTACTTGACACACATCATTCCCATCTACTCACTCAAGTCCTCTCTCTTTGTCTTCAGTTGACACTGGTCAGCCTCTCCAAATATTTGTGGAAAGCACCTAACTCTTGTTTAGCCCATAATAAGGTGCAATACATTATTGGATTTGCTTGCTCAACGTCTTTGAAAATAACAGCCTAAAGTATGCTATCATTCAAGTGTCACAATAACTGGGATCACCATTAACAAGCATTGAGGAGGACCTATTATGTTTCAACAACTACATTTAACACTATAGGGACACAAAGCAGTAATATGGCACCATGTGGTTTGTCTTTTTTTTTTTACTTTATTCAAGTTTTTATAATTATTCAGGTCTAGTATACGTACCAACCAACATTAAAATATTTAAAAATCGCTTACAAAAAAAAGCAAATTTACACACAGAAAATAAATTCATTACGTACTTTTTCATTTGCACTGGCTATTTATATGTTTTTATGGGATGTATAATCTATCAGGTGAGAGAACAGGTACTCAGAGATAATCGCTGAAGGAAACTTGTTTACTTCTGACAACAGGTATATTATGTGAACTTTAAAAGCTATAGAAACAGAATGCCACCTCACTGAGCAGTAGGAAGCCACCTTGGGAAAAGGCTGTTTCCCACCTGAGGGCGGGTGAAACAGTGTGGACAAGACACATTCTTGCTGGAGTTCCTTCTTGCACTCAGTAAGGAAGGACTGCCCTGGGGGGGGCTCGGTTGGTCGGAGGGTCATCCCGCGCACCAAAGGTAGCAGGTTTGATTCCCACCAGGGCACATACCCAGGCTGCTGATTCAGTCCCCGGGCAGGGTGCATATGGACGCAATCAATCTATGTTCCTCTCTCACATCAATCTTTCTCTCTCTCCCCCCCCCCTTCTTCTCTCTCTGAAAATCAATAAAGAAAATAAAACCATATCCTCCGGTGAGAAGTAAAAAAAGATTAAGAAAAATAAGGACATGTCCGCCATGTGCCAAGAGTTGTGCTGATGATGAATAGAGACTAACAGAAGAAGAAATTAGTGAAAAGAATAGGAGGAAGGTAGGTGAGAGGCTGCTATTAGTCTGCCTGAAATAACAGGTCAGGGTGTAGAAAGTTCATTTGATGGACTACAATGAGCACTGTGGCTTTTAAGACAAGGCGAAACCATGCAGTTTTAAGAAAAAAATTTGGCAGGTGTTGGCTAGGTTAAGACACAGGTCAATTAGGAAACACCTGTAATACACCAAGCAAGAAAGGATGGTGGAGGTCATGAGGACAGAGGGAGAGGGGGCATTCCTTGGAATATTTGGACATTAAGAATCTTTACAAATAGATGATGAATTAGATGTGGAAAAATAAAATGGAATTATGGGCAAATCCAGAACTTAGACGCAAGTGAGAGACAGAACAAGGAGGTGCCGCGAGGTTCCAGCTGCAGCTGACCGAAGGTCACTGCAGGGCGTGGAGGCTGTCCCACTACATTCTAAAAGTCACCACCTCCATTTCCTCAGCACTTGCCACTCCTCAACCCCCTGCTGCCTCCTCTCAAGTGCTTTCTACAAAGTTTGACGTTGGTAAGCCGAGCAAAGAAAGGGGCCTGAGGTTCAGAAAAGTGACTTTATAAGTCATCCACACCCAAGAGGGAGGTGACACCATCACAGGTAACATTTTCAGAGAGGCTGGAAAGAGAACAAGAAAGGACCGAGACGGCAGCCTGGAGCACATGCCCACACTCACGAGTGGGAAGAGGAAGTGAAATCAGTGAAGAAATCACAGAGTCTCCGAGTTGAAGGGACTTGGAGAGGACATCTATGACCAGGATTAAGAAAAGTTCATTCATTAGAGCCAATATGACCAAGTCATCGCTGGTACAAAGAGACAGTAGATGTCAGGTGAGAAACGGAGGCAGAAGCCAGACTGATCATTGGTAATGCCAATAACAAATATATTAGTCTGCACTAAAAATTTTTTAATAGACTTTAGTTTTTAGAGCAGTTTTATGTTTCCAAGAAAATACACAGAGCTCCTAAATACTCTCTTTCTCCCCACACACAGTTTTCCTATTAATACCTTGCACTTGTTATAACTGATGGACCAATAGTGACACATTATTAACTCAATTCCATAGTTCACATTAGGGTTCACTCTTTGTGTTGTAGGTCTGTGGGTTCTGACAAATGCAAAATGTCAGGCATCCACCATTATAATATCATACAGAGTTTCACTGCCCTAAAAATCTCCTATTCCCCATCCAGTCTCCCTGCTCCCCTGCTCCATCCTGTCCCGACAACCACTGATCTTTTTACTGTCTCCATAGTTTTGCCTTTTCCAAAGAGTCATTTAGTTGAAATCATACAGTAGGTATCCTTTTCAGACTGGCTTCTTTCACTAAGCAAAATGCATTTAAGATTTCTCCATGTTTTTTCATGGCTTGAGAGCTCATTTCCTTTTATCACTGAATAATATTTCACTGTCTGAATGGACCACAGTTTACTTATCCATTCACCTAGTGAAGCACATCATGGATGCTTCCATTTGGAGTCTACTCTGAAATGTTTTTCAGTTACAGAAATGGGAGAGTGTAGCTGTTACCTCCATAAGTAGTAGCTCAGCCTGAGGTTAGAAACGAGAGGCAAATCCTGGGGCTTAGTGAGCAGACACTGTGTGGCCAATCTCTGGTTCAGTCAAGCCCATATTTGGCAGGTAATTTAGCTTATCTCACAGGTTCTATAAGATAACTCTCCTTTTCTTCATGAGAAAATGACAGGACTTAATAAAGAGCTTCTAAAATGTAAAAGGCATTAGGCATTTTATTTAATAAGCTACAACGCATTGTTAAGTTTGTTTCCAAAATAAGTCAGGCTAGTCCCAGCAGCCTCATAGTTAAATAAGGAGGATTTTAGTAAAAAGTTATCCTTGGCCTATCATTCTCTGCTGAAGTTTAAAAACTCTGGAAATGATGCTTAAGAAATAAATGCCAAACATGTCCAGCATCCTGTATAACAGTCTACTGACATCTATCCTGGAGTGAATAATGGCATCATTTCATACAATTTTAAGAAAAAAAGAAAGCATTTCCTAAAGCTTACCAAATCCAATGAATCACAAATGACAGGGCTTCCCTTCAGGGTAAAAAGGAAGGCAATTTCTATTAAACCATTAAAGAATGGACTATTAAATTCTCTCACAGTTTCAATGTTATTTGAGAAATAGATTAGGCAGTATTATCATAGACCAAATGATACAATAAAATACAATAGAAGTGTAAAGGGCATCGCATCCTGGAATACTTCCCCTAGAATTAATAATTAATTTAAACAGTGAAATGTCAAGGAAAGAAAAGTACATAATAAAAAAGTGAAACCCCTTGTGAAAAAAAAAACGAGAACTTTAAATGTCAACCCGGTTAATAAATAAGGTATTTAATTAAACAATGTTGTCCAATAAAAAAATTAATAATTATGAACAGCACACTTTTGCCAAGAATTACTGAAAGGGAAGAAAAAATATTTAGATGCTATCAATTGTCCACCAGGTTCTAATTCTAATTTTACACATTTTGTAAGGTATTATAAAATTAACTTAATCTTTCATAGATTTTAGACTTCTCCTTCATAGAATGTAGAAAACCCTGTTATTAATTAAATTTAACCAACAGTTATGTAACACTTTACAGAACAGAGCAGAAGCTTTATAAATACTAACATTTAAACCTCACAGCCACTGTTAGGTAGATACTATTATTAACCCCTTTTACAGATGAGGAAACTGGGGCAAAAGAGATTAAGTCAACTTTCCCATGGTCACCCAGCTGGTAAAGTGGAAGATGTGGGACCAGATCACAGACAAACCCTCCTGGCTCTTTAGATAATCTCTAAAATTGTCACCCACTCTAATATTCAGTAAGCTTATAATTCAGTCATTTTAGATGCAATCACAGTCTCCACCAAACCTCTCACCTTTTCTGACACAGACGTGCCAATCAAGCTACTGGGATAATCACCCATGTAAGCTACTAAGGACACCGAAGGGAAAAATCCATCAAATAATAAAAATGCTTACCGAATTATTACTAGACCTATAAAGAGAACAGTGTACTGTCTAAATTATGAACTTCTTCAATGTCTTAAAACCTTTTTCTCTTCTAGGATTTTTCACAAATGTCTATTCAAGCAGTGGATCGGAGCATCCACTGAACACCAAGGGAAGGGCTCTTTGATTCCCCTGCCCGTCTTGCCTTGTGCAATCAGGAAGGTCCTCTGACACGGCTCAGAAGCCCTTACTGAAGTCTGGATTCTTAGCACTAAAGATACCCAACCCACAGGCAAAAGCATCACTCTTAAGGAGTTAAAACTGCAGAGCTTCATGGGAGACTGAGACACACACAGTAGATACTACAGGGCAAAGTCAAATAAAGCCCAGGGGGAAAATAAAGATAACTCTTCCTCTCCCGAAGCAAACACTCAGTTCCCATGGAATACACTGCTTGATTAAAACAGACAAATACAAAACCAGATACAGATCTCATCCGCAGGCACATGCTACGGAAGAGAAAAGCTGACAGAGAAGTGGGTCTGAGGAATAAGCTCCAGATCACTCTCCCACTCAAAGGACAAGTCACGTGTGAAATGAGACATCAAAGCACAGCACTTCTATTTCTGTAGCTACTGAGAAATACAAATTTTGATTCAAATCATTTCATCTTCTCACAGAGTGCTTTCACCTAATAATAGGTGCCATTCATTAAGTTCTTGCTGTATTTGCTTTATTTCATCTACTATTCAAAATTCCACACAACCACCATACGAGGTAGGTATCTACAGAACAAAGTTTTAGTTGGAGAATCTGTGAAAAACTAGACCACCAAGAAGGGAAAAGCGAACCCCCGAAAAGCTCTTGGCTAAAGGCCCGGCCCTGGTCTGACCCTTCACTGGTGGACGCTCCCTCATTCCCCACACAGCCTGAAAGTGGTGCCACTAGCTCTGCTTCCCAGAGCGTCTGTGGCTCACACAGATAGCAGCCAAAATCTAGAAGGTACCAACAATCTATTATCCACTCAAGCCATTAATTAAGGAAATACCAACCTACCCAGTACAATAAATAAGAGCAGAAACAACAATCTCTGGACAGCAAGACCTGGCAAATAAGGAACATCCATTTTCTTACATTTTACTTTCAAATACATAATCAAACCAATTTTGCTGGGACTCAAAAATTTACTAATATCACAGGTTCTATGTATATGTTATACACGGTCAGATCATAACCCATAAAACTAGAAATAAAGAACAAAGCAGAACCCAACCATCATTTGCAAGCGTGAATACCCAGTGTTATGTTAAGCCACTGGTTGGGGGGAGAAATTTTTAAGGTCACTAAGAATATTTTTAATTTTGAAAGTGTAAATAAAAGTATATGTTCTACCAAAGTCCCATTGAAAGAAAAATATATTGTCCTCTACAGCAATATTAGCAAGAAGAATGAACAAAGTCATAATCTAAGAATTTTTAAATTGACAGTAGGATATAAAAACAGAGAAAAAGTAAAAATTAAACAACAGAAAAGTATATCGCATGCTACAGAAAACATAAAAAGAGCAAAAAGGGGGGGGGGAATCAGAAAATAATTATGGAATTTTCCTCTCCCCCAAGTCTATATAAATAAATAAGCCTGGGAAATTTTTCCAAACTTTCAAAAGATAAACAATCTTTTCTTTAAAAAGAATATTATATTCCCAAACTCATTTACTTGAGGCCAAGCAAAACAAGAACATTTTTAAAGAAAGTTACACTAAAAAATTCTTAATAAAATCCAACCTAAGTGACAAAAACACACAAAAAGAACATCTACTATGATCAAGTAAGAGTTAAACTGGGAATTCTGAGATGGAATAATTCATGGAAAACTATCCACTTAACTCATTATAACCGGAAATGATAGTACCAATCATATAATAACCACTAGATATCGAAAGACATTCAGAAATTGAACCTATATTTTTTATTATTATTTTTATTCATATGAACACTGAATAGCAACTGGTAGTAGCTGCATCAAAACAGGTTTTCTCTGGGAAGTGAGATTTTAAGTGACTTTTAGTTTTCTTCTTTTGAGAAGGTCCAAAAATCACTGTGAAATGGATACCCAACTGAAACCAGGAAGGAGAGTCTGACCCTCCAGGACAAGTGGCAGGAACCTTTCTTGGTCAAGGGGAAAGGCAGACATGCAGGCCTGTGAGGAACATCCAGACGAGCTGCCCAGTCATCCTGGAGAGCAGGAGGCGGCGTTCCAGAAAAGCCCCCCCACTGCCAGGCAAGAGAGCTGGGCCTTGAGGGGCAGGTTAAACCCAGGTCAAGTCAGGGGACAGGCGGCTGGCTGCTCATCTACAGAGGCTGCCACGAACACTGGGCCCAGCGGTCGGATCAAAGAAACCACAAACTAAGCTCCAACTCCACTGTGCTAAGGAATCGAACATCAATTTAATGTCTTAGAGTTGTCACTGTTTTAAAACAGAAAAGTGAATATATATATATATATATATATATATATATATATATATATAATTCCAATGGCCCCATACCAGGAATTCCGACATTTATAACTCAGCATGAGTATACCTCAACAAGGAGCAGAGAGCATCTCTCCTTTCACACCCATCACTCAGCTTCCAATGCCCACTCAGCTTCCAATGCCCACTTTTGCTCTAACTCAAATCACACAGAAAGGCTATGTGTATTATGTATATCATCCATTTCATGTGTAATCAAGCTGCCTCTGGGTGACGATTCTATAAAGGACAACTGTATAGAGTTCTACTCCTGGTCATCCACGAGGACTTATTTACATGTGCCCCAAATAGCAGACCATCAACTGTGGTTTACAAAAACACTTCCAAAGTTGAAACCCATTATGATTTCCTATTTATTATGACCACTTAAATAATTATTACCACTCCAACATTACTTTGTTTCTATTAAACTTTGTAATTGTGATTAATAATTACCTTGATCAATCCTGATAGTCAATTATGGCTAATTAGCAATTTAAAGAAGACATAGGTAAATGGAGAGAAAACCCTGTTAGTGTTCAGAAGGAAACAATATGACAGCTACCACTGTCTTTTTTAAATGAATAGATAAAGCTTCTGCAATATAAAAATCCATGAGAATCTTTATGGAGCATGACAAAGCAATAGAAAATCCATCTAGGAAATAAGCAGGCAGTGAAACTAAAGAATATATTAATTTTATGTAGTTCCAGAATTTAAAATGTGCAGCTAAGGGACACTTTTCAAAATGGATCATTATAAATAAGAGAACTTGAGAAAGGAAGTGATGATCACTAGAAGTTAGGATAGGCTTATTAAGAACGAATCAGGCCTGGCCGGGCGTGGCTCAGCGGTTGAGCATCGACCTAGGATCCAGGCGATAGGGGTTCGATTCCCGGTCAGGGCACATGCCCGGGTTGCGGGCTAGGCAGCCAATCAATGACTCTCTCATCACTGATGTTTCTACCTCTCTCTCTCTCCCCCTCCTTTCCTCTCTCTGAAGTCAATAAAGGTATGTTTAAAAAAAAAAAAAAAAGAACACATCAGGCCACAGTCACCTGTCTTTGACAGATGCCAACTCTAGGCTATCAGGAGATTCTTAGAGCTGTAACACAGCTGGATTTCAGCAAGGTGTTTGAAAGAGGTAAAGTTGGGGAAAAGGGCTGGGTGACTGTATAGTTAAGTGGGCTGCTACTGAACAATGTGCCCAAAAAGTTTTGAATAATTAAAGAACATCTCCCTAAACACTGAGTCCCATAAAAATAGCTCATTCTTATAACTTACATCTTTCATTAATTTATTCAATGAAGGTTTTAATGGCATGTAAATCATTTTTATGGATTATAAAGCACTAACACAGAGAAATGCCAGGAAGAAATTTCAGAAGCGTGTACCAAACACCGAACATTACATAAAAGGTACAAAATAAACATATACAAAGTTAAAAATTTTGAGGTAGTATCTTCTTTGAATACTGATATATAATAAAATTGTCTCCTGAAAGAATAACCTAAGAAATACGGAAATTTTTCAGTTTTACTGTTTATTAAGATGATATAGACGTACAACAAAGGAGAGAATTTTGTTCATACATCAAAGCAAGATAACCTTGCAGAAAGCATTTTTAAAAGAAAATAACAAAGGAGTAGAGATTACTTTAACCCCACCACCACTGCAGACATCTAGGCATTGCTAAGCAACAATTCTTCTGCAGGTCAGCTCAAAAAGAGAAAAGCTAATATAAAGACTATTATAGACAGGGTCAAGAAAATCAAAGGGACAGGAACAAGAGGGAATGACACAATGATAACAGGCAGAGGACAGAGACAGAGGGCAAATCTCAGTCACTAAACAGACATTCCTAGTAAAGGAAATACTGTATAATAATGAAGATGGAGAAATTAAATGAGAAAGAAAAAACTAATTAAGCTTTTCAATTAGAATCACCCCAAAGGAGTCTGATAACTTAAATCACAAATCTCAGCTGTTGTTCCTAAGTTTCTGATAACACGCTACTACATTTCAAGTATTTTCTGAGAAACTGAAAATAAAGACTTAAAATATATTTATTATATAGGCCTAAAACAAATTTTTACCTTAAAAATTCAACTATGTGCAACGTGAGAAGTCTTTGTAATTTGCACGGCAATATTAAGTACACAATCTGTGTATAGAATATATACTTAATTTTAATATATGTGGTTTGGGAATTTCTATTCCTATGATTTACATAATGTGGCTAACTAATTTACCATTTATCCAAGTTCTTGTCTGTACTGCTCATTATAATACCAGGTGTCTTAGCAGAATCTTGACTCATTCTCACATGATCAAGCACAGTTACTATCTACCTGTAACAATGACCAAAGTGTGGCAAAAATAAACAAACATGTATCTGGTGTGAACTCAGTCTGCATGGGAAGGGATACAATCAACAAGAGCAGTCATTTTGAAAAGTTATATTAATTTTCAGGAAAATAACTGATGAGTGAGCTGTGCAAAATGATACAGTAATACCTCAAAAAATAAACAAAGGAGCCGGGCCGGGCTCAACGGTTGAACGTCGACCTAGGTCCAGGAGATCGGGGTTCAATTCCCGGTCAGGGCACATGCCCGGGCTGCGGGCTCGATCCCCAGTCAGCGGTGTGCAGGAGGCAGCCGATCAATGACTCTCTCATCATTGATGTTTCTATCTCTCTCCCCCTCTCCTTTCCTCTCTCTGAAATCAATAAAGATATATTAAAATAAAATAAAATAAATAATAAAATAAAATAAAATAATAAAATAAAATAAAATAAAAAATAAAAAATAAAAAATAAAATAAAATAATAAAATAAATAAAATAATAAAATTAAATAAATAAAATTAAATAAAATTAAATAGGATTACCATCTAATCCAAAAATTCCACTTCTGGGTGTACATCCAAAATTGAAAGCAGGGATTTGAACAGATAGCTGACCACCCATGTTCATCGCAGCATTATTCACAAAAGCCAAAAGGCAGAAACAACCCAAGTGTCTATCAAGAGATGAGCAGATAAGCAAAATGTGGTATATACATACTATGAAACATTATTCAGCCTTTAAAAAGAAGGAAATTCTAACACATACTACAACGTGGATAAACCTTGAAGACATTATGCTAAGTGAAATAGGACAGACACAAATGGACAAATACTGTTATGATTCCTCTTGTATGAAGTGCCTAGAAGAGGCAAATTCACTGAAACAGAAAGTAGTATAGTGACTGATTGCCAGGAGCTAGGGAAAGGGTAATGGGGAGTTGCTGTTTAATAGATACAGAGTTTCAGCTGTGAAAGATGAAAAAGTTCTGGAAATGGATGGTGGTGATGGTTGCACAACAATGTAAATGTACTTAATGTCACTGAATCGTAAACTTAAAAATGATTAAAATGGTGAATTTTTATGTTATGTATATTTTACTGCCACACAAAAGAAGAAGAGTCAATAAATGTCAGAGAATCAAAATCATCTGGGATGTATTAAAAGAGCTAAGGAATGGTGTCCACCAAGAAAGGTACCATCTTATCCCCAATGCCGAGAAATTATAACACGGAGCAGAGTAACTGATCATTTCCTCAAGTCTTCTAGGGGTAGTCTGAGAACAGGGAAACTTCAACAGAAAAGCAAGCCACCCCAGAATAAAGTTCTAGAGCAAAACAGCACCTGAACCAACCAAATTAACCCCAATGCCCGAATACTTACTTTCCATGCTTTTGCCATTCAAAAATATCTAGGTAATTTGAAGGGGAAAAAAATCCAAAGCACTCAAATATCAAGATACATCCTGAATCCACCTTTATTATTAGAGGAAACAAAGGTATACAAAGTAACTTGCTCTTTATAAGACCTTATAAAATGACATGCTACACCTTGGATTACCATTTTCCTACATATGACGAGTAAAAGTTTGTTTCCAGTCTTTGTGTATATGTATGTATGTCTGAAGGAGAAAAAAGGGGAGGGAAACTGCCTTTCTGAACATAAATTTTTTCAGTCAGCAAAACTATATAAAGAGAGTTCTTTCCAATGGTATGCTAGGGCCAGTTTGTACCAGCTCATGAGAGCAACTTTTCAGAAATTTTTACCAGCCAGTTGTTAAATACATTATTAAAAACTACATTATATAAAGTTATATTTAAACTATATTTAAAACAAAAGTAATAAGTTCTCAAATGTTATTACTTCCTAATTGTTTTCCTACATTTCTACTATGATCCTGAGGTTATTTTGCCTACTGTATCTACACAGTGACAGTGTTATATAGAAGTGTGCTACTGCACACCCCTGCCTGTGTTCAATGAAGTCGCATCAGTAACCTGACATTCGGCCAATGGTGGAAATATTTACACCATGGAAATCAGTGAACCAATGGACCACAGTGTTTTTGTTTTTCAAGAGAGCTGGTTGTTGCCCAGCTGGCTGTGGCTCAGCGGCTGAGCATGGACCTAGGATCCAGGAGATCGCTGCTTGATTCCCGGTCAGGGCACATGCCTGGGTTGTGGGCTCGATCCCCAGTCGGGGCGTGGAGGGGGCAGCTGATCAATGACGATTCTCTCATCATTGATGTTTCAACTCTCTCTCCCTCTCCCTTCCTCTCTCTGAAGTCAATGAAGATATTTTTTTTAAGGGGGGCTGGTTGTTTAAATTGGTTCTTCCCCATTCAAAGTACTCCTCAATAAAATTATGTACCTTCAAAAAAATAGTGATAAGCTTAAAGGAAACCAACCGTTAGTATTAGCCGAAAACATAAAAATGAATTTTATTTCAGTACACAGGTAGGATAACTGAAACAATCTTTCGGAAAGCAGAGTTTCTCACAAATTCTTAGAGATTATTACAGAGCTACCCTAAAGAACACAGCCTGCTACCACTACCCACAGTCACCACAAGAGTAGAATGGATTTTAGAAATCAGAAAATGACATTTCGGAATTTTTTCCTTCCAATGTTTTTTAATGCACAGTCATACTTTTTTAAAAAACCAAAAACAGGACCATATTACACATACTGTTTTATAAACTGCTTTTTAATTTTAATATAGTGTCAACAATTTTCCAATTATTAAATAAACTCCCTCACCCTTATAGCATATAACTTTAAAAGAGCATATTAAAATACTTGCTAGAACTGAAGGAAGATAATTCTCAAGGTAAAAGAAATAACAGAACTGGTAAAAGGGTAATAGAGGAAATGAATATGAGTAAATGTTTCACGATCCTCCCTACCCCAGCCTTCCGACCCTCAACATATCTCACATATCAGTCTTTTTAGCTCAGTGTCCTTCAAATATGAGTAATTATGCAGTAGGAATACAGGCAAAAAACAGATAATATGCATTGTAAAAATAACAGGAGTGGCTACATAATAAAAATGCAGGTCTTTTTCAAAAAGTATTGAGACTTTCAAGACAGCAACAGCAGAGCATTAATTTAAATGTGTGAGTGCACAGGTCACACACCCATGAAGCTGGCCATGAAAACCAACAAAGGTAACAGACGAACATTCAGAAAAAATAGCTCTCCATCGTCTGAAAAATATTAAAGATAAAACTGTCTCTCTAAAAAAAGGGACTCAAACACTAGATAAGAAATTTTCAAATTATCATTTATATGAGATTTTAAATGGACTAAAAGGGCTAAAGAAATGGATCAGAAAAAAATTACAGAACAGAAGTCATACAATTACAACAATAAAATACAGAGTAAGCACCTGAACACACAAAGGGGGCAAACTTGAGGAAATCGCTCAAAATTAAATGGAAAGAAACAAAGATACATAAATGATTACAAGAACAGATGCTAGATCTAGAAGACAAAGATACAACATGGCAACCACAGTTCTTGAAAAGTGAATATTGTTCAAAATGTGTGCAAAAATATTAAAAGAGCTAATAGAGAAAAACTTTCTGAAGCAAAGACAGACTTCAATCTACAGACATAAAACCACCAATGCCCAGACACGCTGGGGAAGCTCTAAACTCCAAAAGAATCCTACAGGCACATCCCATGGAAAAAGCTAGTCATGTGTAAGAGAAAAAAACATTAACCTGGCTTCAGCCTTCTCCAGAAATATCCAGCGCTAAAAAAGAATGCAGAGAAATGTCTGAAATTCTGAGGGCAGGCAAATGTGACTCAGCCAAATTGTCCTTCGAATATAAAGGCAAGAAACAGCCATGCTGAAGCAGTCAAGAGCTCAGGAAACACAGTACCCACAAGGACTTCAATCTGACAATGAAATCCGACCAACCTAGAATGAATCAAAAAAAAATTTTTTTAATATATCTTTATTGATTTCAGAGAGAGGAAAGGAGAGGGAGAGAGAGAGATAGAAACATCAATGATGAGAGAGCCATTGATCAAGCCCACAACCAGGGCATGTGTCCTGACCGGGAATCGAACCCCGATCGCCTGGATCCCAGGTCGACGCTCAACCGCTAAGCCACACCCAGCAGAATCAAAATTTTTAAAACTGAGGAATGGCAAAACCACAGTAAAAAAGACTGAACCCATCCCCCGCCCCCAAAAAGGACTAGTAAAAGAGCTATGGGAATTGCGATATTACAATAGAATATAAATGCTACAATTCTTTCCGTTGTAAAACTCGTAACTGATAAAAATTTGGAACTAGCGGGGAGAGAGGTGGCATAAGGTTAGTGCTAATTTTTTTCACCTTTCAAAGGAGTCAGTATGTCTCCATTTGAAACAAGCAGTTTGTAAGAAACTATTCCAATCTCAACATTTTTTATATTTTCCTATAAATTAAGCTTCTAGAAGATAGCTCTAATTTCCCTCCGGCGAGGAAGTCAGCAATTCTTTCCATCTCACTTCAGTTTCTTTTTCTTTGCTTTAACTAAAGTCAATTTTATTTTATGCCTTTAAGTAAAATGTATGGTAAGATTCCACTCATCCTTCTGACTTTACCTGTGGCAAGTTCTAGATGGAATTCACAAAACATTAACATTAGAGTTTCTGAGGAGCCAAAAGTAACATACGGATTTTTGACTGCGCAAGGGTTGGCACCCCTAACCTCCATGTGGTTGAAGAGTCAACTGTATTTCTAAAGGGTGAGATGTGGGGTGAGTTTTTTAATTTCTTCTTTCTTTGTTTCTGTATCGTTGGACTTTTTTTGTAATAAGAATGTATCATTTCCCCCAAAATTCCTTTTTAACAACAACAAAGAAAATATCACTACTATCTAAAAAAAGAAATTTACTGGCTTTGCTCTTCTACATTCCTGCCAGCCAGGCAAAAATCTAAATTTAAGTCTATTCACTTATTACTCCTATCTCCATTCTATAGGGGATGAATATTAAAACCCACAGTTGAGTAACCTGCTCCAGTTTATAGTTAAGGTCATCCAGCCAGGGTGTACCTTAGGTAGCCAGGCTTCGCAGCACGTGTGCTAACAGAATTACTGGAGTTAACTTGGTTCACTCCAATTTTTTTTTCACTCAGTAGGTCCGTCTATGCCTTTAGGGGCAGAAAGAAGTGTGACCTGCAATAAAATGGGAACACTTATTCATGTCTGGTGGACGCGGAAACTGGTACAACTCCTTCGGAAAGCAAGGTGGAAAGATGTATTTAAGAGTCCTAAAAATGCTTGGATGTACACACAGCAATTCTGCTTTCAGGAATCTAACCTAAGGAAACAATCACAAAGACAGGAAAAAGTATATAAATAAAGATATTAAATGGAGGGTTATTTATATTACAAAAAAATTAGCAACACAAAGTCTAACGAGAGGATTGGCACAGTGAAGCACGGCAGACTCATGCACTCGATCGCCATGCGGGCATTAAGATAAACATTATGGAGAAATACTAAGTGCCACGGGGGAAACCTCACCAAGGGAAGAGAGCCACCAGCATTGCTGGTTCAACACAGCAGACGGCGCTGGAGCATTTCTCTCTCTTCCCTCTTCAACCCCCACCTCCGTGATGATAATTAAATTAAAAAGGCAGGGTCCCACAAAAGGAGTCAAAAGAAAGACGACAGAAAACCAGAATGCCAATAATATTTTAGAAGGAAAAAAGTGAAGAATGTTAACTGACATAGAAGAACGCAGAAACCTAAGCCTGCAGAGGCCGATGACAGGAAGCAGCACATCAATTCTAAGACAAAACTCTGGACGGCAGGCGTTAGGTAGCAATGACGACAGGGCGGGGAACACAGGAAGGGGCGGGCTGGGATCTGGGGAGCCTCCCGCCCCCTGTGGCCTGGCAGAAGCAGGGCAGTTGCCGAGTCCCCAAGAAAAAAAGACGATTTCCAACCCAATCACACAAAGGAGAGGCCCACCGGTGTACAAGCCCTACCAACACACACAGATGCCAACCGGCCTTTCAGCATCTCACTCGTACAGATAAACGGTCAGAGAGAACCAGATACTTTCGGAAAATTCCAACATGAAAGGTGACAACAAATCAAACAGCTGAAGGAAAGAAAAACCTAGAATTACCGAGAGGACCGACCAATGACCAATGGTCCACTGAAGGCTCATTCGTTGCGCTTGCTCTGATGGGGGACGCCTTCCCCAGCCAAGCACAGAAACCCACACAGCTTCTCCCTCACCCCAGCGCAGCAGCATTGGGGGGACTGTGCGAGAGAGTCACCTCTCATCGTCCACACTGGGAAGTGGAGAGAAAACGCCTAAATCTGAAAAAGAACTCTAGAAATTACATACACCAGTTTAGGGTGTACATCTGCTGAACAAGTAAGAATTTTTAAAAGTTATTTATTTCTTTACTTTCCCATCAACATGTATCCCCTCTATGGCCTCTTCCACGCCCACCCACCCCCGCCCTGCACCCCGCAATCACCACGCTGTTGTCCACGTCCGTGAGTTCTTTCTTTTTTGCTCACTCCACCTCCCCTCAACACTACCCCACAGCTGTCTGCCTAAGGATTTTAATCAATAAAAATGATATAAAGAAATTATTCCAAAACTTAATTATGAAGATAAACATAAAAAAAACAAGAGTTAAAAATCTTTGACTGACCTTAAGAAACAAGATGGCGGCGCAGGTAACAGCTGCACCCGCCGCCTCCCGCAACCACATCGAAATCACAACTAAAACACAGAACCACCCTCACTCAGAGCCTCCTGAGATCCGGCTGCACAGAAGCCCCCCAACCAGGGACCTGAAAAGCACCGAGACCGGGAGGAGGGGCGCAGACCCGGTCCGATCAGGGCTGAATCCCGGAGACGCGGCCGCGGGCCCACACCCGGTGCCGCGGTTGAACCCCGGGGGGGAATCTTGGCGGCGGAGTTTTCCCGGAGGAGGGAGGGGTCCCAGCCCCACAGCAGGCCCCCTGCCGAGGGCTCCAGGGCCAGGAAGAGACGTCCCCACAACCTTAGGCTGTGAACCCAGCGGGGACTGTCCCTGAGGGTCACGGAGGCTGCGGGAGCCCCAGCAGCTCCTCCTAAAGGGCCCGGCACGGACTCACTCGGACGCTCCCTCTGAGCCCAGCGCCGGGCAGCAGCCGGAAAGGACCCGGGACACTCGGGGAGGAACTAACCTGCCTGAGATCCGGGCGAGAGCTGGAGGGGCGGCTTCCTCCCAGGCAGAAGGGCTGGCGGAGGCCATGGCTCCTTTGGCGAGTCCTCCCCGCACACAGCCGGCAGGCGGGCGCCATATTTGAATCGCCAGCACCTGACTCACCTTTGGCCCCGCCCCGTGATTCCCGGAGGCCCCGCCCCTCCCCACCTGCAGCTCATCCAGCCATTTCCAGGGGCTTTTCTGTGCAAGTGGCCTCTTCAGCCTCATGCTTAGGACTTTCCTAAAATCTCTCAAGCAAGCAGCAGCGGGCCCCATACGGCTTGATAAGTGGCCCCAGGCCTGGCACTAGCAGCAGCTGCATTGGCTCATAGCTTGGCCTCCCCTGGACAACGCCAAGCCCAGCACAAGTAGCAGCCATCTACGGTTTGCTGTGTAGCTCATGCTGGGTGGCCCTGGGCAAGGCACTGGCACAGGCTGACTTTGCACCTCCAGGGAGGCCCGAGACAGTGCACCTGGTGGTCAGACTCAACAACACTGGATTATAACCCTACCACATCCACGAGTGACACACTCAAGGGGCGCACTTGGTGAACCAAAGCTCCACTGAAGTAAATCCTGCTCCATAGGGGTGTCTCCAGCACAGCAGCTCTTTGGCTGTAGTTGTAGCTGGTCCTCACAGCTGACTGGCCTGGGGGTCAGTTCCTCCCAGGGACGCCAACAGCAACCAAGGCTCAACTACAACAGGACAGTGCACACAACCCATACAGGGGAGCACCTAGAAGGCCCAGCTCAGGTGACTGGGGAGGCTGAGCCACTGGACCCTACAGAACACCTACTACACAAAGCCACTCTACAAATTCCAGGAGACACAGCAGCTCTACCTAATACATAGAAACAAACACCTGGAAGCAGCCAAAATGCAGAGGCAAAGAAACATGTCACAAAGGAAAGAACAGAAAAAATCTCTAGAAGAGGTACGAAATGAAATAGATCCAAGCAAGCTAACAGATACAGAGTTCAGAATTTTGGTTATAAGGATGTTTAAGCAGATGGTTAGGGAAATAACTGAGAAAATCGATAACATAATAAAGTACCAATTTGAAATGATGGCTACAGGAACTGAAATGAAAAATAATTTACAGGGAATCAACAGTAGAGTAGAGGACGCTGAGAATCAAATCAGCAATTTGGAACATAAGGAAACAAAAAACACCCAATCAGAAGAGCAAAAAGAAAAAAGAATCCAGAAATATAAAGATAGCATAAGGAGCCTTGGGACAACTTCAAGAGGCCCAACATTTGTATTATTGGGGTGCCAGAAGGAGAGGAAAGAGACCAAGGAATTGAAAACCTATTTGAAAAAATAATTACAGAAAACTTCCCCTACTTGGGGAAAGAAATAGACTTTCAAGTCCAGGAAGCACAGAGGGTCCCAAACAAGAGGAACCCAAAGAGGCTCATAGCATGACACATCATAATTAAAATGCCAAAGGTTAAAGACAAAGAGAGAATCTTAAAAGCAGCAAGAGAAAAGCAATTAGTTACTTACAAGGGAGCACCAATACGACTGTCAGCTGATTTCTCAAAGGAAACTTTGCAGGCCAGAAGGGAGTGGCAAGAAATATTCAAAGTGATGAAAAATATGGAACTACAACCAAGATTGCTCTACCCAGCAAAGCTATCATTAGAACTGAAGTTCAGATAAAGAGCTTCACAGGTAAGAAAAAGCTAAAGGAGTTCATCACCACCAGATCAGCACTACAGGAAATGTTGAAGGGTCTTCTTTAAGAAGAAGCTAATGAACAAAAGAATCTGATGAACTAAATAGATCCAGAGACACTGACACATGCAACAGGCTATCATATTTCAGAGGAAAGAGGGAAGGGGGGTGGAGGGTGGGGAGAGATTAACCAAAGAAGTTATATGCATATAAGCATAACCCATGGACACAACCAATAACAGGGTGAAGGCCTGGGGAGGGGGTGGGAGCAAAGTGGAGGGGGTCAGTTGCGGGGGAAAAATGGTATACCTGTAATACTCTCAACAATAAAGATACATTTAAAAAGTAAAAAATTAAAAAATTAAATTAAATTTTTTTAAAAAAGCCTTTAACTATGATTACCTCTAGGTATTAGGAATTAAGTGTGTAGAGGGGCAGGGCATGGGCGAGCCAACATTCATTATAAAATAAATGTTTAAAATGTATAAAAATATGTGCATGTGTTTCTTTTATAAGAATTAAAGAATACTGCAAAATTATGTATGCTGTGATACAATCCTCAGCAAACAACTAGATGCATGAAACTGTTACTATGTTAACTCTGAGGGTAGGGTTATAGATGTCTTATTTTTTTCTTTGTATTTGTGTACAAACATGCTTTTATTTTCTGCACTGAGCACATACTACATTTAAACCTTTTGTAAGTGTATGAGTTTTAGAATAACCACTATTGCAATGGAATGACTCCATTGGAAGCCTTATCAGAACATGTTAAAAACTGAATGTTACTTGAGGGAGCCAAGTCCATCTTTCTTGAAGATTCTCAAGAAATTCACCTG
Source organism: Miniopterus natalensis (assembly GCF_054644295.1). NCBI lineage: Eukaryota > Metazoa > Chordata > Mammalia > Chiroptera > Miniopteridae > Miniopterus > Miniopterus natalensis. The sequence continues at coordinate 36,511,853 of NC_142082.1, forward strand.
AGAGTGAGGAAACCGGTCAATAGAGGGAAAAGGGAAAAAAATTTTCAGTTCACTATTGTTTTTTAAGACAAGAGACTTAAGCCTGTCTACAGATGAGAAGAAGCCAGGTGAAGAGCAAAGAGCTATCAGAGCTCCAGCAACCCCACTTCTGGATCTAGTCCCATCTCTCACTTCAGGCAACTTACTTCTCTCCCAAGACAAACTCGAACACACTCCCATCGAGTGTCCCGTGAGGAACTATGTCACGCCTCATGTAAATTTTCACAGGAGCATACCTCCTATCTCAGCTGTGGCGGTGAAATCCTTTAAGACGGAAACCATTTCTTTTTTAAAAAATTATTTATTTTTTTTTTCTTTCTATATATTTTTATTTTTGTTCAAAATATTACAGATGTCCCTTTTTCTCCCCAGTGACCCATTCCACCCCTCCCCAGTCCCTCTCCACACCATTGTTTGTGTCCTTAGGTTGTGTATATATGCGTATAAATTCTTTCAAAAACCATTTCTTATACTTCCTGTTCTTGAATGGCCAACAGAACAGTGCCTCAAAAAAGACTGACCGGTTAGCAAAAAGTTAATTAAATTAAGCTGCCCAGCAGCCTGTGAGCCAAGCACCTACTACAGAGAAGGGTTCAGCAAAACCTTCACCCTGACTTTAACCTTGAACCACCCACCCACCCATCCCCATCAGCCCAGGTTTCAGTCAGAGGCATGGTGATGGCTGAAGGCACAGTCGCCAGCCTGGGTTCAAATCATGACTCTACTGATTACCAGCTTTATAGATGTTCGCATGTTGCCTGTCCTCTCTGGGCCTCAGTTTCCTCATATGTAATAGTATCTACTTCTTGGTGTTGTTTTGAGAAAACAATACAGGGGTGAGCAAAAGTAGGTTTACAGTTGTGAGTATATGAAACACAGAGTTTATTCAAGTTATTATTTGTAAACCTACTTTTGCCCCACCCTGTATATATAAAGTACTTAGAAACACACCTGACATACAGTATGTGCTCTAAAAGTGTTGGTTATTATTATTCAAGGAGGGAAGATGGCCCTGGGGTAGGAGACAGGCAGAGAGTTCAAGTGTCTCAAGCAGTGAGTCACCTCACAGAGCTTTCTCTAAGAACTGTCTTGGCCAAAGATAACACTACTCTCTCCTATGCAATGAGTCACTGCCCTCCCCCCACTCCCCGACCCCCCCCCCAGCACCCCCACCCTCATCCCTCTATCCTGTCAGTCCTGTCAAAGGGCTGTTTTATTCACTTCTCAAGCCTTCCAAAAACTTTTGGAATCTGCACAAAAGAAGAAATATGAAACTTTCAGGCAGTGATAAGCAGAAATTCTAAGCTTCAGCCTCAGGGTTTTCGGCCCCAGGGTTTTCTCTGCAACTCTCACTTGAGTTTCTGTCACAACACTCAAGTGTATTTTAGAACTCCCGAGGCATTCGAGCCTCAGCTATACCTCCTGAGCTCCAGCAAGTGCTCCAAGACATCAGCCTTTGAAAACATCCCAAATACATAGGAAACCAATATATACATTGTCCCACTTTAAAATAACAGAGTAAGTCTTATTATTGATCTTTGCGAAGTTAAAGCAGAAGGACAACCCCTGCAAAGCATTTGGTAATTTGTATTACCAGTACATCGTTGGTAAACAAAAGTAAACATTTTGTTCAATTTCCTGTCAGTTTTCACTCTGTCTATTTTTACTACAAGAGATAAACATTCTGGAGTTGGACAGAAGAAAGCCAGGACTCCAGTGGGATCCACATACCCACTGGCAGCTGAGTCCTTCCCATCACCACACTTGGAGATCACGGCTATGGCAGATCCCTGGCTTTTGCTTAAACAATTGCGAATAGGAATGAGAATGCTCCCCTCTGAGCGCCGCTTTGTCACAGCAAACTGGGGGCAAGTGTACAGGGCAGCATGGGGACTGTGGTCACCAACAGTTCCCTCTGAATCAGCGGCCCTTTCACTGGTCTCTCACCCCATCACAACCCGGTTCTTGGTCAAAGAGCATATCTGCCAAGCTGAATTAAAAAGCAGCAAATAACTCTACTTCCTTTTTGTTCATTGAAGGCACAGGTAGAGGCTGGTGAAGAAGTCCTCTGCTCAGCGTGAGAGGGCCTGTTATCACACCCAGGTGACAAAGATCTGGCGAAGCCAACACCTGGAAGCTTTCCTTGACTTGTAGGTGTCACCCAACCCCCACCCCTGCCCCCAGGACCACTTCCAGCAGCCATGACTGAGGGCCTCTGACAGGTTTTCTGAAATCCTGAAAATACCTCACAGGCCTGCATTGCAAACCCCTTAAAAATCCAAAGACTCCAGGTTGAGAGGCAAAAACCTAGAGTACATGACAATCAAAACGTGAAGAAATTTTACCCAGGATGATTGATCTCCTGAAATATACAAAATTCCTCCTAAGGAATTTTCATTAAGTACCACCTGAAATTTAAGCAAACCATGGAACAATTTGCCATTGACTTTTTACTTATGCCAACTGCCCACAGAATGCCTCTACTGCTTTTTGCAAGGGCAGAATGCAAGAACAAATGACCTATTTAAACCTGAGATTTCCTGGCTTAGAGCTAGGCAGAAGGCAAAATACAATGAAATGAAGCTGAATTTGAAAGGTGCTGATTGAGTGAATTGGGTTTGCCTTTTTTTTTTCTTTTTTTTTTTTGACATGCATATCCAACATTAGAGCTAGGATGTGAGAATGACAGACATCCTTAACTACTTTTACTTAAGAAGCAACCAGAATACAGATTTTCCAACTTATTTCCTGCACATTTTTCAGTGTGATTATGCAGCACTACAAATGCATCTTTTTGGCACAATGTGTCCGCCTGCCTTCGCTATTGGGTGGCTGCCGGTAAATACAATAAGAGTGGATCTGTTGTCTCTCACTCCAGCTTTCAGAAATATGCTAAATTATCCCATACTCTCACCAGGCTCTAAACCCTCCACCCTATCTGATTTTGCACAGATGTTCAGAGAGAAATCATTTTTCTTTCTCTAAACGAATGTCAAGGGCCTGGCAAAATACTGTACAAAGAAACACGAAAGTCAGCACTGTGCTGAAAAGTTAGCTCACTTCCTTCTCTCTCCAGTTCCTCCACTTCCAAGAAAGAAAACATGGAAACTATCACACGAGCCCAAGGTCTTAAAAAAAAACACAGAAAGTGAGCAGGTTATAGGTAATTTTTCTCTGTTCCTTTGTGCTGAACTTTAAGAAGCTGTTGGTATTGTGGGCATCTGAAGGGTGCTTTGCTAGAGGCAGCCCTGTGATTCTCATTCTTCTGGCTACAACCCCTCGGGAGGTGAGGTCATGGGGAAATTCCGAGGGGGTCACATAAGCGCTCAGTGACACTGGTAAAGTAGCCTGAGACCAGTCTGATCCCTCGTACCAACCCCCATGACACCCTATTTTCAGAGCCTCGCTTATTCTGCCAGTTTCTCCCTCCTTCCCATCACTTCCTCCCCATGGCCACCAGGAACTCCCTAAGCAGCCAAAATTAAACCAGTAGCCCAGTATCTGCTGGATTCCTACTCAGAAGTGTCTCATTCATGGTTAATCAGAACGAGAATTCTCATACTTTTTCCCACCCCACCCAACAGAACAGCACCGAGCAGAGGAAACACAGCAGGATTTCCACGTCCCTGAGTTGTCAGTGACATCTTCTCTTTGTTCCATCCAGCAGAGAATTCTAAACCGAAGTGAGGTTGGCAAGCACCCACAGAGAGAGTGAAAACATCTGTGGTCAAGAGATTAAAAACACACACACAACGAAACACAGAAAAAACCTCTCAGACAGGCTGTATTTAATCTTCTGTGTGATAGTGAGAAAGATGAGATGGAAAACGTGAACAAGTGAGCATGCAGATCCATGCAGGCACAGGTATGCGTAACAGCAAACCTTTCACATAACAAATCATATCAATTCTCTTTGACTAATCCATAAATGTTGGACTGAATCTGCACCCTTGGAAAATGAAAACTTTGCATAATTTTTTAACAACTTAGGTCTGGTATTATTACTGCTTCTCCAGTAAATATATGCAAATAAAATCAGATAGGTGGAGGGTTTAGAGCCCAGTGAGAGTATGGGACAACTTAGCATATTTCTGAAAGCTGGAGTGAGAGACAACAGATCCACTGGTCATCATCTATTTAACCTTGGCAAAAAGAAAAAAAAAGAACTTTCAGTTGAACATGGCAGATAAATCACATGCCTGCGTGGTCACCTCTCCTACCAAAAATCCTACCAAAATGACAGGAAACCTAACTTTAAAAAAAAAAAAAAATATATATATATATATATATATATATATATATATATATATATATACACACAGCAGCAGAGAACAGAGCAGACACGACGTTCAACTGGCTCTGGGTGATGGGATGCAGAGAGAAGGAAATGATGATTTACATCCTAAGTGATGCTCAGAGGGATTCCAACAAATAGGCCAGTTCCCACCAGAGTCCCTGGGAGGCTCCTACTGAAAGGAAGGGTGAGGGGTGGGGTGGAACAGAGGGTGCAAATCAGATACAAAGGGGATGGACCTTGGGGCCCCAGGTCCCCCCCTCATCTACCCCAACTGTCAATGGAGAGGTTTATTATCCAAAGAAGTTGAGCCAGGGAGATCAGAAACTCACATAATACCTGGCACAATGAAAAAGAGTGATATGATTCAGGGCTGAAAACACTGCAAGAGGTGGTGGGAATTAAGGAAGAGTATTCTTACTACCCCACGATACCAAAGTCCCCTTCCTGCATCCTGCTTCCAGAATATTTGTAGCTTATCCCAGGCAAGGCTGGTGGAATTATTCTCTAGAGAATCTGAATGAACACACTTTGACATTGGAGGGTTTCTTCCAACAAAAACCCTCTAGTTGCTGCTTCATCACTTTAAAGAAAAATCAACAGTTGACAAGCCCTGTCCGCATGCACAGAGATTCAGATCTAATTTTTTTTTTACCTTACTCTTAATATTTGCTCTTAATAAAGGATCAGCAAACATTTAAGGAAAGTCTACAAAATGAAAGTTGGGACCAAAACACAGAGGAAAAAAGCCTTCTGAAAGCATGCAGGCATTACAGGAAGCAGAGGGAAAAAATTCCTTTAATCTAGAATTAATATCCCCAGAGAGAATAGCAATGTCTTAAAATATAGGGAGAGATGCTATGATAAAAAGCCAAGAGTTCTTAGAAATTAACATATAAATAACTGGAATTTTTGTTTCTACAGTTAGTTGAATGGTTAATTTGAGGAAATTTCATAGAAAAGTCAGGCAAAAAATAAATACATGGAAATTTTAAAAGATAAGTAGGGAATCTTCTAAAGGGCCGAATACTCAAATAAGAGTAATTACAGAAAGAATTTTTTTTTTCATTCAAGAAATATCCCAGAGCAATAGACAAGGGTCTCCAAATTTAAAAGAAAAGCAGTCCTCGGCAGTGTTCTTAGTGGTTAGAGCATTGACCCATGAACCAAAGGGTCTCCGGTTCAATTCCTAGTCAAGGGCATGTACCTGGGTTGCAGGTTCAATCCCTGGCCATGGTCGGGGCACGTACAGGAGGCAACCAATCAATGTGTCTCTCTCACATCGATGTTCCTCTCCCCACTCCATCCCCTTCTACTCTCTCTAAAAAAAAAATAAAGAAATATCCCCAGGTGAGGGTTAACAAAACAAAAAAATTAAAAAGAAAAGCAAATGCCAAGCATAAGTAATTTAAAAAGAACCCACTGAGATATATGCCAGAAACTGTGAAACTTCAAAATATGAGGAATTAAGACTCCAAAATGTTTCAGAGAGAAGGAGAAAGAAAATAAATTACAAATAAAGGATGCTAGAAGACAATGGAGCAATGTCTTCAAAATTTCAAAGATAATATTTTCAATTTTTAATTTCACATGTAGTAAAATTATCAAGCAATCCTAAGCAGATACTAAAGACATTTTTATATGCAAAGATTTAAAAGAAATTTAGCTCCTTTGAACCTTTCTGAGAAAGCTACTAAAGTATGTGTTCTATCAAAACAATGGCATAACCCATGATATTAGAAGATATGGAATCCAGAAAAGAGTGAGCCCAGGAAAGGAGAGCAGTTAAGGAAAGTCCTTGAATGATGGTTGTACACTAAGCCTAGAGTACAACCCATTCAGACAGGAACTGAAGAATGGGGGTATTGCAGATAGTGGTACACTACAGGGAGAAAAGATGAGAGATTGGTTAAAAAAAAATTGGTAAAAATTAGTTGAAAGAAAATTGACCAGTCTGTTGAAGTTATTTGGAAGAAATTAGCAATGTGTACATAAAAATTCAAGCAAAATTTTAAGAAATGAATAATCTCCAGGAAAAACAAAGTTTGTTGAAGAAAAAAAAAAAAGCAGTGAACACTTCACTCAGTGATAATAACATATGTACCAACTACTGTGTTAATCAAACACTGTACTATAACTACTTGGAGGGACAGGGAAGGAAAAACCTGGGTGAAATAAGGGTTTAGATTGCTAAGTCACTGTCTACAGTAGGAAGTAAGGGGACCTGGAAGTTTTAACTACTTAAACAGCCTTTCAATTCATCATCCTGTTTTCAGATTTTCCAAACAAGGTCAAAAGGTCTCCCTACACACTGAGGGAGGGGTTCCACCAAAATGAGAGCAAAAATGTGAAAACAGAAAGACACAGGCTCTAGGAAATATATTTCATAAAGAGAAGCAAGGGAGGTTCCCAAGGTAACGTCAGAGAGATCTCTGATGCTGACCAGGCCAGAAGGAAACCCAGCCCAGACTGGAGCAGCTCAGAAGACTTCCAGACTAAATCTCATGGATGAAACAAGCCATATCTGAGCAACTGATAAATGTGAATATACTGGAAGGGATTTCGGCAAGAGGTGAGAGTCTTGGAATGAATTAGGTAAGTATATGGAAAATGAAGCAAAGGAAAAGCTAGATAATTATTAACTCCAAAGAAAGCAAAATTGGGCAAAAATGAAAAGCAGCTGTGGTATGAACACAAGCCACATGGCTACTAACCACATGGCTCCATTGTCAATAGTCAAAGCAGAGTCTTACAACAGCATGACCACAAGTACTAAGCTGCTAGGAGGTATGTATTTTATTCTTGTATAGCTGCAATCATTACCACTGACAATGATTAGAAAAAAATAAAGTTAGATCCCATGTTACTCTTTGAAGCAACATAAATTTTAAAACATAAGCCATAAAGTTCTAAGAAAATATGAGATTTTTTAAAAATGCTCTCAGACTGAGGAAGATCTCTCGAAACATGGCCTAGATCCCAGATGCCATAAAGGAAAAGAATGATAAAATACAAAGCCAAAAAGCAAAGTTAGAGTAAGACAGAACATTTGAAATACATCTGATGAGGAGCTAAATCCTCTCCATATGCAAAGGAACTCCTACAAATGAGTAAGAAAAATACAACCTAACAGAAAAATGAACAAAAGACAGGAACAGGTAGTGGCTAGACAGCCAAGAAAATCCACATAACTTGCCAACAGTGAAAATGTGTCCAACCCTAACTAGTAATAAGGAAAATGCAAAATGACTATTAAGAAAAACCGACCTCTCACTAATCGGATCCGGAAAGGTGAAAACTTTAACAGGCAGTTAATCACCACGATTAAGAGGGAACTCTGGATCCAGACTGCCAAATTCAAATTGCCACTTACTGGATGTGGCCCTTAGGCAGGTTACGTCATGTCTATTGCCTCGGTTTCCTCATCTGGAAAGCTGTGATAATGACAGTGTTCCTAAGGATTGCTCTGAGGATTAAACAAGTTAATACCTGTAAGCACTTGAAATAGTTTCTAGCACAAAGTAAGTACTATATAAGAGTTTCTAAAACAAATGAGCATAAACTCTTGGAAGGCAATATGGCAATATCTATCTATATTAAAAACAAATACACCCTTTGACCAGGATATACCCTTTGACCACAGATCACATTTCTTGAATTTATATTTCAGATATACTCACAAAAAGACATCAAGGATGTTCATTGCAGCATTGTTTATAAGAGCAAAATATTCAAAGCAACCTAAATGTCTATCAACAGGGCAACTTTACAGATAATTAAAGGTACTCCTATAAAATGGAATATTATACGCCAATAAAAAGAATGAGGCAGACCTGTGTAGACCAATAAAGAACAATATGCAGGGCATATTAAGTAAAGAGAAATACAGTACTATATAGTATACACTGCCATTTGTGTTGTCTATGCATAAAATATTTCTGGAATAATTTTTTTAATGATGATTATCAAATAAGGCCCTATCAGGTTTCTTTTAATGGGTAAGAATCATGAAAGATTCTTTCTAAAGTGATGGAAAAGTCTCTTCCCTTAAAGAGAGAAACTTTCCCCCTGTAACTTTATTTTCACTATTTGCTTAACATTAACAAACTTTGTTCCCACAGGATTGTGTTAAAACAAACCAGCCCTGGCTGGGTGGCTCAGATGGTTGGAGCATCACCCCATACACAGTACCAGAAAGATTGCAGGTTCGATGCCCAGTCGGGGCGTGTATGGGAGGCAACCAATGGATGTCTCTCTCCTCTCTCCCTCTCTCTCTCTCTCTCTCTCTCTCTCTGGTCAATAAACACATATCCTCGGGTAAGGATTTTAAAAAAAACAAAAAACTGACAAAATTCAAATGGCCTTGAGCTCTGAATTAGTGGGGCTTAAAACCAAGACATGTTGGTTCACTTGCGCAGTGGTATGCTCACAATATCTGTTAATACTTCAATAGTTACGAGTCCTCTTAAAGCAGTGATGTTTCTCAAAAAAAGTTTCATTTTCTTTAATATCAGCATAATGTGCCAAATTACAGTACAATTGTAAGTTTTTAAAAAGGTAAATAAAAACCTCAAAAATAGATTCAAAAGAAGAATTTTAAATCAAACTAAACATCACAGGACTGTATTTTGGAGATGAATGATACGATTAAAGGAATGCTCATATCATTCCCTTTGGACAGTCCTAACTGCTGAACACTTGTCTGAGCAGACTGGCTCTATTTCAGAGAGAGACTTCCCCCTCACACAAAAATACACATACAATGACCAAGGAGGACGCTACAACAGTAATAAAGTAGGCTATATAATTCTTAAAACAATTAATAATGTGAGCTTGTTTCCTATTAAACAAAAACCTCGGCTTTCTAACACATTAATAATGCCTCCGCTGGATTCACAGCAGTAGGCAAACATGCACATAAAGCGAAGGCCACAGATGTGTTGCTCTGTTGGATAATCAAACACAAATCAAAAGAGTCAAGAGATTCAATTAGGAAGAATCAAGAGACTTTGACTTCAGCATAAATCAACCAAGAGCAAGGCTTTCTGGCTCTGTAGGTCTCAAACTAAAATGCTCTTTCCCCCATTCGCAAAGCAATCGTTCCTGAAATGCTGCCCAGCGGGTGTCAGAGTCCAGATGTTCATCCAGCCTCCTTAAGATTTAAACAAATGGTGTTCCCTCGCAAGTGACCAGGTGGCCAGAAAATCAACATTCGTGGAGGCACATACCCATATGCCAATTTCCTGACCCTTTCTTTCCCTCCTCTCCCCACAATCTTAAATGCCATTAGGTGTACTGTTCACTGAAAGTACAATTTATTGGAGCTGGTACCAACAGCATTACTCACAGAATCAAGCAATCTAGTGATTTACTCAGAGTTCAGGTAGAGAGAGGCAATCAGGAGTACTAGAAAAGGTCATGCCAGGTTGAATTCATAAGCTAGCGATGTAGGATATCGGGGTCTCCAGATGAGTCATTTGTTTCCTCTAAATGGATATTTGATTTTCGGATCTCGAAGCTCCTCATGTGTAGGTCACCTCAGCCATTCGCAGAAACTGTTAAAGACTCTCTAATGTTACTAGAGGCTAAGCAGGGTGTACCTGAGTGAGGTTAAAATGAAATCCAGAAGCTAGAGGATGGGAGCTCTAAAGTAGATGAACAGTGTCTAAGGTGTAAGGTGATGTATAAATTTAGATTTGGATCCACTTCTGACTACAAATTCAAGGCTTTTACAAACAGCTGGTGAGGTCAGCTCAGGTTTGAGAAGTTCAAGGTAATTTTGCCAAGAAGCCCCCAAAGGGGGTCTCATTTTCCTTCATTCCACAAAGATTAGTGGCCACCAACAATGGGCCATGGACTGTGCCAGGCAGTAGTTACACAGGAGTGAACAGAATAAGGCAGCACTCACAGGTACGCAGGGGGAAGGTGCTTTTTTACAGCACACACACTGAGAAGACAGGTGTTCCCCATTCTCCCCCACCCCCTCTCCTGGAAACCATGCACCACTTTGCAGCCCCCAAGCTGGCAAGCGGAGGTGCCCCCAGGATTCTAACTGCCAGGAGCAACCATCAGAATTAACTGTTTCCTTTAACACCCAAGACTGTTCTGGAAACACTCCTGCTACAGTTTTATTTTCTAACTCACGAGGAAGGCTAAGCACTTCTAACAGAACATGGCTCCCAAACCCCATCCCTCAAACCCCATGGAGGAAAAAAAATCCAGTGATAAAAGAAAAAAAGACAGGGGGGGCAGAGTCTTGATAGCCCCTAAATCCTTCTAAGCACATTCTGGGAAACCTCCACAAGATAACTATTCAGAGAGCAAGTCATCTGGGACCACCCCTCCCTTCTGGGAGCTCAGCTGCATTCCTCTGAGGAAAGGTCAACAGGAAATGACCTCATGAGACCTTTGATCTTAATCACATTAATTTAAGGATAACTGAGGCAAAATTGAGGAGGTGAAAATTCACAAAACATATGTACAATATATGACAAATTGGAAAAAAATTAAACACTGTAAAAAAAATCTGAAAATGTAAAATGCTGGATGTTGATAGTGGGGGAAGGACAGAGGTGCATGGGAACCCTCTGTATTTTCCACTCCATTTACTGTGAACCTAAAACTGCTTTAAAAAATAGGGTCGAATTAAAAAATAAAAATAAAGTCAATTTATTTTAATTAAGGAAAGGAAAAAGCTATATAAGGTGAATATGAAGAAAATAATTGTGTGTGTGTGTTTTAAATCCTCGCCAGAGGACATGTTTATTTACTTTAGAGAGAGAGGGTTGGAGGGGGGAGAGAGAGAACCATCAACTGGTTGCACCCCAACCAGGTATCAAACTCACAATCTAGGTATGTGCCCTGACTGGGAACCAAACCCACAACCTTTTGGTGTACAGGACGATGCTCCAACCAACTGAGCCACACTGGCCAGGGTTGTGTGTGTGTGTGTGTGTGTGTGTGTGTGTGTGTGTGTTTTGCGTTTTCAAAATTTCTACAATGACCCTATTATTTTTTGCAATTAAAAAAAAAAAGACAGACACACAAAAGGTTATTTTAAAATGTTTTATTAATAAAAAGAAATATTCTCTTAAACTTAGCCAATTCCCATGTGAAATATGTTAGGCTAGACTTGTGGTCTATTTAGGACACCCAGAACACCCAAGCCATTCTGCAAGCAATGCAGGGGAGAGGTAGCCAGCCATTGCCTTGCACCAGGCCCACCCACAGCACTGCACTGGCCCCTGTCACCAGGTAACCACTAATAGCACCTACCTGCCAGAGGGCTGGTATTAGCATTCAGGGAAAGCCTCAGTTCACAGCTCCTTTATTATGTAGCTTCAGTGGAAAAGCAGAAATCCTTCCTGCTCCCGCCCACCCCAAAGCATTAGCACCAAGCTCCAAACCCCCAGCTTCCCGGCCATGGTGACTACAGCAGGTTTTCATCAGACCTGGGCTTCAGTTTCTCAAAGCCAAACTGCTGTGAGTAACCTATGGTACCACCAACTGTGTCTCTCAGAGGCAGAGCAGTTATCTTCTAAGATGAAGCCAAGATATGTCTTTAAGACTATAACTCATCCCCCAAAAATGCCCTAAAGGGGGGAAAATAATATTCCAATACTGAAAATGATGATGAAACCTTCTGTTGGCTGATTAAACTGCCATGTAACTCCAGAACTGCTGGGTACTTGGGACTAGGAGGCAGGTTAGGCCTCGCCTTGGGTGCAGACTTTAAGGCGACATCAAAAACACTCCGTAAATTAAGATAATCTTTTTTAGCGCATTATTTTTTAAGTCAAAAGTAAAAAAAATTCACAATGAACAAAATATCAGAATTTTTAAATAAAGACGGGATCTGGCCCTGAAGCTGCAGGAGCCACTTCACTCCGTTCTCATTCCAGCGTGCTCCGTGACAGCCGTCCTGGCACAAGATCCCAAACTGAGCCACAGGGAAGAGTGTGGACTTTTGGAAAACCTGATTTCGCGTATCAGCTGTGTGACCTTGGGCATGTTACGCAATAATCTAAGTCTCAGTTTCCTCTTCTGTAAAATGCACGTATTACCTTCCTCATTGAATAAATGATCAAATACAAATATATGCTAAGTGCCAAGCACACTGTCTAGCCCAGTACCTAGTCGGAACTGGCAGTCCCTATGGCATCACACCAGGATCCCAATTCCAAGAAGCCAGAACGTGTGTCCTGTGTGCTGGTTGCCCTTCTATTTAGCACAGGAGACTTTCAAGCAATGTTCAGGGGATGGTTTGGACTGATTACTGGGTTTTCCTGCTATCACCCTGAAGACAGATTTTCCTTACTGTCTCTTCAGTCTTTAGAATTGATGGCCAGTCCTAGCATGGAACGATGCTGGGGAAGGGAGTGGGGACTGAACAACTAGTACGGTGCCCACCCTAGTTAGCTCCTCAAGATGAACAGGCAGGTGATGCCCAAACAGCGTAGCATAACCACCTCTTTGATTTTCAGAATTTTCCTTCTTACAGCAAAGCAAGGCCATTTTTTCAAATAACAGGAATCAAACCATCAGGGCAGTTTTTCATCCCCTGCAGTTTTTGTTAATTTACCTATAAACCTGAGAGAAGAAACTGTTCATCCTGCTCCCTTGCCACAGGCACCGAGCCTTACCACCAACTTTGGACCCAATGATGACGACTCTGGGATTTATTTACATGACCTTGGAATTACTACTCTCAAATGGTACCTAGAGTCTGAGTTTATACTTATGAGTCATTCCACCTCCTAAACAAAAGCACCCCACTGATCTGCACCACAGACCTCAGGTAACCTTGAACTTCCAAATCACAAATAAAGAAATACCTTTTGATAGCCATCTCCCTTAGAAGACCACCTCTCACCCAAGTATCATGAACATCTACATTCATTTGTTATGTGCCTTGGCAACACCAGGAAGAAGACAATGGTCTCTAAGTCAAAGGTTTCAATAATACAACAGGAAAGAATTTGCAATGCCCAAAGTATGTCTCACATGACTGTTTACATATGTAGGCAGGCTTGGCTTAATCTGCAGGGGGAAAAAAATCTCAAAGGTTTTCCTGCATCTCTGAAAAGTAGCTTACTTTTATCATTTCAAATAACATGGCTGGCTAATTAGAAAAGCAATACAAATTTATTATGGGAAATTCAGAAAATACAGAAAAGTTCAAAGGAAAAAATAAAAACCACTCATTTTAGTCCTACCCAAAGAAAACCATGGGTTAAAAAAAAGCCCTTTTCTCAATGCTCATAAATATATATCTTACACAGAACTTTAAACATATGTGTTCACCTCTTACGTAGTGAAGAACGTCTAATCACAAAAGAGAGATAGGTGACCCCCAGACACAAGAGGTTCAACAAATAGCATAAGAAGTAATTTCAGTCCCTCATCATCCTACAGAAGGCCAAGGGGAGACTACATTTTACAAAGAAATGATTTGTGACAAAGTGTACCTTTTAGGAGAGTTAAGCTTCAGCAAATATCATTGAGCACCTACTATGTTCAGGGGACTTTGCCAGGCACGGAAAATGAGGAGGTATAAAATACTTAGGTAGAACTTGCTCTCAATAAATGGGGAAAGAATTCATGAGCTTCTTACCTGGCTCTGTCAATTATAAGCTGTGTGACCTTTGCCAAGTCACTTAACCTCTCTGTGCCTCAGTTTCCTCTGATATAAAGTGGGAATTAAGAATCAGGGAGGTTGGATATCTGAGTTGTGGGTCAGATCCCCAGTCGGGCATGTATAAAAGGCAACGGATCCATGTTTCTCTCGAAAATTCAGGGAGGTTGGGGTGATCAAATGAGTTTGTATACATAAAGCAATTAGAACTCAGTCTGGGACTCAAACATGCTCAATAAAAGCTAGTGCTCAAATAAATAAAATGAATGGGGAAGGAAGAAAATACACTGGTAGAAACAGAGGGGCCAGGTTAGCACCACAGATAGACCTCAGCCGTAGAAGAGGCTTCTGGAAGGAAGCAGGCAGGGGCTGGGTGGACACCAGAGATGAGAGCTGGGTAGAAAGCCCTTACATTCCAAGCAGAGGAAACAGCAGGTGTAGAGATGGGAGGATGGGAGAGAGGAGGGCTCCTGTGGGCTTGTTTTAGGAACATCACATAGATCAGCATGGGAGTGGGAGCAGGTCAGGGGAAAGAGTGAAATAAAGGAGGCGTGGAAGGAAAATGGTCAAAACGCCAGATTTCTTTCAGCCACCTTTCTTTTCAGTTACAGCCTATCAGGTAGAGTTACATTATCCCACATCATGATCACTTCAAAAAGGAAAGCTTTCTAGACTATTCCAATAAAGTCAAAGTGTGCTGATTTATGTATTTTAAAATTACTTTTACGAGTGAGCATTTTCTAAAAAACTCTATAAAGAGGCAGTGATGCAGGAGCTGATTCTTTATACCTGCTGTCCAGATATCTCTAAACTCATCAGTAATGTCTCTCAGAGTCCTACCCACCCAAAACAGCAGACCTCAGATAACACATTTCTTATTTTGGGGGATATCATTAAAAATAAAGACCCAAGAACAAGATTAATTGAGGAATTTGGTCTTTGTTAATTTACAATGATTAAATTTCCCCTTTCAGGAGAGGGAAAAAAAAATAAGCAAATATAGAATCTAAAAGTGAAAGAAGCTGTGACCAACCCCTTTGGTAAAAAGAACATTATTATTATTTAATGTGTTTATCTTTGTTGGTACATTCTACACAGTTAAGATTCATAGCTTGTGTCTTAATAATACAAATAGCACCTACCATGTCATGAGCTTTTTATAAATTGCCAGATAGTCGCTTTTTATATATTATCTTCAATTCCCAAAAGAAATTTTAAATTCTCAAAATTCCAAATCTTAAAAAAAAAGTGATCACCAAGACTTTACAAGCAAGTTACTTAGAAACCATGTTTGATTTGTATCTCAAGTACTACTCGGTAGGTATTATCATCTCCACTTGTAAATATGAGAGGAAACTGGGACTCAGCAATGAAATTACTTGTTCTAGACCAAGCAACTGTTGAGTGGCAGAGCTGGGATCTGAACACAGGTCCCTCAGGTTCTATGGCAGCCAGCTTCTAAGATGACCTCCAAAGATCCTTGCCTTCTAGCATCCACACTTGGTGTAGTGCCCTCCCCCTGAATCGCAGCTGGCCTGTGTGACCAAGAATACCATGGAAGTGACTTTGAATGGCAGAATTCAAAGGGATATTGACTTTGTTTTATATGCGAATACTTTTCTAATCTTGTTACAATAAACATACTACAAAGTGAACCCTAAAATAAACAAACAACAAAAACATATTCCTTTATTCAAAGCTCAATTCCAGTGCTACATCTTCCAACCAGAATCCAATGTCTTACAATCCTCAACACTTCCACCATTTCTGTTAACTTTTGCAAGGCTCATCATATTCCACTTTTTATTATAATTATCTAGATACTTCTCCCATCCAACCTGGTTGCTACACTGAGCACAGGGATTGAGCCCTATTTTTGTGGCACCAACAGTAGCTAGTATGTTGAATATAGATGTTCAATAAATAGCTGTTGACTTAATAGGCCCTTACATAAACTAAAAATAAAACAGCAATGAATATGCAAATTACCCTGGTCATTTGGCCATCATGATAATAAGGAAGGGGGGGAGGAACACTCAGATTTATTTTTAAAAGGTATATCAATTAAATGAAAATAGATAGGAATATTATTGTCTATAGTCTGCAATTTATTCAACTGGATATTTTATGTGCTATTTATTTGCTTGTATTAATATTAAGGTTATTAAATCATTTAACTTTTCCTTACCAAAATCCTGACATTTCCAAGCAGTTCACTCCACTAGTACCATTGGCCCCCAATAAGATCTGATGCCAGAGAACCAAGAACTCAGGCTGGATTGTAAAGGAAGATATTAATCTTTGATTAATGTCTCATAAATCTCCTAAGGAATATTAAATGTGTAGATAAATGCTATTCTAGGTTGACAGACATGGCAGGCACTGCTATTAGTTTTCCTTAGAAGAAATGAAATACTAATCTCAAGTATGTCCTGTAATCCAAACCAGCAAATGGTCAATTCCAAGCAGATGTCCTGCATGGCCACCTTAGGAGAGGTAAAATTCATGTTAGCTTAGTTGCATGATTGGCACCCATCATCAACTATCTAAAGGCCTTCAGAACAGTTCATCTCTCACAGTGATTCGATAGGATCACTAAATCACTCTCCACATAATTAACAGGTAGAAATCTGTTTTCTCATAGGTAATGTTAAATGGCAGATGAAAGATAAAATCTTCCAATAAGTACCAGTCAGGATGCTTTGGATGGCAATGACAGAATCAGAAAGTAAGTCAATTTATTGTTTAGTACACTAAGTCCAGAGTCGTAATATTTAGTATACTGAATTTAGTATTATTCAGTATACTAAGCTCCAGGCGCAGAAAGATCAGAGTCAAGGATGCCCTCAAGGACTCCGGTTCCATCTTTCAGCTTTGTCACCCTTGTCTTCGTCCGAAGGCTAGTCACAGCACGACTACTACAGTTCCAGGTCCCATACCCAGTCCAGTCTTTGGGTCTCTTGTTAAGACTACCGAAACATTCCCCAGAACCCCCTTCCAAGACCTCCCAGATGCTGGAGGTTCCTGGGAAGGATTTTCCTCAATGACAAAAGGAGCTTGAAGAAGCCCATGCAGTGACTGATCTACCACCACCACACTTGTGAGAGTACGAAGCTTGGAGCTGCAGTAACCATGAGCCATAGTGGCTTATTAGGTTGCAGCAGTCTTATTATAAGCACTAGGCAACAAGCCCAAGTACAAAAAGCAATATGCTGGGAATGGCAGGGTGAAAAGACAGAAAGAACCTGGGTCTTTGATGGTGCTGTTAGCTACGACCCCCAACCGGGAACCCGTTCTTCCTATTACTTGAGGCAACCAAATGTCTGATGGCTATTGGTCAGACATTCTAATAGGACTTGGAGATGTGTTACACTGATCTCTTTTTAGAATGTAAATTTTTGTTATTACCCAGGGTCTCTTTTTTTATTGATTTCAAAAATATTTCTTTCCCATAATGCTAAAGAATACAACTCAATTTTAAATTTTAGAAATCTATTTATTTGATCAGAATTTAAAACATCTATTTCCCCAAACTTTCTAAATAAGGATGTGTTTTGTTTTCATATTTATGTCTTTTCAACTCATCTGTCGTTAGAACAAAACTGCTCCATCACCCTTAAGTAAATAAAGTTTCGTCTCTTGAACAGACTGATACTAGTCTGTGCCTTACATGCAAAATGTGTTATTTTTCAAAGTTTAATAAATTTCCCAACCTTTAATAGTTCAACAATCAGACCATGTATAATGTTTTTCTAATAAATTTTGTTCTTCAAGAGATACCACTAACAATGAAAAAGTTAAAAAATAGACTGGGTGAAAATATTCACAACTCATAGAACCAACAAAGAACTTGTATCCAGAATATATAAAGAACCCCTACTACTATAAAATAAGATGACATTATGTTCAGTTTATTGTCTGCCGATTATACTCAAAAGGTATATAAAACAGACCCCAAAAAATTAAAAAGACAGAAGATATAGACATTTAACAAAAGATATATAAATGGTTAAAAGGCGCATGAAATGCCATCATGAGTCATCAGGGAAATATAAAATTGAACCACAATGAGATACCACTACACACTCAGCAAGCAGAATGGCTAAAATGAAAAACTGACAATTTCAAATGCTAGCGAGGATTACAGTAACTGGGCCGCTCACACGCTGCTGGTGGGAATGTAAAATGGCACACTTTGTGGGGGAAATGATGGCTGTTTCTTATAAAGTTAGGCATACGCCTATTATAAGACCCATCGGTAAAAATGAAAACAGCACAGAGACTTTTCACAAATGTTCATAGCAGCTTTATTCATGAGAACCCAGACTGGAAACAACCAGAGTTGTCAAAGGTGAAAAAACAATCAAACTGTAGCACATCCAGACACGGAATCGCTTCTGAGTAACAGGAGGAATAAACTGCTAGGATGACAAGGGCGGGGGGGGGATGGAGGAAGGAGAAAGGAATGAAAGTAAACGAGAAAAAGGAAATTATACCTAGGCATGGTGAAAGTGCCAACGGCCAAAGATTCCTAAAAGCAGCCAGAGAGAAAAAACAGGCTATTTACAAAACACACACACACAAAGAAACAACTAGCCTGACAGCCAACCAGCCAACACAACATGGCAGCAACAACAATGGAACCAAAAGACAGTTGATTGATACAGGAAAAACCACCCAGAATTGCACAGCCAGGTAATCTATCGTTCAAGAACAGATATTTAAAGGCACACAAAACCTGAGGTTACCACCGGGTGATGCTCACTAATGGAATGTCTAAAAAATACCTCTCAGGAAGAAGGAAAATTATCACAGAGTCAAGTTTCAATGTATAAGAAGGCATGGTGAGCACATTAAACCTACACAGGCAAGAACTCTACACAATAATAACAATTTGAGGGAGGCTAAGAAATGAGGAGAATATATAAAAGAACAGGCACTAAAAGGTTAATAGTAGGTTCGTGTGGTAGGTGGCAGGATTTCAGGTAAGTTTTACTTTCTTCTTCATGCTTTTATTGTCTGATTTTTACCATATTACACAGCTTTAAAGGACAGTTTAAATTTTTTAATTAGAATAAAAGAGAAACAAAATCAAGTATCAAATTTTCAAATTCCCAGAACAGCAACCTATCAGTGCTAATATCAAATTTCCCTTAAAAACCTTAAAGATTAATTTGAAAGGACATCATAAACTAGATTTATTTATTCACTCAACAAGTATTCACCAAAGGTTTGCTATGTGCCAGGCACTACACTAGACCCTAAATTAATAAGATGAGTACAAAATAAAGAAAGTCATCATGGATTTATGTCTTCTCTTATATACCTTTATGGAAAACCAAAAGTCTACATGTAAAGTGAAGTTACTCTTTTGGTAAGGAACGTTACTGTAATAAAATATGAAGACAATCTAGTTTGGCCTGTGGTTCTTTTGTTTGAAAATGTATGCATAAATATGCCAATTTTACACATGAAATTAATTCAGTGTCAATGGTGTATTCTAACATTAATTTAATTGCCAGTCTTGCCGTTTGTCTATGATTTCCACCCCACAGTAAAACACAAAAGCCGCGGTTCTGAGTTGAGTTCATAGGCAGCTCTGAACATGCATTCAGTTTTAGTCACATTGTATGTGATGGTCCCCTGGCTTATTTCACAAGTATCAAAAACTTAAGAGCACCATATTTACTATTTAGCAATTGCTCACTTTTGCGCAGAGTGAGCACAAAGTATCCACTTTGTTAACTGATTTAAACCAGGGCAAGGGCTGCCTATAAACGGCCAGTTCCCCTCACTTTGTACTAATTTTCTAGAGGCTTCTTGATTAAAAGCAAAGGTTGTATTTGGCATAAAAGGACTGGCAAAATCAGCATTTCAAGTAATGTGAGTGGAAACCGCTGGGCTCTGATATTCCTGGACATGTGGAAGTTGTTAACGCAGTAACCTGGCGGAAACAGAGGGCGCAGGAACTATGATGAAGTGAGGCCACAGCAGAAAACTCTAACCACTAAAGAGCAAGAAAAGAAATTGATCTACCACTTCCTGGGCTTGGCAAGCCCCCCTTTCAATCGAGAGCACCAAACAATAAAAGAGATACAGCCACAGGAACCTGCAAGCCCACCATCTCACCTCCCCGTGGTAACCAACACCTGGAATACCTGTGCACCTAAAGTAGAAAGAACTCAAGTGACCATATTTTGGGTTTTTATGTGCCTCTCTCTTATCTGTAGCATCTTCAGTTGGAGAGGAAAGTGCATTCCTCAAAATACTAGGCAGTTCTCTGCAATAAGCAAGGCCAGTTACAAAGTGTTTGTTTCAAATGTCCCATACACTATGCTGTCAAAGCACTTAGCCAGGTACCTATGAATCTATAAAACTTCCCTCATCCTCTGGAAAAGTCACAATGCCACCTTTCCTAAAGAGTGTTCAGCACGCAAACACAAGGCTCTTGTCTCTTCTCCAGTGTTTGCTACCTTGTCTTTTGATTTTATCAAAAGTATTCTCCTCATAAATATGTATCATTTTCCAAATGAATTAAACTCCTCTATGTTCAATGAATGTTAGAGGATGAATTCCCCTTTTTGGAAAAAAAGACAGAACCTTTCAATATTCTATTTTAACTCATCTTTTTTAAAAAAGCCATTTCCTTGGACAGTTTCTTTCATGAGAAGCAAAAAATGTTCACCCTGGTTCCCTATAGTCTCACTTAGGAAATAACTGCCATAAGCCAGAAGAAAATTGTCTAGGGTGGATTTTTAAATCTCCTTTTGGTAAATTGCGTAAAATAGTAGCATTAATACTCTTTTGTGACCCAAGGAATTAAATCCATGTATAAATTCCAGGAAGAGGCTATTACTGTGAAAGGGGCATTATAAACCTAACTCCAGAATTCCTGTGGAACAGAATTCCTCAATAAACACCACACCCAACTCCCCCGGGGCTTGCTATAGGACCTATGGCCCTAGGGGGCACAGCTACATTATCACCAAGTATTTCAAGTTTCCCATCCGCATAAAAGAAACCAGAGATTCTGGGAAGAGCTGGGCTGGAAAGACACCACTGTCTCCCCCAACACTTCACTCATCAGCCCAGCTACTGGCCAATAATGTGCCTATTTATCTTACCCAGAAGCGGGTCTATTAGCCAGACATTCAAAAAACACAAACATTTCGTTGTGCTTGGAGTAACTCCAATATTGGTGCCTTGCTGCAGAACGATGCTGCAGGAATATAAAGTGAGCCATGAGGATGCTGAACCCACATATGAAGCGCATGGTCACAAACTGTCATACCCAGAAGACCAACCCTTTGGAAAGGCTGAGGGTAAACCTCCAGCAGGCAGGCTGTGGAGTGAGGGGAGAAAGCCAAAGACTGAAGATCAGAAGGCCCCACCTGATCCAAACAATCAAGACAAATTTTAAGGCACCTCCCCCCCTCCCCAAGCTCTCAGGACTTAAAGGCCCTCTTCCTCCTCTCCCGTTTGGACAAATAAGAAAAGCAAGACAATGCTGAAGGATGTTCTGAAATGGGCTTGGCAAGTCACGTGCAAAGCACGTTCCACAGAACCCACAGCTAGGCCAGGGCCGGGCGCCGCCCGCGCGGGGCAGGAGCTGGGGGTCCGGGACGGCCACGGCTCCGGGGAGCGGGGCAGACCTGGGAAACTCACAAGAAAGACATTAACAACCGTAATAAAACGAAACAGCCGGAGGCCACCATGGCACTCCAGCAGGCTCAGAGGGACAGGCTGAGACGCTAAACTGTTCCAGATGAGACAAAATCTCTCCACATCTGCAGGGGCTGATGTGATACCAGGGTCCTCCTTTCTTTGTGAGCCCCACCTCTCGTCTTTTGGGGGGACCCTGCACAGAGCCTAATTGCCGCTGGGCCCCAACTGCCATAAACAAAATCCAGACTCCTTACGGTGAACTCATTGCCCCCCTCCCCCTCCCAACCTCCCCTCCCCCCTCGCCCCCCGCAAGTAAAACACTCAAGGGCGCGCGCACTCTCCAGGGTCTGACCAGATCACACAGCTAAAGTTTCCGGAACTTAAATGGCAAAACCACAATCAGAAGGAGTTTTAAAATGTTGACCACAAAAATCTGTGTCCCTCTGCTTTAAAAAAAAGAAGAAAAAGAAAACAGGAGGAAAAAAAAAAAAACCACTCTGCTCTCCATAAAGGCAGGAGGTAAAGAGAGGCAAAAATCTAACTTGGGCAGTGGGTGTGTTCCTCTTTGTCACCCACCGCGGTCCTCGCGCGGGGCGTGGGCGAGCTGCGGGCCCCGGCAGCGCGGCGGCACCCGGCCCGCGGCCACCTCCCCGGCCCGCGGTCCGCCCCGGGGCCGAGATTGCCGCCGGAGGTCCGGAAGCGGCGCCGGGCGCTGTCACGGCGCTGGGTGGGATGGGACGGGGAGGGGGAGGGGCGCCGCGGGGTGGGGGGCGGGGGAGCAGCGCGCGGAGCCCGGCAGCCGGAGCACCCGGAGGTGAGAGGGGTGCAAAGGGCGGCGCGGAGCCCGGAGGCCCCGAGCTCCTGCTATTGTTGCGGGGACCGCCCTGGGCCCGGCCAGCGACTCTCCCGCCTTAGTTGGGGGAAAGCCGGGTGCCACACGCCGCCCGCCTCCTGGGTGAAGGACCCCCACGGGCCACGCTCCCACCTCCTCCCGCGCCCCCGGCGGGTCAGCTCCGGGCGCCGGGACTCCCACAAGTTGCCGCCCGCCCGCCCGCCCCACCGCGGTCATTGTTCCCCGCGCGCCTCCTACCTCCACGACTCCGGCGGCTCCGGCGGCTCCCGCTTCTACTCCCGGCCTCCGGGCTCAGCAGCTCCGGGCCCCCGGCTGCAGAGGGCGCGGCGGCTTCGGGCTGTGCGTGCAGCAAGGGCGCTGGGCTATTAATACCCGCGGGCGGCGGCGGTGGGAGCGCGCGATCAGGGCTGGCGGTGACCGGCCGAGGTCCGAGCCATCAAAGGTGGCGTGGGGCGGAGGGGAGGGCGGAGCAGGCAGGGTGGGGGGGGAGCGTGCTCAGGGTCGCCATGGCCGCCTCGACGCCCGGCCGAGCGCCGCTGGAGCAGAGAGCAGCGGTGCAAAGCGGGCGGTGGCCGCGTCCCCGCCCCGCGCCCAGCCGAGCTCCCGCAGCCCTGCGCCCGCGCGGGACCCGCCGCCTCCGAGGCCGGCGAGCGGGAAGTGAAGGCGGTCGCGCCCCTCCCCGGACCTGGGCCGGCCTCTCGGCGGGGGGAAGCAGGGGTGCCGTGCAGCCCGAGCCGCGGGGACGGCTGGAGAGCCACAGCCCCCTCCAGCGTTCGCGCCCGCGACCTGCGCGCCGTACGCCCCGCCCCGCTCCGCCTTGGGGGCAGGTGCGCCTGGGGCCGCCCGCCCGCAGCGCCCCGCCCCGCCCCGCCCCGCACGAGCACACCTCCGAGGTGCGCCTGACTTGGACCTTCGGCCCGAGCGAGTCTCAGCTCTGCGCCGCAGAACCGGGCGTGGAAGCGCCTGGGAGTGCCCTGCGCCGCCGGGGACACGCCAGTCCTGCTGCTGTGGTTGAAAATGGTATAAGGAGAGCGAGAGACGCGCGCACGGGCGAGGCCAGGAGCAGCCTGAAGGTGACCTGTGGCGCCGACTCTGCAGGTCACTTGTTAAGGTCATGCAAGGGGGTGCACCGCCTGTGTGCCCACCTAGGACTTTACGATGTCGCGAGGGCAGCGGCGCTTTGCAGAGACCTAGGAGCACCCCTCCTTCCCCGGGCCGCAAGAGCGGGCTCCGGCACCACCTTGGGCTGCGAGGGACTTAACCCCGGAGGGACAGTGGCCATCTCCGCCCTCACCCTCCGGCCAGGGCGCAGGGTCCTCCACCCCTTTGAATCCCAGGACAATCCTCCCACCCTCCCACCCCACGCCCGACACAAACACACTCGCCCCCCTCTGGGGAAAGGCGTGGGATATATTAGAAGCTGATTTGCAGATTCTTGTCTCCCTTCGGGGTTTCTGGAAGTCGGTAAAGGAGGGAGCAAGATTCAGTCGATAGAGGAGGCAGGGCCTAACGGGGGACAGTCGCTGTCCCCACTTCTAGCTGGGAGCTGCCGCCTTACCATCCCCCCTTCCAGAGTCCCCGGTCTCACTTGCTCTTGCTGTCGCTGTAGACCCTCTAGTCTTGGACGGAAAAGATCTGGGGGCAGCAGGTTAGAAAGGAAAGCAACCCTCTGCTAGATCCCAAGGCTAGTGGGCATCTTCCTGTGAAGGCTCTGGCTCCAGAACCCTGGTCGTTTTGCGACTTAGAGGAATTCAGTGGCCTCAAGCCTGAAGGGTGGTGGGTTCCATGGGCAAGGTCATAACTGAACCCCTAGATGAGTAGGAGCAGGGCAGGGCCTCCTAGAGGAAGAAGGGCTGACAGGAAAACAGGGCTGGTAGAAGTAGGAGTATTTGTGCATAGCTAGTGTGAGTGGTTTCTGGAGAGGAACAGAGACATAGTTTGAGTATGAGGTACTGAACTGTATTTTAAAAAATAAAAAAATTTTAAAAAAACAAAAACCGTCTGCATATTTGGTGAAGGTAGAAGTAAAGAGGGCCATATAGGCCTCAGACTAGGAAGAAACAGCAGGTAGGTAGGTCGTGGTTGAAGGGAAAAAGTTGGTTCCAGGCTTGCCTTCATCTGACCAGCTGTGTGACTCTTCTAAGGTGGATCAGAGCTTTCAAGACAGTAATTCTGTAACTATGGTCCTCAGACCTGCAGCAGCAGCACCTGGAAACTAAGAAATGGCAATTCTCGGGCCCCACTTCAGACCTATCTTCTCAGGTTCTCCAGCCTTGTGTGCATTAGAATCCCCAGAAGGGCTAATTTCAACCATCTTGTCAGATCCGAAGTAGAGCCTGAGAATTTGCATTTCTAACAGGTTCCTTGATAGTGCTGGGCCTACACTTTGAGAACCACTGTATTAGGGTAATGGGTCTCAAATTCATAGAATCACCTAAGATTTTAAAAAACCTCAACCTCCAGGCTTCGCCCCAGCCAAATATATCAGTATTTCTGGGGCTGGGACCCAAGAATCAGTATTTTTAAAGTTCTGCAGGTGATTTCAGTCTGTAGCCAGGTTTGAGAACAGTTGTGTAGACAGCACATTTTAAACTTTAAAATACGTGAGTCACCTGGAGATCTTGTTAAGATGCAGATTCTGGTTTAGTCAGTTTGAGACTGTTTCTAACAAGCTCTCAAGTACTGTGTTTCTCTAATGCAGGGATGACACTAAGTAGCTAGCAAAGTGCCTTGCCATATCTCACAGCTAAAAAAGTAGAACTCACAGAAAATTAGAAAAGTGACATTTACCCAGTCACTGTCCTTGGAAGATAAATATTTTCTATAGTGTTTCTTGTATCTTCTTTCCAGTCTAGAATAAGTTTTGTGCTGTTTTGCTCTTAGCATACATATTATCTTAACACAGTAAGTCCTCACTTATCATCAATAGGTCGTGCGACTTTAAGTGAAACCACGGATAAAGAAACCAATTTTACCAGAAGCTGATTGATAAAAACAAAAGGTAAGTTCCTACTGCACCTCAACATTACAATACAACAACATTGTTGGACAAAAGGACTTTATTCAAGGCCCTACTGTATATAACATCTGATGCTATTTTATTATCTTAATATTACCAGCATTTTTGAGAGAAGGTGACTTTTAAAGGAGGCAATCTGAGAGAGTTTGCAGGCTGAGGATAGGAGCCTGTGGGGAAAAAAGTTAATATAGGAGAAGAGAAAAGAGGGGAAGCTTGGGGCTCTGCCACTCCCCTCATCCCCCCAATCCCCACCCCTTTCAGCTCTCACAGACAATCTGTGCTTTGTACTTAATCTAATTGAAAGCACTTTCTAAATTCTTCTAACTGAAAAGCCAAGGGTACCTGGCCTAGAAAATCTGCAACCGGGACAGTTAAACCCTGAATAATTGAGGTGTTGCCTTATCATTTTGTGTCATTTATGCCTAACTTTCAAACTATAAACATGTACAATTACCTAGGTCCTTTTTACCTCATTTTAAAGATGAGGAAACTGAGGCCCAGAGAGGCTAAGTAACTTACCCAAGGTCATACAGCTAATAAATGGTAGAGAAGGGCTTCAAACTCAGGTAGTGAGGCTTCAGAGGCCATGCTCTCAGCCGCTATGCTGTGTTGTGGCTCTGGATTCATAAATCTAGGACAACTGGGAAAAAGTAATAAAAATATACTTCTTTTAAGATAGAATAAAAGAACTTTTGGGGTTGTTTGGGGTCTTTTTACTTTCCTTTCACAAGGAGAAATTTAGGAGGAAACCAGAAGAAGGTCATAGACTGCAGTCATTTTGAACCTGGCCTGTGATCTTGCCTTTTGATTCTCAGAGAATGAAAGGGTACATAAGGGGACAGTATATCATTGTTGATGATTACGTGAAGCATTTTCATTCTTCAAAAATGCACTGAGAATTGAAATAGGAATGAGGAGGGGGAGTATACATGTGTGTGTGTGTATCTGTCTGTATGTCTCCATAATCAAGATAGCACATCCCTTTGGGTTATTGATTTCACGTATGATGGCCCATGTGCAATCACTCTAATGCTTAGAAATCTGTAGTAGGAGTTTCACATGGTTTTCATAATCATCCCCTTTTTAAAATTGAACCTCCATACATTTTAAGGCCAAAAAAAAAAAAGTTCTTCCCTCCCCACTCCCCAACAATTGCTGCTGAAAATCTGTAATCTAGTGCATGCTGCAGGATTGTCAAAGGATAAGTTAAAGAAGAAATCACCTAAGTACTTGCCCCTCCCTGCATAGGATGAGGGGCGGCTGGTCAGCAAGGATGCCCGCATCTCCACGCTTGACTCTTCCCCCAACAGAGCTGAGGGCAGTCGGTCAGTCCTAACACCCCCAATTCCCACCAGCTCTGTGGGGAATTTTTTTTTTTTTTTTTTATGAACTGGGTTTTAGGAGCGTTTTTATCCTGCCATCATGGGATCAAGGCTGCTTAAGTGCAGCTCTTAATCCTTGAAAACAAAGTGAATCCTAAATACAGCCACACTTTTCCTCTAAGCAGCGGGGTGGTGCACTTCCCAGCACGAAGAGCCCTGTTCTTTACTCTTTAATAAAGGGGTCAGAAGTGCACAAACAGCAGTAAACTAGTACTTGGTTGAATTACCCCCCCTTCCCCTTTTCATACAGATTGTGAATACCAGCGGGAAGGGGGAAATAAAGTCACATTATTCATGAAATAATTTCTATCCTGTAACAAATTAAGACCCCTGCATGCATAGAAACATAACCTAAATAAGGGTGTAATCGAAAATTATCTCTAAATATTTGTTTCTACTCTGAATGAGGAGTAACCAAGAGAAATGGACTTAAGTGACAGTAATCTGAAGTCAATTACGTTTTTATAAGTAGAAGTTATGCAATATAAAGAAAGATAAAAATTTCCTTTCCTAGAAATACTTAAAAATAGAGCAGATTTGAATATTACCAGTCGTTTTTGAGAACTGCCCCAAACATCAAGATAGTAAAATTTTTTTTAAATGGGCAAAAGATTTGAATAGACACTTCACAAAAGGAGATATGTGAATAGCCAGTGATTAAAGAGCTTATTATCTGTCTGGGAAACACAAATTAAAAGCCACATCTAGACACACTACACGCCTACTGGAATTGCTAAAATTAAAAAGATTGCCACCATCAAAGTCTGATGAGGCTGTGGAGCAACTGAAACCCATACTAATGAAAATGCAAAATGGTACAACCACTTTAGGAAAAAATCTGGCATTAAACATACACTCACTAAGACCAAGAAATTCCACTCCTGTGTGTGTGTTTACCCAAGAAACACAAAAACACATAGCCACAAAAAGATGTGTACAAAAATGTTCATAGCAGCCTTATTTATAAAACTGATGCCCATCAACAGAATGGAAAAGTCAGCTGTGGAATATTCCTGCACAGTGGCCTCAACAGGAAAAAGAAATGATTGATACATGCAGCAGCAGATGAATCTCAGATGCATTCCGCTGAGTGAAAGGAACTTCACACACACACACAAAGTACATATTGTACTTTTCTGTTTTTATGATGTTTTACGATTGGCAAACCCAATACATGGAGAAAAACTCAGAATGGAGGTTGTCTTTGAGGGGCAGGGGATGGAGATTGGCTGGGAAGGTACATGAGAGAACCTTCTGGAGTGACTGTAGTGTACTTATGTTGACAGAGGTTTGGATTACACTGATGAATATGTTAAAACTTAGTGAATTTACACTTAAGATTTGTGCATTTCGTTGTATGTAGACATTACCTCAGAAGAAATGAAACAAATACTGAACTTTAGTAAAAGAAAGGGAATAAAATGTTAATAGTAGAATCTTGGTGGTGGCTAGAAGCATGTTCACTATAACATTCTTTCAACTTTGTTGTATGTTTGGAAATTTTATAATGATGAATTCCACTCCTAGGTATGTGCCCAAGAGAAATGAAAAAATGTGTCAATACAGAAACTTATGCAGGAATATTCATACGAGCATGATTCATGACGGCAAAAAGCAGGAACAACCCAAATGTCTATCAGATGATGAGTGGACAAACCAAATGGGATATAGCTGTCCAACAGAATGTTGTTGGCAATAGAAAGAAATGAAATACTGATACGTGCCAAAATAGCAATGAACCTTGAAAGCATTATGCTAAGTAAAAGAAGCCAGTCAGAAAAGACCACATATTACATGATTCCGTTTATATGAAAGGTCAAGAATAGGCGAATCTAAAGGGGCATAAAGTAGATTAGAGGTTGCCTCAGGCTGGGGGAGTTGGAGAGAAATGGGGACTAACCGTTAAAGAGATGAGTAGGGGGTTGCTTCTTGGGGTGATGAAATGTTCTAAAATTGATTGTGAAGATCATTGTGAAACTGAATATATTAAAACTGATTGAATTGTATACTTTAAATGAGTGAATTGCATATGAATTATAATCAATAAAGCTGTTATAAAAAATAAAATACTGGAAAAAATGATTAGGATCAGCCTTATTGCACAGTTAATTGCTCTGTGAACTACAGATCTCATCCTCTAGGTGAAGAGAAAACATCCTTGTCATATTTTCTAATATGTGTATTTTAATACCAATTTCTTAATTAGGACTTCTAAATTCACAAGACATATGAACTTGGTATTAAGTCTTTGATTTGTCAAACTAACTGAAAGACCAATGTTCTAACAGATGTTTTTCTTTTTTTGGGGGGAGGGGTATTTTTTGTTTTGAGTGTTTGTTTTTTTTGTTTATTTGTTTTAACAATTCCTAGTTACAGATGTCTCAGACAAGGGAGTTGCTCAGTGATTAGAGCGTTAGTCTGCTCACCAAAGGGTCACAGATTTTATTTCCAGTCAGGGGCACATACCTGGGTTCCTGCTTCCCCACTGCCTCACCACAAGGTGGACTGTCACAGTTTTCAGTTTTTTTCCATCCTGACAGGTAAAAAAATATAAATATATATCGACGTATAGTTTGGTTTGTTTGTCTTTCTTCTTACTTGTAAAGTTGTATGTCTTTTCCTATGTTTAAGATCTTTTCTTTGTTCCTCTCCTGTCATTGTTCACACATATCCTTTGTGGCCCAGCAGTGGCATCTAAGAAAGAGATGATCTCCTCAGGGCGTATGATTTCACTTGTTGTCCACACAATCCCAATTTAGCAGTTCTAAGAGGAACAGGAGGTGAGTGGACAGATGGGCAGACAAAAAGGTAGAAGTGCTCCATCCTTGACAAAAGGGACTCACACTATTTACAGACTCACACTATTTTCAGATGGGCTATTATACACCACCATTCATTCATTCATTCCTGTAATATTAATCAGATGCTTACTACTGTATATAAAGCACAGCCTGTGGGTGAAAGATGGAGAAATTAGGATATATGGCTCAAAATCACATTACAATTAAGTAGTCTTTCTATCAGTGTTCCTACATGTTTCTTTTTTATGGGTATTGATGTGCAATTAGACCATAATTAGCCATAATTAACTACCATTGCATTTTGTCCCCATTTCCCTTGCATTAAGCTACTTGAACCTGAGCTAATTATCCAAAATTTCAAATTATGGCTCTACAAATACAACCTTTACACTTTTAGCATTTTCCCACAACCTAAAAGAACTAAATTTCTGGTTTACATTTTAGTGTTTCCCCAAAGCCTTTTCTGACTTGAGAACTTTATGTGTGTCTATTCTCTTATTTGGTTTCTTTTGGTGTAAATTAGAGACCTAATAAGGACTTTCTAATGGCATCCAGTCAATCTCCCAGGCTCCTTGCTAGACGGAGTTATCAGTCTTTCTTATGTTAAAGCATTTCCAAGGAAAGACCTCTAATTTTCTCAATTCTTGCATTCCAGTTTTTATGATCCAGTCATTTAAAGAACTTTCCACCATCCATCGCCTCAAAATGATCTCCTTGACCATCTTAACGTAATTTGAGGCTGATTGCTCCTAAATTTTTCTTCAGCTCTACGAATTAGTCATCAAAACAGATTCATACTATAATTAACTTGTGATTTTGATTTTTTTTTCCAAAGTGGAATTAACAGACTTTGGTTTCTTTCCATGGTGGAGACAACTCTATATTTGTTTCCAAATTTAGGCATTCAAAAATGCCATTTAAATCCATTTAGATTCCAAACTCCATCCCGCCAGGCATGAAGAGCTCAACCTCAATCCCTCCGCTGTGTCTCTTGTAGGACAGCAGAGTCCCAGCTGCTTAGGAATCAGGTGTCAGGGAGACCCTCTGGGGACCACATCACTGTCCTGGGCTGCACACTGGGTCAGTGCAGGAGCTGTGCTACTCCCATCCCTTGCTTAGGGCAGGGTCCCTGCTGGCAAAGCTGGGGACCACAGGTGAGGCTGGGGCTCTGCTGCCTGCAGGACCACAGTCACCTCTTTCCTTTTTAGTTTGAAAGAAATTCCTTACTATTTTCTCATTTCCCTCAGAGGCACTTCCTCTCTCTCCCCTGTTGCCACAGAACATTTAAAAACTTCCACCATCCATTTATACCTCAAACACCTGGGAGCCTGTCACATGTCAGGATGCATCTAAGGAGGCCCCTGCCGAGGAGAAGCTTGCAGCACAGCCAGGGAGACCCACTAGCTGGCAACAAGCACAATACTGTGAGGTAAGTGTCATGAAGGTGGGACTGGGGACCGGGAGGCAAGAACACCCAGAGGCAAGAACATGCCATCGGAAGCCTTCTGGAAGGAAGGTGCACCAGCTGGGACCTGAAGGGGTGGGAAACAGGTAGCGGGCTTGGCTGGTAGTGGAAAAAGATGGTCCCAGCAGTGTTCCCTCCAAAATTGCTCATCTCAATACTCTTTGATCAAATATTTGTGGAATTAGTCACACTTTTCAGTATTTCAAACCTTGCTGAGTGTCTCTCAGAACATTTAAATTTTAGGAGACCCCTCTTTTCTGTCTCAGTGAAGCTTTTTGGGTGTTCTCTAATATAAAACAATAGTTACTGTGTACTTAATGTTCTTTAAACTTCCTTCTAACTGCATTTGATGGTGTGTCAAAGTTTGTCCTTACAGCTGTCTCTTCTAAGATCAAACAGTAACCTACCTCAAATGAGAATTTCCTTTTTTTGTGTGGGGTAAAGTTATTATGAGGTATAATTAAACTCTTTTTATTATATTTGCCTTACTCTTCTATTACCTAAATCCTGGGGAAATTGGATTCAAACTACATTGACTTATGGATGTTGCAATGATAGAGTTTACCTGGTCATATTTTACGTGAATTCTATTTTGTGTTTTCATGATGGGTAAACTGGGTCTTCTCTATTATTCCAAACCACAAGGAATTACAAAGGGCTGGTTTGGAAATGCCACAATTTATTGTCAATTAGCGCAAAAAGTAACCAAGGAGAGTGCATTAGGGGGAGGAGAGACAGATGCTCTCTTAGCAAAATAAAGCAAGAGTATTTTCAGCAAAACTGGAATCAAAATCATGTTGATACAAGAAATGTGAATCACTCTAGTATACCAGAAGGATGGGGAGGAGGGGAGAATCTGTAAGGAAAGTAATTCCTATGGGGGAAGATGGGGTGATTTTAGATGACAAGGTAAAGCCTGGTGTAGAAGCACCCCATTTTCCAACTTCTTCCTCACCCCCCCCATTCTCAAGAGCAAGCTCACCTTTCCCTCTGACTGGGAAACTAGGAAGGTCAGAAGATACTAGGCCCAAACCCACTCTTTCCGGTCTCTGTAATTGGGCCAAAAGGAAAGCCATCAATTGATGTCTGAGACTTCAACATGTGCAATATTTGGGGTCCAGTCTGCAGAGCATAGAAGGATCGGGGCACTGAAACACAGAATAGGGGCCATGAAATGGAGACGGTGCTCTGTGCAGAAACTACACTTGAGGAACTCACACCTAAGAAACAACATAAGTCTCCGAGAAATGTGAGAAAAGAACCAAGGAAAATGACATGGGAACAAAATAGACATTACAAAGAAAGTGGTGGAAAAACAAAACAAAACAAGATCCAGAGTCTGACCTCAACCTAATAATCCTTATTGGAAGTAAGTAAGAAGTTTCTGTGCCTTTGTAGAGGTGGTAAGATTCAAGTCACCTCTAAAATAGGTACTCTCTAATATAATGCAGTTTGGTATTTAAAAAAAGAATAGTAGAAATATTTGAAAGAAATACATGTTCATTAAAACCAATGGTAACTGAAAGATTAGGTCAGAACATAAACATTTATCTTTTAAAAATATTTTTATGTTATATCAATAAATCTTAGGGTAATATATAAAATCAAATGGAAATATATGAGAAGTACTTTAAGGTACTTGTAAAAAAGATATTACACAAGAATATTAGTATTGCTATGAGTCAGCATTCCTAGAATTTTCAGAGTTTAGTAGACCATAAAATTTATGCTGTCCAACTCTCCCATCACTAGTCAGAATTTCTCTTATATTTTTGTGCTCTCTCGGCTCTGTTACATACAGGCAATGTAACCTTCAACATCTAACTCCATTTTTTATAGTCTTTGTTTCTGCATTTGAGGAGATGAAAATTGCTTCCTTACATGGCATTTGGGAGGATTAAATAAAACCACACAACTAAAGCATTTATGTAAAGAAACATCTTTCTTAAAAAAAGGAAGGAAAGCCCTAGCTGGTTTGGCTCAGTGGTTAGAGTGTTGGCTTTTGGACTGAAGGGTCTTCAGTTCGATTCCTGCCAAGGGCATGTACCACATTTGCCGGCTGGATCCCCCATGCGTGGGAGGCAACCGATCGATGTGTGTGTGTGTGTCTCTCTCTCTTTCTCCCTTCCACTCTCTCTGAAAAGCAATGGAAAAAAAATATCCTCAGGTGGGGATTTAAAAAAAAAAAAAAAGAAAGAAAGGAAAGAGAAACCTGCAACATCGAGGAGAATATCCTGCTGGGAAGTGGGAGCTGACATGGTCAGTTATTTGTCTCCCTAACTTTCCCTTTCCCTTGGGGGTTTTTTCACTTTGCTGACTTCAGCCAGCTTTCCTTTTGCCCCTCCTTCCCTTTTGAACCTATCTAGTGGACATCTGTTTGATTATTTGAGCATCAGACCCTGCCTCCCCCATAGATGTAATCCTAAATCATCCCACCCAGGCAGCATCTGATGGGGCCTAAAATGGGCACTCAATCCAAGATGGACCATGTGTCCCTGAGACAGCACAGGCACTTGGACCTGGAAATGGAAAATACTGAGTGGCTAGGAAGCCAAGTTAAGACCCAGTGGCTAGAAGGAAGGCAAAAATGTGACCACCCTTCCGGTCCCTACTCAAAAACACAGAAGTGGCTGATTTTCTCTCTCTTCTAACTGCCTGCTTAAACAACTGACCCGCAATCACAGTTGATCAAGGTTTGACCGCTACACCTTTCTCCGGTGGCGGTAGTGAGCAATCTGTCATCTTGCCCCCCCCCATAGGGCAGGAGCAAACATAGTTACCAGGCAATGCAGATAGAAAAGGAAGTCCCCCGACCCTGAAATGGAAAATTCTGCAAGCCTCCCTTTTTCAAAAAGCCTGCTTTTTCTCAAAAGCCCACCCGTCCCCAGCTTATAAATGCAGCCACGTAGAGCCAGTACCTGAGCCAGTTTAGAGGACCTTCTTTTCTTTCTTCTATGCTGCCTCCCTTGTGCTCGAGCATAAGCTTAATAAAATCTGTCTGGAATTTCTCTGGGGTTTCCTCTTGATTTCTATCTTGGGGATAGAAAGCCCCCAATTCTGGTAGCATCCCTTCCCTGACAATTTGGAACACGGATGAAGAAAAACTATTTAGTCTCTCTCTGTATCTCTATTGCTACATCATGTAAACTTGGAAATTGTTGTTGACAACTGTTTTCTACCATACGAGCCAGGAAACAAAGCTTTAGTTTGCAGTATGCAAGAAGAGTGACGGATATTCAGTGGGAGGCAGAGGCAGAGGCAGAGGGTGGATTCATTTCCCAGGGCTGCCATAACAAAGTGTCTTAGATCGGGATGGCTTAAAATGTCAGAAATGTGTACTGTCACAGTTCTGGAGGCTAGGGACTAGAAATCAAGGTGTTGACAGGGCCATACTCCCTCTGAAGAATCTAGGGAGGATCTGCTCCATGCCTTTCTCTTCGCTGCTGGTGTTGCCCGCAATTCCTGTTTGTGCTCCTTGGTTTGTAAACACGTCGCTCCAGCCTCTATCTCCATCTTCACAAAGTCTTCCCTCTGTCTGTCTGTGTCTCTTCCCTTTCTATGAGGACACCAGTCCTGTTGGATTAGGGCCCATCCTACTCCAGTATGACTTCATCTTATCTTGATTACATCTGCAAAGACCCTATTTCCAAGTAAGATCATGTTCACAGGGATCAGAGCTTAGAACTTCAATGTATCTTTTTGGGGTACACAATTCAAAACAGAAGGAGTTCTTGGACTCATAGGCCCTGGTTTCATCTCTAAGGTCCAGCTGTAGCTGGCCTTTGCATTCCTTGTAGTACTCCAGTAATAGAGTCCTGGCATAGCCTAGTCAGAGCTGGTTTGTGCTACTTATTGTCAACAGAGTCCTAATTAATGTGCTAAGCATGGCCCAACCCCAGGTAATTGTCTCCTCTTTTCATATCTGAGACATGCTGCAACTTTTAATTTTTTTCACTAACTGCCAAAGGGACAGAGAGGGGACAAATATGAAGATGTAACTAACATCTGGTACTCTCTGCTTACACGAGGTTTATGTGCCTGTTCTACTACACCTGATACCTAAAGATAGTATTTTCCAAACCATATTATACAAAATGATGTTTCATTTAAAAAATTATACCAATGATAGTTGCACTTTAAAAATTATTTTTATAAAATCTTATGAATAAGGAAACTGAGAACTTGGAAGTCTATTGACTTGTTCAAAGGCCCACAACCCAAACCAGCTAACCTGAGACTGGAAACATGTTCTCTTCACCACACCTCATGATTAAATTCTGACAATTAGATTCAATGTTAAGATAAAATATTAATGTATGTTTTACAATATCTACTGATAAAATTGTCTGATTTTTTTCAACTGTCTATTGAGAGCCTCCTATGTACTAGGCACTAAAGCAAATGTTCCCAAGACAGAGATCACCACCAACTCCTGTAAGGCACATACATTTAAAATTGTTATTATCTTTAGAGAAGCAGAAATTAGACTGTAATTCAGTCAAGGCCCCACACAGCCATCTCCACGCAGGAAACCAGTGAGATCCTTCCTCCCAACTTCCATGTTTCTAAGTGTTTTTAACCAGACTGTATTTCCACTGTACATGCAAATATCATTTTTGTTCCCCCCTTGTCCTCATCTGTGTTTCTGAGATAAACACTTTAGTTAAAAAAAAACATATTATTCAGCAAATGGCATAAAAAAGAAAGAAAGGGGGACTGTTTCAGATTTAAAAAGGCTTAAGAGACAGAACAAAAGAACATGTGTGGAATGTGTTTAGTCGGATTCCAACAAAGCAAATGTAGAAAGACTTTTTGAGACAACCAGGGAATTTTTATTTTTCCCTGAGCACTATGATTCCAAGAATTATTGTTAATTTCATGAGGTGTGATAAATGGCCTTGCGGTTATGTAAGAAACGGCCCATGATTTTTAGAGACACATTATGAGGCACGTAGGAGTAAAATGACATGAAATCCGAAATGTGCTTTAAAATATTACAGTAAAAGGGAAAAAAAGGAAGCAAATGTGACAAAAATCTTGATAACTTAATCTAGGTTTTGTTTTATGGGAATTTATTCTACTATTATTTCTACTTTTGTTTGAAATTTTTCATGGTAAATTTAGAAGATACATGTGAGTAAAATACCTATAGTAGTTATCACATGATAACCTGTTTTTATATCCTGTGATAATAACATAAACTCAAACATACAATTTGCATTAGATAATTTCTCAAGTGAGCTTCCGATGCTTTTGGCTGTGGTAGTGTATTTTTAATTCAATAAAGTCTTTAAAGCAAATCCCAGACATCATGTCATTTCACCCAAGCATCCTTTGGGATGGTTTGTTCAAATCAAGAATGAAATGAAAATGAAAAAAAAAAATCACTGCTTTATGGAGGTTTCATTCTGTTGCAGACAGTTGGAGATGAACAATAAGTCATGAAATTAATAAATATGAGCATATCAGGTGGTGGTAGTAGGTGCTAAGAAGAAAAAAAAAGCAGGGCAAGGGAACAGGGAATGAAGGGTGGAGTGAGGTTTTACATTTGGGAAGTCAAGGAATGCTTTCCCAATGGGGTGATAGTAGAGCGGAGACCTGAACAAGGTGAAAAAACAGGCCACATGGTCATGTGGGGGACAGCGCTCCAGACAGAGGGAACATCAGGTGTCCCTGAGACTGGAAAGAGTAGTGTGGAGAGCATGATAGGTGATGCGGTCAGAAAGATGCCTGGGACAGACAATATAGGGCTGTGTCAGGGATCCCCAGACCTCCCCCAGGTTCAGTGATTCATGGGAGGACTCACAGCCTCAGCATATAGTCATTCTCATTGTTATGGCTTATTACAGACAAAGGATCCAAAGCAAAATCAGCAAAGACATCGAGTGCATCGGGCAAAGTCGGGGAAACTAGGTGCAAGCTTCCAGAGTTCTCTCCCAGTGGAGTCTTACAGGACACACTTAATTTCCTGAGCAAGGTGTGACAACATGTGTGAACTGTTGTGTTCCAGGGACACTCATTATAGACTCAGTGTCCAGGGTTTTTACTGGATGAGCACACAGTGCTCTCTGCTTGGTATGTACCCAAATTCCAGACTCCAGAAGGAAAGCGGGTATTTAGCATAAATCGTACTGTTTGTACAAACAATTAGGCACAGTGAGCTACTCTTACCAGTTAATGGTGGGAACCTTCCCAAAAGCTAAGTTCTCAGGTGTCCTCCAATGGCTAACCTTGCAGATAGGCCTCTCTCAGGGTAGCGGCCAGGGCTGCTGTGCTAACTCTTCTCTGCATAAGGGTCTTGTAGGCAGTGGTGAGGATTTTGGAGTGTGGGAAGAAGATGGAAATGGAGGGTGGCAGAGTCCTCATCTCTTCCCCCCTCCAGGGATCACAGAAACATTAAGAGAGGACAGAGACCCATGAGAATGTCAATGCCAGTGCTTCCCTGGGCACAGCCTGGGACCCTCCACACCTCTGAGACCAAGTACATTTTCAGCAAAGCATGTGAGTGAGTGGGCTGTACTGGGAAGGAAGGTGTTTCCTACGTTCCCACAGCCTAGGCATGCTTACAGAAGGTCCCTAAGTCCTCAGGATCCTGCTGGGATGGGGAGCTTCTGAGAGATCATAGGCCAGTAGAGGTCCAGGGTAGAACCAAAGGAGGCAGCCATGTGCCAGGGTCCAGTGCTGGGTGCCAGAATGTCATTCTAGGAGGCTGGACAGGCCAGTCACATTTCAGTGGTTACCTCCAGTGTGATGGTATTTGGAGATGGGGCCTTTGGGAGATAATTAGAAATAGATGAGGTCATGGGGGTGAGGCCCTCATGACAGGATTAGTGCCCTTATAAGAAAAGACACCAGACAGCATTCTTTCCACCCACATTACCCCCCTGTCTTCAACACGAGGACATAGCAAGAAGGTGGCTGTCTACAAGCCAGGAAGAGAGCCCTCCCCATCTGGCTTCTGTTGAAGGCAACACCCTCCCAGGAAATGACCTTGCCTTGAGTTGAACCACAACCCACATATATAAGAACAGGGCTTTACTGTTATAGGTGTAGAGGGTCTGTTTCCTATCAGTACATTCATAGCTCAACTTCAGCCAGTTTTATTCAGAAGAAAGTTACCCACCTGCCCTGGCAGGTGTGGCTCAATGGGTTGGGTGGTGGTCTGTGAACTGAAAGGTTGCTGGTTCGATTTCCAGTTAGGACACATGCCTGGGTTGCAGGCTCAATCCCCGATACAGGGTGTGCAGGAGGCAGCTGATTGATGTTTTACTCTCATATCAATGTTTCTCTAAAACTCTCTCTCCCTCTCCCTTCTTCTCTCTCTAAAAATCAATAAATAAATAAAAAAAAGAAAGTTATCCACCTGTGGCAACCAGAAGTTTGTCCTTTCATAACTTAACACATGCTAATTGTTAAGTATAGTATTATATAGTACCTGCTAATTAGATGTCCATTCTCTCCCCCTTAATTCCATCTGAGGTAATATTTAGACTATCCTGAGTATACTTATCCATGCTCTGGTCTCTCTATTTTGTCAATATTTTTTCTAATTTGTGTGACAACCAAAACCCAATATAATGTACCCTGTTTACAAACAAATCAGAGGAACTATTATTTTCTGAAATCAGCTACTAGATGCAGCTGGGTTTTATTTTAGCTCTGCATTTGTTCACGTAACAAATTTTTATTGAGCAGCTACTACATACCAGGGACTGTTTTAGATACTAGGGATACAGAGGTGAATTAGAGCTTACATTCTAGTTAGGGGAGACAGATGTTATATAAGCAGACAGATAAGTACCTCAGATCATTTCAGAGAATAAGTGCCAGGAGGACATGAAACAGTGAAATGTCATAGGGACTGACTGGGAATGGGGAGCAGTATTAGGGTGGTCAGGGAGGACCTCTCTGAGGAGGTGACTCAAGAGCAGAGACTTGAGTAATAAGAAGTTACTAAATGAAGAGAAAAATAGCACACTGTTGATTCATTAACCAATCATAAAACAAAGCCCTCGATTTTTTTTTACATGAATTATTAAGCCTAATCTTCCTATCCTTTCCTCAGCAAGAGATCTGTGCATTGTATTTATGTAATAACCACATTCTCTAGTTTTTCTATCTGATGCTTTGACATCTTGAGGCCTTGCTGACTCTGGAGAGACAGCACCTCTTGGGACTAGCCAACTTCTGGAGATAGTAAACTTGCCTGCAAGAGCACCTTTCAAATGCAAACCAACCAACCTGGAGCCCACACTCCCAACCACCTCCTCTACTGCGCCTTTACCCTCCGGAACAATAGTGGCCTACCTTAATCCTGCCAGGGCCAGGTACCAGGCAACCAGGGACAGCCTCTGTACCCCAGAGCCCGCTGGAATTATCCAAACCAGCCCACGCTGCCTTGCTTTGCCTCTCCCGAGGAAACCACGATAAAGGCTCTCGTCCGCATTTCCCCTGGCGCCCTCTGCCTCCTGACTGACCCCAGTGCCTCCCTATGCAGCCCTGCCTCCTGTTTCCAGGGGACTGCGAGGATAATAAAAACTTCTGCCTTCATGGCAGTCATTTCCGTTTCTGTGTGTCTTACCACCCCTAATTAAAACAAATCCTGGGTACATTTTTAAACAGTTTACATTTATCTTCATTACATTTCTTCCTGTGAGCCCTGGCCCAGTGTTCCAAGCTGTCGCCATCATTTGGAGCTCTTGGGCAGTCTTCTGTCACAGTGCATACCACTCCCCTCTTTGTGTCATCTGCAGAGCTGCAAACGTCTCCTGCATGCCCACGTCATGCGCATCTCACCTCACATCACTAGGGGGCGTCATGAGCCACAGCCTGTGGTATTGCCCTAGAAACTCCCTAAGTTAATGCAAGGACAGTAAATAACGCCCGCCTGGGGTCCACTCATTTTAAGTTCTCTAAAATCTCCTTATCGCCCGGCCGGGCCTGGCTCAGCGGTTGAGCATCCACCTAGGATCCAGGAGATCGGGGTTCGATTCCCGGCCAGGGCACATGCCCGGGTTGCGGGCTAGGCAGCCGATCAATGACTCTCTCATCATTGATGTTTCTATCTCTCTCTCTCTCCCCCTCCTTTCCTCTCTCTGAAATCAATAAAGATATGTTTTTTTAAAATATAATAAATAAAATCTCCTTATCACAAGCCTTACATTTCTCCATCTTATAACATGAAAGATGATGTTAATGGCCTGGTGAGATTAAGAACATGGGACTATAGCATCTTTATCAACCAAGAGCCAACTACAAAATAAAGCAAATGAGATAAATTTTGTACATGCTTAGTTAATCCATATGGTCTTCCAGTAATCATGTTATTTCTTCAATGCTTGCAAGAAATTTTTGCCAAACATATTAAGGCTATAGGTTCTGGAATTTCACCTTATCTCCTTTTTAAAAACCCAAGACTCCCCTTTGCTGAAACTAAAATTTGTCACTTGTTTGCTCCATAAAATTTCATTTTACTGATCAACTGTATGGGAATTTGGGAGTATAGCATGACCATGACACGCATTCAAGCAAAGATGTAATTACTGGTGAGTCACGGCATAATATTCCCAACGTGTTACAATTAGTGGATTCTGGGCATTCATTAGTATCAAAACCATGACTGTTGCCCATAGTTTAGAGAATCTGAAAGAAAGAAAACTTAAAACTGAGAAATATAAAATTAGAAGCAAACCTGCTTTTTAAAAGTTAATCTGTATTTTTTTCAGCCTCTACTCCCACTTCAGACACAGTGGAATGCTTGAACACTTCCCAGGAACCTTTTTCAAATCAGAATATAGAAAGTGGTAAACCAATGCGGGTTTTTATTAAAGCAACAAATGCTGCATTTAAAATAAAATTAGTCTCTAAAGGACATTTTTCTTTTTAATTTAAAGGCTGGAAACTAACGGTTTTACTTCAATTAAAAGGAAATTATTATACTCTGCCTATTCTGTGCTTTTATGTGGTCTTACTCCATGCAGGGGTGGGGTGGGGGCTAACTTTTTTTCTCAGCACAACAAAGAAACGTTAAAAAGTACCCCAAAGTAACAACTTTGCATTCTTTTCACTTAAAAGAAATTCTCAAATTTTGACTGCTTTTGAAAATTAACAGCTTTTCAAGATTTAGCCTTTTACTTGGGAAATACAATTTAAAAACCTTTTCTCCTCCTCAAAAACATGTGCTTTTCTCCTTTTTATTCTAAAATGCAGGGGACAGCAGACTTTGGGAGTGGGCTCCAGGTCCTGCAAAGGACAAAGGAGTCTGAGGTGTGGTTTCAGGGCCAATACTTCAGCAGGAGCCCTGCAGCTCGGCTAAAGGACAGAGAACATCAGCCAAGACTAACTAGGCCAACAGCATGAGGAACACAAGGGAGAGAAAAAGCAGCCCCTAAAATATACATGTTGACCTAATTTCAAGGCAGGTTGATAGTAAAAATGTTGTAGAACACCCAGGGGAAACAATATGTATACCCAAGTGAGCCATGATGAAAACAGGAAATGTTGTTTAAGGCCCTGGGAGGAAAATATTAAATACTATTTAAGGACCAGATAACATTTATGTGTGGATTGATTCTGCTTCACGAAATGTATATTTAATTGTTTTTAAAGGTTGGTGTGATTTGAATCCATACAGGTTTCTGTTCTAAGTGATGTAGGAGAATTGAAGAATGAATGTCAATGCTTTGGCAGCGTCAGCCTCTGTGATACGGGAGAGGTTACTCAGCACAGGAGCAAGCAAACAACGGGGCTTCTGAACAGAGAAGGGGTGGAGTCATCCCTGGAGGCTCTCGAGGGAGGGACAGCAGAATTTATTTATTTATTTGTTCATTCGTTCTTTCAGTCATCATTCATTTTTTCCTCTTCTGATGGAAAATTTCAGACATACACAAAAGTAGAAAAAATAATAAACTTTCAATGGTCAATTTCAATATTTACCAACTTTTAAAAAATGTTTTTATTGATTTCAGAGAAAAGAAGGGAGAGATAGAAACAATGATGAGAGTCATTGATTGGCTGCCTCCTGCACTCCCCCTGCTGGGGATCTAGCCTGCAACTCGGTCATGTGCCCTGACCGGGAATCGAACCGCGATCTCCTGGTCCTAGGTTGATGCTCAACCGCTGAGCCATGCCAGCTGGGCAATACTTACCAACTCTTGGCCAGTCTTGTTTAATCTATAATCCCACACAGCCCCTCTGCATATACACAACTTGAGCATTATTTTGAAGTAAATTCTAGATAGCATATAATTTCACCTGTAAATATTTTGGTGTGTGTATGACTATTTTTAGATATAATCACAATACCATTATTTTCACTAAAAATGTTCATATTCAATTTCCCCAGTTGTCTCATAAATCTCTTTTAATGTACAGGTTCTTCTTCCTGGTTTTGTTATTTTTTCTTCTTTAAATTTTTTGTTGTTGAAGAAATAAGGTCATTTGCCTTGTACAGTTTCCCACATTTTGGATCTGCTGATGCCATCCCTGTGGTATTAATATGTTCCTCTGATCCCAGTATTTCCTGTAACTGGTAGTTAGATTTAAAGACCTGATCTGATTCAGTTCAATTTTTCTTTTTTTGGCAGGAATACTTTATAAGCGGATATTGTAGACTTCCAACAGGAGGCAGATAATATCTGGTTGTCTCTTTTTATGCGGTTTATGCTCATCGATGATCCTTGCTTAAATGATTTCATTTGCAAATATTTGGACACTGGCTGGGTATTTTTCAATGTGGTCATTAAATCATGGTTATGTGTTCAAAAAAGAGTTTTTATTTTTTATAGAAGCACACTGAAGTATTTTACAGATAATCTAACTCTATTGTCCCCTTTCTCATTTACAGAAGCTGAGACTGAAACACTTCTAGGAAGAGAAGTGTGTAGAGGTACTCAGTTCACATTGGAAAAGCAGACCAAATGCCTCATCCTTTCTCTTAGTTACCAGTTTGCAAAACAATAAGTTGGTTCTACAGGACTCCTAGGATTGGTGAGTTATATTTTTAAACAGTTGCAATATGGACTCATGAATTTTAGCATATTTGATGTGTGACATGTTCTCTTTTGTCCAAAATCTTTAGGACACTGCACCCAGACCTACACAGCTATAGCAGTAACTTTCTTATGATAATTATTTTTCAAAGAAACAACAGTGAAAAGAACAGGGTAACAGGAGAAAAGATAGGAAAAAAGAGATTTAAAATGTGGCATAATGAGGAAATGCATTAGGGAAAAGTGAGCAAGGAATTTCAAAATAAGAAAATCTAATGTTCAGTTTCCCAAGGCCCTTCCATGGTGTGGCTTCCAGAAGCCTGACTAGGAGAATAAGAGAATGTGAACCTCGACCCCAGCTAATCCATGCTCCATCTGTTTGGGGCTGTACCGAGTCTTCACACATCAATAGCCATTTTTGAAATAATAAAATATTTTCAATGTTTTTTGGTTGACTAGATCTTCCTTTGTAGGTAATGGCATATCATGTTGGTTCTCACAGTGTAATCCCCAGACCAGTCTTATCAGCATCACTAGCAAACTTGTTAAAAAAGCAAATTTAACAATCAGAGACTCTGAAGGTGGGGCCCTGGAGTCTGTTTCATGAAGTCCTTTAGGGGATTCTGAAGCTTGAGAACCACTGTTATATATGTTGCCTAAGGCCACACACAAATTTAGTTATTAGTAGAACCAGGGTCAGGCTGTGAGCCAAATCTCTCTGCATTACTCAAGGCAACCGCAAGACAAGGTAGAGCCAGAGAAACAATTATTTAGTAAAAATCCATGCAGTGTGTACTGCCTTAGTCTGGAATCCTCCATGAACAAAAAAAGCCAAGCCCCACGGCCCCTGAAGATCACTGTGCAGGTACATCCGCTAAAAGGTACAACTCTGAGGGGCCAGTAAGCACCCACCACCAGTTAGAGCATTTTCTAAAGACATTCATCGATGGTCAAAAGGATGGCTGGGTCATTCAGCACAACATTAATGCCTGCTAAAATCAACCTGATTGAAGTTGGTCCCCCAAAAAGATGTGTTGAAGTCCTAACCCCAGGCATCTGTGAACGTGACCTTTTTTGGAAATAGGGTCTTTGCTGATGTGATCAAGCTGCAGTCATAGTGGGGAAGCCTGGCCACTAATCTAATCTGAC
Organism: Miniopterus natalensis; assembly: GCF_054644295.1. Lineage (NCBI taxonomy): Eukaryota > Metazoa > Chordata > Mammalia > Chiroptera > Miniopteridae > Miniopterus > Miniopterus natalensis. Next base: position 36,556,144 of record NC_142082.1, read on the forward strand.
TGATATCCTTACTAGAGGAAGACAGACACAGACTGTTACGGACTGAACTGTGCTCCCTACAAATTCATATACTGAAGCCGTAACACCCACTATAACTGCATTGGAGATAGAGTCTTTCCGGAGGTAACAGGTTCAATGAGGTGATGAGTGTGGGCCCTGTTCCAATAGGGCTTGTGTCCTTAAAAGAAAAGAGACACCAGAGATTTCCCTCTCTCTCCAGATACAAATAGAGAAAAGGCCACTTGAGGGCACAGCCAGAAGGAGCCATCTACAAGCCAGGAAAAGAGGCCTCACCAGAAACCAACCCTCACAGCACCTTGATCTTGGACTTCTAGCTTCTGAAACTTTGAAAAAATAAATTTCTGTTGTTTAAGTCCCCCAGTCTGTGGTAGTTGCTACGTCCCCTCTAGCCCTCTAATATAGATCCACACAGGGAGGGCACCACGTAAAGGTGAAGGCAGAGATGGGGGGCTGCGTCTACAAGCCCATAGTCCATAGGACTGAATCCTTCAGAGTTAGAGCCAAGCTAACAAAGTGATCAGTGAAATATGTTCTACCCTCCTACCTTGACAAATATTCCTTCATAGTAATATGAAAGCTGGGTTATAATGGAAGAATTCTTGGACTCTCCAGAATACTCTGGAAGCTGGGAGGAATGACTGCCTGACCGAAAATACCTCGGCTTGTTTAAAGTGAATTATTTCTCTCTGGAGAACCGAGGAATGACAATGGATAGCAAGCTGTGATAAGAACCAGAGACCAAGCATGGCATTGCTTCGCTGCCTTTCCCTCCATAAAAATAAACATTGCACAATTTTCCCTGAAGTAAGGCGCAGAAAAAAATTTTCTTGTTTTCAATCAACAGGGGATTTGAGCCCTTTTTAGAAACGGTTTAATTATTCCTCTGGGTCAGATTCCCTCTTTCGAAACAGTAATTAGATTATGGTGATATACTGAAACTAGCTTTCTTCAATAACATTTTTCTTTTGTAACAGTATTAATAGAATTCAAATGTTTATTACTACCTATTTCTGTACTCTAGCTCATTTACCCAGTTTACATGGAAATGTGAGTAGGCTAGTTAGTAGTTAAGGGTCTTTTAAGACCCTCAGTGTTTGGGGAAGAATTTAACAAATATTTTTATTAGAGTTATTTTCTGTGCAGCATATACTTTTATAACAAATCAGAGGTCAGAGAAACAAGCCAATATTTCCTTTTACTTTGAACTAATACATCGGTCTCAGCCTACTGATGTTACATAAAATCTAATGATTCTGAAATACAGAATAATGAAAGACTAAACATCCCTCAAGGGAATAATATTAGAAATTTGGAAGATGTCACAGATGTTGATTTACTATTACTTTTACTCTGATGAGCTTGATAACTCTTATAAATGCTACCTAAATGAACTGAATATTTGGCTTGGAGGCTGGCACGGGTCATAGCCTGCCTGAACACGGCTACTGCTTTCTGGACTTAATGGTAGGCAGCTGTACTTTAAAAAAAAATTAATGTCGTTCAGAGTGGATAACTGAATTAGCCCCATGTAATTCTTTCCTTTTGTTTTTGCCTTCTAGAATGTGTCCTGGAAAGTGACAGATTCATAAACCAGAAAGAAGAAAGAAAAATGCTATGTGATGATTACAAACTACCCTTATTTTTAGAAAATAAGTAATTTTTTATAAAGGTTGTACAAGGCCTCTTAAGACCTTGTGATACCATACTGAAGAATGAAAGGAGTTCTGAGTAACCATTTCCCCATCCATTTTTACATGATTTACAGGAACAGGCCTATTGTGAGGTGATGCCTGAGTGTTTCTAAATGAGAGACAAGGTGCAATAATTGCTATATTTTGAAATAAGCTCAGGGAGACGGGAGACTGTCACCAGAAGTTTGACTGTACATTATATATCATCTTGGTAATTTATCAGAATCTAGAATCTCAAATTTGATAGTCTACCTTATATATTTTAAAGCACAATCTTGTCATGTCCCATAGTTGGTCAGATTGTGCTAACCAAATTCAGAAGAGGCTAATAATATATAAATCAGAATGTCAATTTACTAATTTCTGATGATAAATGGACCAATTTATTCATATCGATTTTCTTGTGCCTCTGGGAATGCTTAGTCATCCAACCTAGGTCCTTAATTTCAGGCACTGAGATTCTTGGAAAGCCAAATGAGCAACCAGAAGGTTGCTTGGTAAGCACAAAATTGAGTATTTTTGAGGGTGACTTCATTCACATTATGGTGAGACTCAGAGCAGATGTCTTCTGAGCAGATGTTGCCTGTCCTCCAGAATAAATATTTTGTAGTTTTAAAATCCCTTTTCATCTTTTATCATGGTCCACTATCATGATCAGAATGGATTCATTATTTGGGATCCAATATACTTATAAAGTCAAGGTTTTACAGCTATGTCATATAAACTAAAACTATAGATATTATCATATTTAACTCTTCTGAATTTATCCTGGGTGATGTCAGACAACTCTAACAAGACGTAAAATGAATGAAATCCTAAAGCACTGAAGACTTGATCTTCCATTCATGGACTGTAATTGATCAGTTTATCCCAAGGAAGCAAAGGAGTCCGCTGATTGACTGGATATATGGCCAGAAGAGCAACCCTTTGCAAAAAGATAAGAATTATTGGGGGAGGGGAAGAATCAACATTCTGAGAAGATCAAAGAAAAGTTTAGAGAACAGAAGGAGAGAGAGGGGCAGATATTCATATTGGAAGCTTCAGTGCTGAGTGGACACAAAAACAATGATAATTAGAATATGTCACAGAGGGAGAGAGCAGCAGTGAAGAGACTAAGAAAGAAGAGGCTTGATGTCTGGGGATAAGGAACTCGCCATGTACCTCCCCAAGTCTTAAGGCACAGGGCACCTCTTGGACACATCAGAGAAGAAAACTTGGGTTGTTTTATTTGTTCTCTTATTAGATGTGCTTTTTTTCTCTTTGTGTTTAAGCATGCTTAATAATTTTTAAGAGTCTTTAAAATTAGGGCTTACATATAGTGATTCAGACAGTTCATAAGGATATGGAGCTACAGAAAATACTATGGTGGTTCCTAAAAAGTTGAACAGAGAATTACCATATGGTCCAACAATTCCAATTCTGGGGATACACCCAAAGAATTAAAAGCAGGGTCCTGAACAGGTATTTAGACACTCAGGTTCACAGCAGCATTATTCACAACAGCCAAAATGTGGAAGCAACCCAGGTGTCCATGCATGGATGAATGGAAAATAAAATGTGGTATATCCACATAATGGAATATTATTCAGCCTTAAAAAGGAAGGAAATTCACACACATGCTACAACATGAATAAACCTTGAGGACATTATGCTAGGTGAAATAAGGACCAACAAGGACAAATACTGTAGAATTCCATTTATATGAGGTACCTAGTTCATAGAGACAGAACGGGGAATGTGGTCGCCAGGGCCGGGGAGGGGAGCAGGGAAGGCAGTGTTTCATGTGCATGAAGTTTCCATTTGGAAAGATGAAAAAAGCTCTGGAGATGGACGGTGGTGATGGTTGCTCAACAATGTGAATGTACTTCATGCCACTGAACTGTACACTGACGAACAGCTACAAATGGTAAATTTTGTTACGTATATTTTACCACAACTTAAAAAAACTGCTTATTAAAATGAAAAGCATGGAGTGAAAAAAAGTTTTCCTCTCATTTAATTTTTACCCAGTTCTAGTGCTACAGGAACGAGAGTTCATTGTAGGTACTTGAAGAAGAAAGGGATTTAATATGAGGAATTTGGTGCTTACAAAATCTTTGAAAGGGCTGGACGAGGGACAGTCAGAGAGCTACCCCTGGAGTTACAGAGTTCAAGGGCAGCCACTGTGGCCACCACCACCGCAACGGCTTCCCAGCATCCATGAAGTGGCTACTGACACTGGAACTTGGAGTTCAGGTGACTGTGTCCCACAGCCCTGCTTACCAGCTGAAAACAGCAGCAAGACAATTCCTAGCACGTCAATTCTGCTTCCCAAGTCCTGTGTGAATGTCTCCAACCAAAGGAACTGCACTTTCCGAATCCTACTTGCAAAGAAGTCTAGGAATGTAGGATTTGTCTTTCCAACCCCATCAGTTCAGAACAGCACCTTAGAATGAGCGGGGGATGGAGATGGAGCGAGCTGCAATTCAGTTCAGCACACCTTCCTACCATTGCCCACAGCTTGGGGATCTTTCTAGAGACAACCCATTGCAAATAAATGTAATCACAGATATGCCTTTTCTTTACACATGGTGCCATCCTATTCACATTGTTCTGCACCTTGCTTTCTCATTCACCAAGTCCATCACAAATCAAGAATGCAGTCCTGCCAGGCTGGTGTGGCTCAGTGGCTGAGCATCGACCTAGGATCCAGGGGATTGCAGTTTGATTCCCCATCAGGGCACATACCCGGGTTGCGGACTCAATCCCAGGTAGGGGACATGCAGGAGGTATTTGATGAATGACTCTCTCATCACTGATGTTTCTATCTCTCTCCCTCTCCTTTCCTCTCTCTGAAAATTAAAAAAAGACAAACAGTTCTACATCATTCTTTGTAACATGAAAGTGCAATTTTGAAGACTAAATTTTTTTGCCGCATACTTTAAGGGATTAGATGACATTCCTGGTGATTTCACTCTTTACTTGATTGCTCCTTCCTACAGTAGCACATTTTCAGTGAGATCGTTTGAGTAGAAGAGCCTTGACAGAGCCCCTTCACACTCATGAAATGAGACTTACATGTTCCAAGAAACAAACGATCCTTTGATGATGTTGTGCTCTCCTCTTACCTCAACACATGGCAGGTAATGTCCATTCTAGACCAAATGCTGAGCTGCTCTACTGCACATTCTGCCTGAATGTGCTGAAATCACCTCATTGTGGCTACAATAGATTTTAGCCTGTGGAAGAAGCATCGGTGATGTGCGCACGTCTCCTCGGCGGGGATCGTTTTTGAGAATGCTGGTCTGACTTCCAGCTGTCAGCACCTGCAACTCCTTATTTTTCAATCCTCACCCAAGGATATGTTTTTATTGATTTTAGAGAAAGGAAGGGTGAGAAGGAGAGAGAGAGAAACATACATCGGTTGCCCCTCAATGGGGATGGAACCCTCGACCTAGGTATGTGCCCTGAGCAGGAACCAACCCCACCACCTTGTGGTGTGCAGGACGCTGCTCCATCCAGCCGAGCCACCGGCCAGGGCAGCACCTGCAGCTCTCCACTACGAGGCTCCTCCTGGTCGGGCAGCTTGCTCTGCCTGCACAAGGCAGGATGGAAGTGCCATCGAGTGAATGTCCCCAGGAAGCAGCCCTCACTGTGGAAGCAGGGGACAAGTGCTCCAGCTCTCTCACCCCTTGGGTGGAATAACTGAGGTGATTCTATGCCCTTTCCAGGAGGCTTGAGCCCCAGTTGCCCACACAGATAATTTGTTTAAAGAGCCTCATTTTCTTACTCCAGCCCAACCAGGGTTTCCTGGAGCCATCACCCAAAGAAACTCCTTGCACGTGAACTGTTGTCTGAGGGCTGGTTTCTGGGGGAACCCGTGTAACACATGCACATCAATCAAAATTGAGCCACACACCTAGAGGGGCAAGTGGCACACCAGGGGGCTGAACACACTCACACAGGAAACCCAGGCTACAGCTCTTGGGCAGCGATATCGGGACTCTGACTGAAATTTCCACTGAGGGGCTGCTATGGGCTGCATGGTTTCCTCTACACAAAATCATATATTGAAGCCCTAATCCCCAGGATTTTGGAATGAAACCATATTTGGAGATAAGATCTTTAAAGAGGTAAGTAAGTGAGGTCATGAGGGTGGGTGGTGTCCTTATAAGAAGAAATTTGGACAGACATGCTTGGGCACAGAAGAAAGGCCATGTGAGGACACAGCGAGAAGGTGGCCATCTGCAAGCCAGGGAGAGAGGCCTCAGAGGAAACCTGCTGACACCTTGAACTTGGACTTCCAGCCTCCAGAACTGTGAGAAAATAAACTTCTGCTGTTTCAGCCACTCAGTGTGTCGTACTTTGTAATGGCAGCCCTTGCAAGGTACCACAGGAGCCTACAACTTCCAGTGGCAGTCCCTTCTATTTTTGGGCTCTTCCAGTTATTCAAAGGTTTTTCTCTATATGGAATAAAATCTCTTCCCCCTAACTACTTTTATTTCTGCCTGGTAGAGCAAGCCAGACGAAATTGGCTCCCCCTCTTTATGTGAAAATGCTCAATTATTCATAGAACCAAAGAACTTCAAAGCTAGAAAGTGTCTGAAGAGATCATGTGGGGAGCTTTGCCAAAGGTTTACATCCCACTGCTGGTCACAAAGGCAGTAGGGTGATATGAAGACCCATGGTTTTTATATGAACTATCAAAATATAAAAAGGAGGCTGCCAACATTCAAGCATCCTTCTTTAAAAAATAGAATTTTGGTGTTTTTTTCATGCTGTAATCTGGTTCTTTGATAATAATTGGAAGGATAAAATAGTGATTAAATTTTTGTTGTTGTTGAGAATATTTTTTCCATTGATTTTTAGAGAGAGAGAGGGAGGGAGAGAGAGAGAAACATTGATGTGAAAGAGACACATTGATTGCTTGCCTCCCACGCTCACCCTGACCCGGCCATGGATTAAACCTGCAACCTAGGTACATTGACCTGGAATTGAATCTGGGACCCTTCAGTGAGTGGGCCAATGCTCTAACCACTGAACAACATGGGCCAGGGCTGATTGATTAAGTATTGATCAAAGGACCATTGATCACGTCCTTCATTTTGGGTTTAGGAAGCGGAGTGAGATGGAGTTAGAAATGCAAGCAATTTATTGGCAGGTGTGGTAGGGGTAATGCCTGTGAGAGGTAAAAGGGGATAAATGAGAATTTGGCAGGAAAAGACTTCAGATTATATGCTAATCTGACACCTGGAGGAGAGGAGGAAGGAAGCAGGATTGGGCAGAGGGCCTCAGCCTGGGCTGCAGGTCTCAGAGTCTTGCCTAACCTCACTAGGAGCTCGGAGACTGTCCATGAGAGGAGTCCTGCTGGGCAGGAATGGCCAGGCCCTCTTCCTCCCTCAGAGCCCTGTCATGAGCTGGGGGCTGCTTGGGCAAAGTGCGGCTTCGGTCTGAAAGCAGAAGCAGAGCCCTGGCCAGTGTGGCTCAGTTGGTTGAGCACCGAAAGGTTGCCGGTTCGATTCCTGGTCAGGGCTCAGGCACAGGTTGCAGGCTTGATCCCCTTTGGGGGTCTTGGAGGCCTGTAGGAGGCAGCTAATCGATGCTTCTCTCCCTCTCCCTTCATCTCTCCCTAAAAAGATCAATAAAAAACCTTTAAAAAAGAAGGAAGAAAGAAAGCAGAGGCAGAGCCTAAAGGTGCTGCAGCTGGAGGCTACCAGTTCCCTGCATCCCCCGCTGCTGGACCACAAGTTCTTCTTGAAGCAAGAGCCCAGGTGTGTTCCCCCATGGCTGCCAATAGAGCCACACTCCGCCCTCGTAGTTCCTCTCAAAGTAGGGCCTTAGCATACAGCCCAGGTGTGATTAAAAGTAGAGCAAGCCACTGTCCTCCGTTCTCTGCATCTAGTGATCTAGCTTGAGTCAGATGGGGTTTTCCAGCAGCTATCGCCCTGCTGGTTTACAATGAACTCACACCAGCCGGGCTCCACTGACCCAAGTCTCTATCCTACCTTTTGAATTGTTGATTTCAGAACCCAAATATAGGCATTTCATTACGTGGCCAAGATTTCCAAGTCACATCTGACTAGTCACCGGTGCACCTGTCAAGATTTTTACTATATTAGAAACCCTTTATTTTGATTTGTAAAAACACAGAATTTTTTAAAAACGTTTTGAACCAAACAGTAAAACAAAACAAAAAACCCAGAATTTTATAAGTAGTAAATTCTTTAGCTTTGTTCCTAAGTTTAAGAGAATTGACACAGGTCTTTAGTGTAATAGAATAGATTAGTGAGGACAGTAAATTATTACAAGCATGGCATGTGAAATCAAGCTATGTCCCGACCATAGTTACAAACTTGACATAAACTATGAACCTGACATGAGTTTCATATGACAAATATTTAGATTCTAAATTACAAGTGAATATTCCCTAGAAATGCTAAAAATTACCTCTTTATTTATAAGAACGCTCTTTGTTGTTCTTAACAAAGAATTTAAAAATGCAATGTTAAGATAAGTTACAGAATAAATATAGATTTAACTTAAATTTTATGGTAAGAGGCTTGTAAATATTTGGAAATTTTTTCCCTTTTTAAAAAGACTAATGGCTGGCTAAAAGCTTGTCATCTCAAAGAACCTGTGTCAGCTTTTCTTTAAAAAAAAAAAAAAATTAAACTGCAACTCGGGCCTGTAGTGTCTAACTTCAGTTCCAATCTCTTGCCAATTTTGAATGAAAGAATATGGGGCTTATAATATTTTGTTCCCACACAACTGATGTCCCTAGTTAGATCTCTATTCAATTTCACTCCAGTGTTGAGCTAACTGATTTGAGTGAGCCATATCTTTACATTAATATGGTAAAAGTCTATGCAGAGTCTCAAAGGCAAGCAAATGACACCCAGGAGGTAGTAACTGCAGAATAGAACTTCCTCTCTTGTCTGCTGTTTGATATTACCCTCATTTATGGCAGATTTCACAAAAGCACCCTTGATTTTTTATTTCTGTTGTAACCTCACTTATTAATTCAATTTCATACCCCCACTTATCCTTACATATATCATTTACTTATTGTTGATTAAAGTTTCTATTTGTTATCAATAGCTGGTTTTAAAGTGCGTTTTCTCTGCTGTTTTATATATTTCCTTTTTTTTTTTTTTTTTCAATAATACCAGAGTCCTCTGGTCCTCAGTATTAAACATTTGTCCCAAATCCTCTTGGCAAGAATCAAAGCTATAGACAACTCTATAATGTTAAATAAATACTTAAAAACTACACAACATGAAATCTGGAGTCAGAAGATCTGGTTTCGAGTTTCCAGTATTTTTCATCTGACCTGGGGCAAGTAATTTAAACTCTCCAAACTTCAATTTTCATAGTCATGAAATTGAGATAATAATACCTTGCGAAGATCACATAAAATAACAGTTAGTATCTGCCAAGTAATTGCTACATACCAGACTCAGATCTAAGGGCTTAAAAGTATTAACTCATTTGAACTTTACATCATGATGACAGTCCTATTATTATCATAATTTTGTAGATGACAAAAATGAGGCACAGAGAAAATTTTAAAAAGAAAATGAGTTTACTCTGGCCGGTGTGGCTCAGTTGGTTGGAGCACCATCCTGTGCACCAGAAGTTGGCAGGTTTGATTCCCTGTCAGAGCATGTATGGGAGGCAAGCGATTGATGTTTCTCGCTCACATCTATGTTTCTCTTCTCTCTCCTCTCTCTCATAAATACATACATACATACATATAAAATAAATAATAAATAAATAAAAATAAGTTCTAAAAAAAGCAGAAGAAAACAAGTCCAAGCGCACATAGATAGGAAAATATAGAACTGAAGTTTGAAGTGTTGGGAAGGAAAAACTTTTCCTCTACCCTCTTATGTTCCTACACTGGGGACCTGTGAACTAACAAAAGACAGATTGACAGAAAAGGCATACAATTAGCAACACTTACATGCATGAGAGTTCACAATAAAGAACAAAATTCAAAGAAGTAGTTTGATTCTGGGGCATTTAGACCATTTCAGCAAAGGAAACAGGGTTTTGGCTTTGATGGATGATAAATCATGGGGAAGAGACTAGAAAATATAGGGGAAAACTGAAAGCTAAGGGTTATTTTTAGTAACGTCTGTTTATGCAAATGTATCTCAGTGTCAACTCCCTGTCTCCAGTGATAGGAGTTGCTCTTCTTTTTCTGGTATGGGGGATACATCTTCACAAAAGGAAATTCATGTCCTGCTTTTAGGCAGGTAAAAGAGGACAGAGAACTCTTCCTGCATCTGTTGACTCACAATCTCCTTTAGCTCAAAATAATCCTTGTGCCAAAGTGGCACATTTTGGGGTGGCATATTCTGAGTTCCTTCAGAAGCTAAGAAGCCTGAGTCCAAAGCCTACTGTTTGACTACGACACCACTTTGCCTCTGTACAGTACCTCCAAATGCTTTCTAAACTATAAAGTGCTGAACATGTATGTTCTGTAATACATATTGTTCTTATATTATACTTGATATAGTCCACATAAACGCAGCAGAATGTATCCTTAAACACATTATAGGGCATTTCATTATTCACTGACTTCCCAGCTGCTTCGCCAAAGCACAATTAGATGAATCAGACCTATGTAAGTAGAATGGGGTAAGCCAAACAAGAGATTCCCAACCTTGGCTGAGCATTAGAAATCAACTATGATGGATTGCAAATTCTTGGGTTCCACCCCAGAACTACTGAATTCTTAGAAGGAACCCAGAAATCTGTAGAAACAATAACAACAACAAAAGACGCACACCTGCAGATGATTCTGGTGACCAGTTAGGTCTGGGAACAACTACACTGGCACATGTCTTGAGATCCCTTCCTACAGTCTGATTCCATGAGTCCCCAAGAAACTTTTCCACTCAGTGGTCGATTTGAAACAATTTTCTACTGCCTAAATTGTCACATATTTAGTCAACTCACTTCACTAATAACCAAACATTCTCTAGGGAATAGATAAGTCACATAATGAATTTCTCCTAGAAACACTGAAGACAGGATGGACTCATCTGTGATTTGTCACAACCACAGCCCTGTGAATGAGAAGGCTGGTTGATCACGTTTTGGGCTTTCTGCTGGGTCTCATCACAGACAAAGAGCAATTTGTGCACTTACTATGTGCAATGCTTCCTGTGCAGTGCCATGTACAAGTAAATAATAAAACTCTTTCTTTACAATGATAAGCTGGGTTTAGTAACGGGTTCACAGAAGTATAATCACTATTAGAGGGAAATTATTTTATTTAGCATACAAATGTTACAAAAGCTATTCCAATGCTGTAGTTTCAAAAATGTGTCACTAAATGCAGCTAAATATGAGAAGACATTTTTACAATAATTCTTGGTTTTTGCTAGGGACTTACGGTTAGTAGCAGGCTGACTAGGAGTATGAAGTAAAAAAGAAGGACAGGAAAAATATCCCAAATAACAAAGTCATAGATGTGATATTTTACTGCTCTTGTTTTGTTGTTCTTCACACCATGTGACTTTTCAAAATGTACTAACATTTTTGTTATTTGAGTAAGAGTATGATAAATATCAATAGGACAAAAGGTGTTCATAATAAATATAGGGTGTCCCCCCAAAATGTGTACACACACTTTTAATAATTATAAAGGCAGTCTTTATTAAGATACATTTCATTTTCAAAATGGAGCTATCAGCACAAGTAGACCTGTGGTGAAAGGGGGACTTCAAAATATTTAAGAAGCTTTCTTGATTCCGGGCGATAGTGTATTCACTGCCTCACAGACAACCAAAAACTCTCTCTTGGCCCTAGCCACTACATCTAGCACATCCCTCCCCCTTCCCCCCCAATCAGGCTCATGTCAATCCATGTGTTTCAGTCTGGGGCCAGTTGTGAAGAGCAACATGCAAATAAGCCCAGATCACATCACCAGCAGGCTGCTTAGCCACAGATAGGATCACGATGGTTCCTCCTGGGAGAAACCTCAGTGATCATGAAAATTGCCTCCTTCATTTTTCAGATGCAGAAACTGAGGCCCAGGGAGTACGCGATTTTCTAAAAGCCTTAGAACGCATTTCCTGACTGCTGTTCTGGTGATATTTCTACCGTGCTCCCACCGTGCCTGAAAGGACACCACTGAGTGGAATATTCTAGCTGGGGAGGTGTGTGTGCCTGTGCGTGTATATGTGTGTGTGTGTGTGTACATGTGTGCAAGTACAAAGTGAAAGGGACTGACTATTTTTGGTCAATGTGAGGAGGTATTAAGGATCAATGACCCAAATAATTCCAGGCAGCTGTTGGTGTGATAGAACACAGAATGAGGCATTCCTATTTCCCTCCCTTGAAATTTTTTTACTATAAAAAAAATTTAGGCCTCTGTAAAGCAGAGAAGTTGCTTAATAAACTCATGTACCAGTCACCCATCTAACTTACCAATCCTCAAATACTCCTACTTCATCATAAGACATTCCCAGGCCTTGTTTTGTGGGGCTCTGTCCTCTTTAGCTATGTCCAGTTGATTCTCATAGCATCATATCCTTTGAGCACATTGTTGCTGCCTTAACTAAAATAAACACATCTCTTCTTTGTAAGAACTGAATCTGCAGCAAAAATATCACTTCAGGAGAATTCCTGCTCTGGGGGCATTAGGCCTTTTATAAGCACACAGAGAAGACACACAATTGACGATGTTCATTTCTAATTATAGTGGACGTTTGTTACTACCCTTAGGTGTCTTCTGTAAATGATACCATTTCTGACTGCTTGGCATTTCCTAAAAGTGCTGGGGACAAGGCAAACTGCTCTTGCCTGAGTATAGTGCAATGTTTCTGGTTTGTCTCCAGGGCCAACATCAAAATATTAGTTGAGGGGAAGGAAGAGTGGAAGAATAGGGAAGGGTCATGAAATGATTGTTTTTTTTCCTGATTGTTTTTATTTCACACTTCAGGCAGTGAATGGAATGATTTCTGACTTCCAAATAAGATGGGAGTTTGGATATACCCATTAGTCTCCCCAACTTCCTAAATCTTCAGTAAAGAAATTTGTTTTTAACAAAGGCATAAATAATTAGGACAAAGAGAATGAAAAGGGAAACAAATGAACAAACCAAATTTTGGAAGCTGGAAAGGATTAGATAAAGCAAACTGACTTGTTGGAACCAAGAATTTTGAATTACAAACCAGCAGTGAAGAAAGCTGAGAACCAACCAGAATGCCCTCAGGTTCCATCTAGAGGAGGTGAATGAGGGGCTAAATATAGGATTATTAGAAGCCTGTTTAAGAAGCAGTAAAATTCCCAGTTTTCTTCTCTGTTTGCCTCTGGGCTGTGGGATACCAGGCAGCATTGAAGATAGGCTTGCCAGATTATAAACAGAGGGATAAGGTAGAGGTTCACATGTGAAATACTACAATTTCCCCAGCCATTTTCTCCTGAGCCCTGAATCTGACTCCCCAACCCTGGCAGGAATCATTCTACCCTTCCAAGCAAGAGATCATAACATCCTCAGAGGAATCTGACCTGTCCAAGAGAAAGATGCTTACATAGGGACCTGGATATAAACCAAGCTAAACTCCCCTACTCTGATGCCAACCATGAGAAAGCCCACCCATGAATATAGAGCATTCAGTTAGTCTTAGGGGACCCTCTATGATCAGGGAGCCAGCTCCTCAGCTGCTGGAACTCAGCCCCCAAAGTAGAAGAGAGTGGCCAAAGTGAACATACAGAAAACAGGGAAAACAGATACCGTGGAGAGAGAGAAAGAGAAAGAGAGTTGTTATTGTTACAATCCCTAGAATTTATAGGAGGACTTTGAATCCATGAAACAATGATAGTAAAACCAATGTAATTATCTAGTCATTAAAAATAGAAAAGGAGCAAAGGGAAGGCCAGATATTGTAGGCATGTCATTTGGGCAGCTTCACCAGGAAGCTGCAATTTCACATTCCCCAGGGAACCACCAGCCCATTTCCTACAGATCATTGGGGTAAGGGGTCCAACAAGGGGAAGATGGGTGCATGTGCAGTGAAGTTGGGATGACATAGGGAAGATACCTGTCAGTCAAACCTGGGGACAGAGATCATTCATCAAAGTAGGCGGGGCCACTGCAAGCCCATGAAAATTTGGGAATACATAATTCCCTAAACAAAGGAGTTCTCTCTCTTGTGACTCTTGGCTTGCTCTTGGGTCCCTGGTTTCTTTGGTTTTGCTCCTGCTTCCTTGCATTTGCCCATGTTTCCTTCATAGCCATGTGGCTCTGTGAATCCCATATGCAATGGACTGATGGACTGTAGCTGGAAACACAAATTAAGCTAGCCCAGTGCTGAATTGGACTGTGCAGACATGAAATGGAAACTCTGGACACTGGCTCTGATCTTAGCTCTGCTGAAGTCACAGGACAAGGGGAAATGGGACCTTGGAAACTCAGGGATTTAATTCCATGCAAATAAAAATTACTCCTTCTCCTATACAAGTCTCAGAAAATTCTTTTTCTCAGGATATTGCAAGAATTCCACTCCCACAAGCAACAAGTGAAGACAAGGATCTCTTCCCACCAGTAACAACAGGATGCTATCTTTTTAAAATTACAGAACACAAAAGGGGTCTTAATATTAAAAGTAGAAGAGCACAAATTAAAAACTCAACAGAAACTTTGAAAGATAAATTTGAGGGAATCTCCCATAAAGCAAAGCAAAAAGACAAAGATGTAGAGAATAAAGATTAAAAAAATAAAATAAAATAGAGGCCCAGCTGAGGATTCTCAACAGCCAAGTCAGGAAAGTTCTGGAAAGAGAGAATAAAAAAAAAAAAAATAGAGGTGAGAAAAATGTCTGAAGCAAAAACCCAAGAAAATGTCCCAGAACTAAAGAATCTAAGTCTTCAGATTGAAGTATCCCCTCTAGTGCCCAGGAGAAGAGAGAAAACTTGACCCACACTAAGAAATCATCCTGAAATTTCAGAACACTGGGGACAGGGAAAAGATCCTGCAAGCTTCCTGGAGGGAGAATAAGTCTACTATAAAGGATCAAGGATCGGAAGAGCAGGCTTCTCAGTTGCAACATGGGAAGTTTGAGATAATGAAATGCCATAAGAATTCTAAGGAGGAAGATGATATCCAACTTGGAAATTCTTACCTAGCCCAACTAGCAACCAAGTTCCAACCCAAGAGACAGATGAGGGAATTCTCAGCATGATTGTGAAAAGAGATCCTAAGATGTCAACTTGTACAGCCAGCCTGGAGATCACCCAGTCTTGTTGGGAGCATGTTAGAAGATCCCTAGCAAGATTTCTTTTAAAAAGGACAGAGGAAGCTCTAGCCAGTTTGGCTCAGGGATTAGAGTATCGGTCAGAGGACTCTAGGTTCTCGGGTTTGATTCCCAGTCTTGATGCCTGACCCCATGTGCAGGAGGCAACCAATTGTGTCTCTCTCACATCGATGTTTCTCTTTGTCTCTCCCCTTCCCTTCCCTTGGTTTTGCAAATAACACTGCAATGAACATAGGGGTGCATATTCTTTCAAATTAGTGTTTCGGGTTTCTTCAGATAAATTCCCAGAAGTGGAATTGGTGGGTCATAGGGCAGTTCCATTTTTAATTAAAAAAAATATATTTTTATTGATTTTAGAGAGAGAGGGAAAGAGAGAGGGAGAGAAACATTTATGTGAGAGAGAAACATCCATCAGTTGCCTCCCACACATGCCCCGACCAGGGATTGAACCCACAACCTGGGCGTGTGTCCCTACTGGGAATTGAACCAGTGACCTTTTGGTGCATAGGACAAAGCTTAATCAACTGAGCCACACCAGCCAGGGCCCATTTTAATTTTTTGAGGTAACTCCATACTGCTTTCCACAGTGGCTGCACCAATCTGCATTCCCACCAACAGTGCACAAGGGTTCCTTTTTTTCCACGCCCTCGCCTGCACTTGCTATTTGTTGATTTATTGATGGCAGCCATTCTGACAGGTGTGAGGTGATATCTCACTGTGGTTTTAATTTGCATTTCTCTGATGATTAGTGATGTTGAGCATCTTTTCATGTCTATTGATCCTCTTTGAAGAAGTGTCTATTCAGGTCCTTTGCCCATTAAAAAAAAATAGTTTATTGATTTTTAGAG
This sequence comes from Miniopterus natalensis, assembly GCF_054644295.1. Taxonomy (NCBI): domain Eukaryota; kingdom Metazoa; phylum Chordata; class Mammalia; order Chiroptera; family Miniopteridae; genus Miniopterus; species Miniopterus natalensis. The sequence continues at coordinate 36,571,951 of NC_142082.1, forward strand.
AGAGAGGAAGGGAGAGGGAGAGAAAGAAACATCAATGTGAGAGTGCAACACTGATCGGCTGCCTCCTGCATGCCCTCTCACCAGGGCTCGAGCCTACAACCTCTGGTACATGGGATGATGCCCACCAACTAAGCCACACCAGCCAGGGCACTTTGCCCATTTTTTAATTGTCTTGCTTGGGGGTTTTTTGGTGTTGAGTTTTATAAGTTCTTTATAAATTTTGGATATTAACCCCTTACCAGATGTATTGGCGAATATGTTCTCCCATTTGGTGGGTTGTGTTTTCAATTTGTTGATGGTTTCCTTTGCTGTGCAAAACCAGAGAAGAAGCTTTTCATTATGGGGACATCTTGTTTTGATTTCCTTTAACTAATAAACTTGTATTATTTTGATAAAAATAGAAAAAGGGGAAAACTAGAGCTATGATTCCTATACTCAAGTCCCATGAGGTAACCGTGTCTCCTTGGGCAAATTTCCCAACTACCCTGGGCTCCAATTTTCACCTTAAAAAAAGGGTACAGTAATAATAACTTCCTTTTTGTGAGGAAGTTAACATCTATACACTGCTTAGAAAAAGACAATCCATGAGTTGGCACTTAGTCTACTGGCTACTATTAAAAAGTTAACAAATAACAAGTGTTGGTGAGAAAAGGGAACCCTTGTGCACTGTTGGTGGGGTTGTAAATTGGTGCAAGCACTATGGAAAACAGTCTGAAGTTTCCTCAAAAAATTAAAATAGAACTACCATATGACACAGCAATGCCACTTCTGGTATTTATCTGAAGAAAACAAAATCATTAATTGGAAAAGATATATATATATATATATATATATATATATATCCCTATGTTCTTGCAGCATTATTTATAATACCTAAGATATGGTAGCATATGGTAGCAACCTAAGTGTCCATCAGTAGGTGTGGTACATATTTCTATACAATGGAATATTACTTGGCCATAAAAAGAATGATATCTTAACCATTTGTGACATGATGGACCTAGAGAGTATTATGTTAAGTGAAAAAATCAGACAGAGAAACACATAGGATTTCACTTATATGCAGAATCCAAAAAATGAAATAAATGAATAGACAAAAACAGAAACAAACTCATAGATAGAACAAATCGATGGTTGCCAGAGGGGAAGGGGGTTGGGGTGATGGGTGAAAAAGATGAAGGGATTAAGAATTGGTCGTTACAAAATAGTCAAGGGGATATAAAGTACAGCATAGGGAATATAGTCAATAATACTGTAATAATTATGTATGGTGTCAGGTGTATACTAGACTTATTGGGAGGATCATTTAGTAATTTATATAAATGTATAATCACTATGTTATACACCTGAGATTAATGTAATATTATATCATATGTCTACTATAGTTGAAAAATAAAAAATGTTTAATAAATAAAAAGTTATTTCTTTACATTGATAATTTAAATAATCAATTTCATTATAAATTATTAATTATAATTATAAACCATGATAATTTATAAATGATTATATTACAGTTATAATTATAAGTTACTAAATATTAATATATTAGCAAGCTAGTATTATTCCTTCCAGATAATTCCTTTTTTTAAAATTAAATATATCTATATTGATTTCAGAGAGAGGAAAGGAGAGGGAGAGAGAGAGATAGAAACATCAATGACGAGAGAGTCACTGATCGGCTGCAGCCCGCAACCCGGGCATGTGTCCTGACCGGGAATTGAACCCCGATCTCCTGGATCCTAGGTCGATGCTCAACTACTGAGCCATGCCTGGCAGGGCCAGATAATTTCTTAATCTAATTAAATAGAACAATTTGCATGGCTCTTTGTAATGGAGCATTTTGGGATATATTTTTAGGTTCAGATCTTGAAGTGTTGTTTTATTTCCCAATTCCAAAAGACATGAAATCTGACTATCTTGTGTTACTAATCTGATGAACCACACTAATGGTTGTTTATAACAAATATCTAAAACATCAGGCAGATCTTCAGCAATTACTTATGAATAACTGTACTATAGTAGTTTTCTTTTTGTGATAATTTTTTCCTGACAATTTAAAACAACAGTATTCTCAGAGAAAATCCACAAAACTACAGATCTCTAGCTATTGTTACAGTTAGCTTTTATACTAACTTATCTTTGGAATATACTCATTCTCTTCAGAAAATAGAAAAAAATAGATTTCTCTTTCTACTGGTATGATAATATTTCCTAGCCACTTAAGAACTATTTTCCTTCCTACAGAGAACATAACAAGATTGGTAGCCGTGCTGTCAAGGATTCCAGCACCTCTCTCTGTGGCCAGTCCTTGTCCCTTCCTTCCACACCCCTTCTTCCTGATGCCACAGGCTCAAGCCACTAGCAGCTCTCACTCAAGGCCACGGCACTGAGGAAGCCTCCACGAAACCCACAGGGAGCCCTGTCACCACACAGTTTAATTTGTGTCTGTCTCTTGCTGCTCTGGGGTTTTGTTTGTGTGTGTGTGTGTTTCTCCTCTCTGTTCCAGGGAAGTAAGAGTCTGTCTTTCATTGCCTCGGGGGTTCATTAATGGTTTTGGAGATGCTGAGCCCAAAGCAGAAAGCCCAAGCAATCCAGCAGAGAATCCCCAGCCCCTTTTTTGGTTGAGAAAGCCCTTGGTTTTGAGAGGGGACATGCAAGCTTGAGAAGGGTTTGGGAGGCAGAAGGAAGACAGGTGCTTTGAGCTTCCCCTGAAGCAGGCCAGGTGCTCGTTTGGAGATTTCTGCATTTGGCAGACACCCCAGTAGCTCCAGCTCCATGGGGTGGAGGGGGGTAGAGTGAGGGGAGCAGCAGTGAGGGTCCCCATGGACTGTGCTGTGGGCAGTGGCTTGGGCTGTGGTACCACCACAAACTGACTCGACTTGTAACTCCTGCAAGGTTTCTTTCGCCTGGCACTTAAAAAAAAGAAAGAAAAGAAATTGGCAGGTAAGAGGCAAAGATATAGTGTGGCTTAATGATACACAGATTTAATAAATGTGTAACTTACGCTTTATAGCACAACTAATTCCATGAATTTATATTGGCCTTATTTTTACTGCCAAATTTCTCTCCTTGTGGGATTATTAGCTTTCCGGCTTTCTTATTTTTTTCCCTATTTTTTAAAGTTGATTCAATGGCTTATTATTTTGCCTACTGTTTGAAGAACTAATCACTGGTTCAAGTTTTCTCTTTGTATTTTATTTAAAGTTTCTAGTTTGTTCAATGCTGTTTAATTGAACAATGCTAATTACTTTGCTCCTCTCCTAAATCCTTTAGATGAGATCTATATCTTGCTTTTGCCTCCTAATTGAGGTGTGTGTGTGTGTGTGTATATATATATATATGTATATATATACATATATATATATATATTTAAAGAAACATATTTTCTTTTAATAACACTTTGCACTCATGAATTTTGGTGAGTCGAGTTTGTGGATGTTACTAATTTTTGTGGATTTTCTCCACGGCTCCATTGTTATCCTGGGGAGTGATTTTAAATTCTGTGGGGTTATTAATTAAGGCTCTTCCGGTTCTTAGATAACTTAGGAACAAACGAAAACTATCGGGAGGATCCTGGGACAGCTCTTAATAGTAAAGGAAGAGCTGAAGAGCCAGCTCTGGGACGCAGGCGTCGGCAGCCCAGCCCAGGGCTGCCTCCTCTCAGGCCTCCTTGCTTTAAATCAGCTGGAAAATCAAGCCAGGCCTTCCCACCTCTGTGTGTCAGGTTTTCGTTCCTGGGAGAGAAAATCTGATTGGCCCAGCTTGGGTCAGGGGTGCACTTTTTGGTTCAGTGGGAAGATGCAGAACAGACATAGTGTTTGGCCAGTTACTTAACTTCTCTCTGCCTCAGTTTCCTCATCTGTAAAATGAGGGTGATAATGATACCTATTCATAAGGTTATGGTGAAAATTAAATGAGTTTATATATGTAGAAGCACACACAAAACAGTGCCTGCCATGTAACCAACACTGCCTAAAAGTTATATATGTCTAATTTTATCAACATATGACCTGCTTGTATATTCTTTTCATTTGCTTTAAACTTCTTAACCTAATATACAATTATTTGGAGTGTAAGGGATATTCATATACATTTAAAAAAATGTAGATTTACACATTTTCCTCTAATTCTCAGAAACTGTTAATTCTACCTTACTGGTGGTGCTGTTCCGCTCTGTGATCCTTTGCCATCTTTAGGTCTATTTGACGTGCCTCACTCAGTAGGTATACACCCAGTGGATAGTGCTGTTTTCCTCCTTGGCACGCCTTTTTCATGCCAATGGACCAGCAAAGATACTTCCTCCAGCTTGTGTTTAAAGTCTGTTGTGTTGGAGATCATGGTTAAAACTTCTACCTATTTGCACAGTCATTAATTTTAGCTTGCCTTTTCTCTCTCTTTTTAAAAAATATGTCTTTGGACATAATCCAAAATCCATCAAATCCTTACATTTGGTTTTCAAATGCACTCAGTGGCTTTTCCTTTTGAGAGGACTGGGTCCGCATTGTAACTGTCACTCGGCACCGTGTTTCACCGCCCTGTGTGTCTTGCTTCGCCGAGACGCTCCTTATGTAACCCAGGTGTCAGCTGGCCCCTGCCTGCTTTGCCCTCCTTGCTGGCTCTGCATTTGCTGTGTTCTGCCTGGATGCAGAGCTCAGGCGTGCCTCAAAGATGCGCCGCGCCACGCATGTGCGCACAGACATGCATACACCTGCACACACGCTCCACGTCCCCCAGCACCCGGCAAGACCACTCATGTTCCATATGCATTGTCCTGATGATCGGGGGGGACACAAGGACGGACCACATGGCCTCCCCGCCGCATGCTGCCATCCTGCCCCCTCTCCCAGGATGGGCAGTTCCACCCTCCCTGATGCCTTGTCCAGGTGTCCCTCAACTGGGTACTTCTGGTCTCACCTCTGACCCCAAGCACTCATGAAAGCATTTCTCTCAAAGTAATTCTTCTTTGAGTTTATTCTTAATCTCATTTATATTTGTGCTATTTAATTTCAGATATCATAGAATAGGTGGTTCCTTATTTCTTTCACGTGAGATCAAGAATTATTTAATTGACCTCCTAGTCTAAAGCCTTGCTTCTCAAAGTGTGGTTCATCACCCAGCAGCACCTGGGAGCCTGTCGGACCCCATCCCAGACTTACAGAATCTGCAGCCGAACAAGGTTGCCAGGTGATTCTCATGCACTTAAAATTTTGAGAATCACTAGTCTAATGGCATTTTAGCACTTCTGATTTTAATAAATTCAGCACATATTGAATTGAACTTACCATCTTCTTTGCTCCTTAAAACCCCAGCCACCTAAGTCAAAAGCCTTGGGGACAGCCTTGCCTCCACCCCCACCCCACCTTTCAAGTCCAGTCAATAACCATGTCCTGTTGGTTTTCTTTCCTTAATAGAACTCATATCTGTCCCATTTTTTCTTCCCCCATCCATTGCCTCCAGGTCCTCAGATATTTCTTTCTGGATTACTACAATATCTTCCTACCTGCTCTCCCAGCCTGCAGTCTGTCCTGTCCCTCTCAATGAGCCAGAGTAGTTTTTTAAAACTGCATACCTGATCCTGTCGCTCCCCACTGCGTTCAGAATTAGATCCAAGTTCTTCACATGGAATGCAAGAACCTTCGTATCCAAACCCTGCCTACCTGCGCAGTCACACCTTGCTCTGCCCTAAGCTCCAGCCACACCTGCCCCCCTTTCTAGGTCCCTGAATGCAGATTCTCTTCCCTCTGCCTGGAATTCACTTGTCTTCCTTTGCCTGAAAACTCCTCTCTACCCCTGAAATTTAGTGTTAGGCATCTCCTCCCCTCCCCTGAGAAGCCTTGTCTTCTTAGTCTAGGGTAGGTGCCCCTTCCTCGCCTCCTCATACAGCTTGAGTAGAGCCCTGTGGCACCTGGCACAACCCTGTTTGCTTGTCCATTTTCCCTGTAAGCCTGTGAACAAGTTGAGGGCGAAGACTGTAAACTTGACCTCTGAATGTCTGCTCTTAGAATGGATCTTGGCTCATAGCAGGCACCTCAGTAAATGATTGTTGAATAAATGAATGAGACATTAATCTCACTACTTATGGATCTTGAAAAATGGTTTGAAGTTTCTTTGGAGGAATAGTTTGGTCTTCTCCTTTTGCTAAATCATTAACAGTTGCTTTTGTGTCTTTTTAGTTCCTTTTTTAAAAAATGTGTTTTTATTGATTTTTAGAGAGAGAGAGGAAGGGAGAGGGAGAGAGAAAGAAACATCGATCTGCTGCCTCCTGCACGACCCCTACTGGGGATTGAGCCTGAAACCTGGACATGTGCCCTGACTGGAAATTGAACTTTGATCCTGGAATCAAGCCGGTGACCTCTTGGAGCATGCATCGACGCTCAACCACTGGGTCACACTGGCCAGGCTAGTTCCTTTTTTATACCTTGTTGTTATATATTGTATTTTCCATTAAGACAAGAGATAATAATTTGCACCATTAAACTTTCCCTACTAGTCATACTGACAAATTTATCTTTTCCCTGAGTCTACCTTTGAAATGCAAATTAAATTGTCCATTTTTAATGATCCTTGAAATGAGTGATTTTTAATGGTAGTCCTTCCTGTTCTGGAGGATTTACAAATGCAGCTCTTGTGCTTTCGAAGCAGAAGAGCTTGACAGGAGTAAATGACCTGGGATGGTAATGCTTAGTCCCAAATAGCTCCATAAGTGTCTTCCCTGGCTTTTCAGTTGTAAAATTGAGGCTTTCTTGTCTTCACATCACTAAATGGCAAATGCCTCGCCCTGCTGCCCAAGTTAACATTTCAAAAATATTGTTCAGTTACAGACACAATGGTAGAGAAACCCTATTTACAATGGCAACAAGTAAGATAAACCACTCAGGAATAAATTTAACAAGATACTGCACTGTAAGCCCTGAAATTTCATATGCTGCCTTGATATCTTAGAGCCTCACAGGGCACCAAAGGCTTAGCCATAGTTCTCCTGCTCTGGCCAGATATGCCGACCATCCTGTGGGAAAGGATCCCTGTGTTTATTCAAACAGGCCAATCACATCCTCCTGTGGGAACCAGGGGGCGCCTCACCCTCTTGGTCCTACAAAGGTTGTCTCCCACAGCTTCTGCTGGTTCCTTCTGTTCCCGAGTGCAACCCTCGTGTGGCCATGCACAGCGTGTGGTGTCCTCCCCTGGGCTGTGAGCCTATGTGACTAACACATTGCTGTCCATTGCATCTGTCCAGTGTTGGTGTTGAGTGTTCAGCTATTACATACTTTTTAGGGTGGGAAACTGTCCTGAAGGTGGGGTAGACAGGAGGTGATCAGAACAGATATGTGCAAGGACTATATGAAGAATAGTTGCAAAATATTATACATAAAATGGCTAATATCTCTAATATGATTTTTAAAAACTCAAAAATCAAGGGGCAAAAGATTAAAAGTACAATAGAAAAATGGGAAAAGAATCTGTACAAACAATTCACATAAAAAGATATAAAAATTCCTATCAAACATATGAAATCATGTCCAAGTTCACTCAAAATAAATAACACTAAGATACCATTTCTCACTTATCTGACTGGCAAAAATCAAAAGTTTATGGCAACATATTCTGTTGCCAAGGCTGTGGGGAAACAGAAACTCATCCATTGCTGGTGCGCACTGGTGTAATCTTTCTGGAGAGAAACTTGGCAGGATCTAACAAAACTATATATGCGCTCTCACTTTTTGACCCAGCAATTCAGCAACTTGACTTCTAGGAGTCTACACTGTAGATATGCCTCCAACAATATGAACATACACATGCATAATATTATTTATTGCAGCATGGACTGTAATTATGAAACATCAGAAATAACCTGAATGCCCATATGTAGGAGAGTGGCTGAATAAATGATGGTAAATCCATGTAAGAGAATAATACGCAGCCGGCAAAACATAATGAAGAATCACCACTGTGTAGCGATATGGAATGACTGTGAAGTAAGAAGGCAAAGAGCAGGAGCTTTCATACAGTATGCTAAGCTTCATGTAAGAAAGAAGGGATTTTAAGGAAACACACCTGTATCTGCTTATTTGTCCAAAAGACATAGAGGAGGGATAAATCTGGAGTAAAGACACCAATTATCTATGGTGGGAGGGATAGAAACTGAGTGAGAAAAGGGGGTGAGTGAAATCGAGGTATTATGGATATGGAGGGAGTGACGTTTCTCCGAGTAAATCTTTTGTATAGCTCTGACTCTTAGAACTATAGTAATGTTTCATACACCCTTCAAACACCCAAAATAAAATATAAATGCCAACAGATCAACTTTAACTGTATTACGAATGAATCACTAACAGCACTGAAGGGGGTGAGCAAGGAAAGAACTAACGTAGGTAGCTTTGGTAAATGGTACCTTTACTGGCTACCAGCAGGACAGTGCACGCATGCTATCATCTTGCTAGTAAATGTGTTTCTCACAGGGGTATGGGTTAGCGATTCCAAAATTACTGTGGGTGTACTAGAATTGAGCAAATAAGTAAGTATGCTATAGATAATAAAAGCTAGGTTTTTTGGTCATTGGAAAAAGAAGTTCCAAATAAAGGCTAAAATGAACCCTGTGGTATTGAATTAGAATCAGAGTTATCAGTATAAATTCATGGTTTTAAGCACATGTACAGACAGATAGATATAGAAATATACAAGTAGGTGTGTATGTGTGTGTGTGTGTGTGAGTGTGTGTGTGAATGTGCAGGTTAGTTTATAGGCATACATCTCTTTCCTAGCTCTGTCTATTGAAAGGGCCTAGAAGCAATGACCCTTCCATAGCAGTGAGAACACCTGGCATCACGATCTTGGTTTCTAAGTACCAGTCTCCAATAAAAGGAACCAGGGCTCCTTGGAAAAGTGGTTAGTTAGTTCCAGGGCTGGGTAGGGGAAACACAAGATGATCTTGGGGCTAAAAAGAAAAAAAGTGTGTGTGTGCAGGGGGAGCTTGTTGAAAGGACATGGAACTCAACCTGAGGGGGCTCTCGTGGCCAAAGCTGGCCCAGTCCCTGTGGTTCCCTCCCCAGAAATTACTACATCTTTCCTCTGCATGATGCCATCCAATTTTATGGATTCTGGTGGAGGTGGTGCCCTCTTTTGCCCAGAAGTCAGTTCTCTGAGAGCCTACTGCACCCTCAGTACATCACCTTCTCCAAAAACTGTTCTTAGAATCAGCTGCAATAAGAGGGAGGGACTCATGTCAAAATCCCAGAGGAAGTAGAAAACCTTAGTTCCAATTATGAGATAAAATAATGTTACCTCTTATTAAAGAAATATCAAGCCTCAACAGACGTAAGATGACAGATTATTTTTGTAGAGTTGGTAATAGTGGAGAGGATGTTGATAATTTGGGAGCAAAGAGCTGGCCTGATTTTCTGGAATCATGGCCTTTGTTTGATACAGGCCCGTTATCCCTGAGGTGGTCTTTCCTTTCCGCTAGCCTGGCATTGAGCCCTTTATTTTTATTTTTTTATGTTTTAATTTATTTTTATTGTTGAAAGTATTATAAATGTTCCCCTTTCCCCCCATTGATCCTCTCCACCTTGCACCACCCCCTCCAGGCCTTCACCCCACTATTATCTGTGTCCATGGGTTATGCATATATGCATATAAGTTCTTAGGTTAATCTCTCCCCACCCACCCCCACCTTCCCTCTGAGATCCTTCAGTCTGTTCCATGCTTCTATGTCTCTGGATCTATTTTGTTCATTGGTTTACTTTGTCCATTAGATTCCACATATGAGGAAGATCATGTGATACTTGTCTTTCTCTGACTGGCTTATTTTGATTAGCATAATACTGTTCAGGTCCCATCCTGCTGTCTCAAAGGGTAAGGGAACCTTCTTTTTTTTTACAGCTGCATAGTATTCCATAGTGTAAATGCCTGAAAAGATGCTTGATATTATTTCAGTCTTATTGAACTTGTAGAGACTTGTTTTGTGTCCTAACATGTGGTCTTTGAAAATGTCCCATGTGCACTTGAGGAGAATGTATATTCTGCAGCTTTGGAGTGGAATGTCCTATAAATGTCAATAAAATCCACCTGATCTAGTGTGTCAGAGTCACTGTTACCTTGTTGATTTTTGTCTGGAAGATCTACCCAGTAAAGTCTGTGGGGTGTTAAAATCCTCTACTATGACTGTATTGCTGTCGATTTCTCCTTTAAAGTCCTCCAGAAGTTTTTTTCAGCCTGTGTCTTTTGTTCTGAGGTGGGTCTCTAGTAGACAGCATAGATATGGGTCATGTTTTCTTATCCATTCAACTACCTTATGCCTGTTGATTGGAGTATTTAATCCATTTATATTTAAGGTTATTATTGATAGGTACTTATCTACTGGCATTGAGCCCTTCACAGGCAACTTAGGTATGTGAAGAATGCAGCCTTCTAAGCAGGATTGACCTGTTTAGATGACAAATATTATTGAGGACTTACTGAGTGCCAGGCTTTCAGCCACATGCTGGTAAAATGGCATTAAGCCCTATACACAAAGGCCATGGGTATAATTTCTTCTCTCTCATATTTTTCCAAAATGAAAATGATTTCACTGTTGTTTATGATAAGAAAATACATATTATATAGAAAATTCAAATAATACAAAAAGATATAAAGAAGAAAAAAGTGGTTACTTTTACTATGCTGAAAACATGGAGGCAAGAACACCAACTTCATGAAATTGTTGGGAGGGTTAAATGAGAACACACATGTGAACATTTCTACCGCATAGTAGGTCCTCAAAAGCAGGGGTGGATTGACTACAGCAAATGGAGCTTAAGCTTCAGGTTTCCTTATTAGTGTAAGTTCCTTCTAAGGCCCCTAGCACGGCCGTCAATTTTTGTAAAATATGCAGAAGTGACATATTTGTGTACTTTTTCTTATTTTAAAGAGCCCCACTTGAACTGTATGTTTCAGGTGTCACAAAACCTGGAACTTCCCTGCTATAAAATTGTAGTTGCTTTCCTTCCTTTGATAAACAGCAAGATCATGTTTTCCATCTACTAGGAGAGGCACGTGGAAACATCTGAGGCCACTGTGACTTTGCAAGGCTCAGCCCCGCATCATATCTCATTTTATCTCACCCTCAAGGACTACAGACTTACCCAGCGCATGGCTCAATCTTCATTAGTGAAGACCATTCATTCATTCTGCAGGGCAACAACAATGGCTGGCACCTTCCTGGGACGAAGAACATTGTGTTGACAACCTGCTGTGCTGGACATGCTCCATAAATTTGAGAAGAAAGTGTTCCTGCCTTCTCCCTTGCCTGCAAACAACAATTGATAATAGCTTCAGCTGTTGGCAAGTTGGATGAACAAAATAAGGGATTATTTCTTCCTTTGACCACCTGTGCAACTAACCTTTGAAACCACCAGCTTGTACTATTAAGTCCTATTTTGGAGGAAGCTGAGAAAAACTATTCCATTTTAATGCAGAAGGACAATCTGAGCTTGTTTTATTTGCTTCAAAAGATTGTTCGGGTCATTAAGAACCCATGGGAAGAGAATCTGTCTACAGAGCTAATTATCTTCAGCCACTAGCTGTCTCCATGGCTCAAGCATGGCAGTAATGAGGCCTAGGCCTTGGGCTCAGTCCCATGTGGACAAGTTAACTTTGCTCCTAACATTGACAAACTGCACCTCGACTTTGACCTTCTTAAAAATGCATGTCACTGGTCCCAAGAGGGCCTGGGTGAAATAGTGTGGTTATGTCCATCAGCACAATTGGAAAAACAATATAAAAGAAGCTGACTCATTGATCTTGGGTTTTCAGTAGATGAAGGACAGAATTAGAGGACTTTTAAGGAAATGAGAAGGGAGTATAAAATAACATATAGCAAGCATTATAGGCTCAATGAGGGTCTTCTTTCAGTTTTTGCTAGAAGGGCAATACACAGCCATTAAAAATAAATAAATTAGGGTTATACCAGTACTTGGATCTATTTCAGTAGAAATTTCTGGTGGAAAAAAATCAAGATCTAGAAGGCATGTATAATATGATCGCATTTTATAAGACAACTAAACACCCTTGTATATATTTGTAGAGAAGCACACTGTTAATATGAGTTTCTCTGGGAAAGACCTGATATGAAGATACAGGGAGGAGGGGGAAAGAATAGAAGCCAAGCTAAAGTGGGTTCTCTAGGGAAACACAATCAATAGTGTATATATGGGATATATATGAGTGAGTGAGAGAGAGCGAGCGAGAGGGGGAGAGAGCGATTGATTATAGGAATTGGTTTGCAGTATTAGGGAGACTGGGGGGGGGGGGGCACAATCTACCCTGTGTAAACTGGAGAACCAGGAAAGCCGGTGATGGAATTCAGTCCAAGTTCTAAGGCCTGAGAACCAGGAGCACCAATGCCTCAGAGCAGAAGATGGATGTCCCAGCTCAAGCAGAGAGCAAATTTGCCCTCCCTTTGCATTTTTGTTCTCTTCAGGCCCTCAGGGTACTGGATGATGCCCTCCTGCATTGGTGAGGGCACTCTTCTTTACTCAGTCTACTGACTCAAATGCTAATCTCTTCCAGAGACACCCTCGCAGAAACACCCAGAAGTAATGTTTTACCAGCTGTCTGGGCATGCCTTAGCCCAGTCAAGTTGACACATAAAATTAATCATCACAGTATAGAATGACTTTATGCATTTCATACATTTCAGTGCAATGATGTGTGTGTGTGTGTGTGTGTGTGTGTGTATGAGAATTTTAAAATTTTTATTCAGGTGAAATTCACATAACATAAAATTTAAAGATTTTAAAGTGAAAAGTTTGGTGGCATTTAGTGCATTGACAGTGTTGTGCAACCATACCTCTACCTATTTCCTAGATATTTCCATCACTCCAAAATGAAACTCTGGATCCATTAAGCTCCCTGCTCTTCCTCTCCCCTTAGCCCCTGGCAGCCTCCAATCTGCATTCTGTCTCTATGGATTTACCTAGATATTTCCTAGAAATGGAATCACACAATATGTGAACTTTTGTATGTGACTTCTTTCACTTAGCATATTTTTGAGGTTCATCCATATTGTAGCATGCATCAATACTTCATTTTTTTTCATGGCCGAATAATAGTCCATTGTGTAGATATACAATTTTGGTTTATCCATTCAGCTAATGATGGGTATTAGGGATGTTTCCACCTTTGCTGTGAAAGGTGCAGCCGTGAGCATGCATATACTTGTATTTGTTTGAGCACCTGCTTTCAATCTTTTGGGTACCTACCCAGGAGTGGAATTTCTGGGTCATATAGTAATTCTATGTTTAATTTTTTTGGCTTATAAATAACAAAAATTATTTCTCACAGTTCTGGAGACTGGATCCATATTTAATTTCTGAGGCACCAGAAAACTGTTTTCTACAGTGGTTGAGCCATTTTACATTCCCACCAGTAACATGCAAGTTCCAATAGGGTTTTCTTTTAATTAAAAAAAAGAAAAGGTACTAGGGAGGACATAAAGTCTCGGAGCTCCTTAAGGGCAGTGTTCACAGGGAACACAGGAGTATCAGGGAGATGAAAATCACCTTCGGCCTTGGGCCAAATCCTTACTTTCCTCATCTCCTCATTGGTAAAACACCGAAGTTATGACATCACAGAATACTTGAGTCCTACATGAAGAAACATGAGAAAGCACACTTGCTGGCATAGTGGAGACAATCAACAATCGTTAGCTAAATCTCTAGTCTTTACTAACAGGAGCATCCATTGTAGTTGAAAAGGAAGTGGAAACCATGTTAGATGTATAGATGATGATGGGCCCCAAAGCATGAGTTTCCAACATAAGGAAAAAGTTTCTCTAGGATATGTCAGCAAGATGAGAGCACCCATGTTGGAGGCAGTATGTCACGTGGTAGTAAAAAACAAAGCCTTTCAAATCAGATAGTCCTGGGTCCACAGAGTAGCTTTGCCCTGAAGTAGTCAGAATCCCTTCCATTGCAAGTGACAGGAGTCCAACCCAAACAGCAAACAAAGAAGGGGGACTTGCTGCCTGGGGCAGGGCTTCCAGAACAGTGTACTGTGTGCATGGGTTACAGGTGTGCTGGGATATTCCTCCTTTTATCCCTGAGGAAGAGGTGGCATCAGCCAGGGCTGGCACCTCAAAGTACGAACAGGTAAGACAAATCGATGATTTTCTTGCACGTTCTTCCATTGCTCTCCTGCTGTCTCAAGTAGCCACTGGCTCCTCTTGGGCTCGTACTCTCACATTCCATAGTTAAGAGAAAAAAGGGGACTCACTTCCCCAGGCCACAGGTAGAAAATCCCAGGGGTATCCTGATTGGCTTGGCTCGCATCATGTGTTCATGCTCCCACCAATTCTCATGACCAGGATACTAGATATTTCAGTTGGCCCTGCTTGGGTCAGATGTCCCATCCCTTGTTACCATAAAGATGAGATCATTTAAGAAAATGGCAGATATTTTGAAGAGCTCCAACTTATTAAAATTTTCTTCTATGGTTTGTGCTTTTGGTGTCATGTCTAAGAACTCTTTGCCTAGCCCTAGGTCCTAAAGATTTTTTTCCTATGTTTTCTCCTACAAGGGTTATAGTTTTACATTTTACATTTAATTCATATCTATTTTTGAGTGAATTTTTGTATCTAGTATGAAGTTTAGGTTGAACTTCATTTTTTGTCCATAAATGTTCAATTTTCCAGCATGATTTGTTGAAAAGACTATTCTTCCTCCATTGAATTGATTTGTACCTTTCACAAAAATTAACTGTACATTATTGCTTTGATCTATTTCTGGGTTCTCTTTTTTCTTCCATTGATCGATGTGTCTATCCCTCTGCCAGCCGTCTTGGTTACAAAACTAGACAGTAAGTCTTAACATCAGGCAGAGCATTTCCTCCCACTTAATTCTTCTTTGTCAAAATTGGTTTGGCTATTCTAGTTTGCAATTCCTGATACATTTTATTTATTTTTATTTTAAAAAAATATATCTTTATTGATTTCAGAGAGAAGAAGGGAAAGGGGGAGAGAGAGAGAGAGAGAGAGAGAAACATCAATGATGAGAGAGTCGTCATTGATCAGCTGCCTCCTGCATGCCCCCAACTGGGGATCGAGCCCACAACCCAGGCATGTGCCCTGACTGGGGATCGAACCGCCATCTCCTGGATCCTAGGTCGATGCTCAAACCACTAAGCCACGCCTGGCCGGGCCCTGATACATTTTAGAATCGTATTGTCTATATCTACAAAAAAAACTTGCTGAGATTTTGATAGGAACTGTGTTGAATCTACATACCAATTTGGGGAAAATTGATATTCTACTATATCGAGTCTTTCAATCCATAAGTCCAGTATAGCTCTCCATTTATTGAGATCTTATCTGATTTATTTCACCAACATATTGTGATTTTCAGCATACAAATCCTGTCCTGTTTTGTGCTGCAGAAGACACTGCTAAGGGGATGAAAAGATAAGCTACTGACTGGAAACAATATTAGCAAATCATTTATCTGACAAAGATCTTATATCTATAATATACAAAGAACTCTCCAAACTTGATAGCAATAAAACCCAAAGAGATTAGCAATCCAGTTGTAAAATAGGCCAAAGATATAAACAAATATTTCACTAAACAGGAGATACACATGGCAACTAGCACATGAAAACATGTTCAACATCATTAGCCACATCACATTTTAGTACACACAGCCTCGATCATACACAGAAATTAAGAAACTGAGTTTCCATGTTGACTGCTTAGTGTGGGAGAATTAAGACAATTTAAAAATCCAGTGTTAGGTCAAAATTACAAGTTTTTATCAAATATAAAGGCTATCATTTTCTTCACAGGCATATGCCAAATTTATAACAATGTAAAAAGTATTTACCATATGGTACAAAATATTTGAAGTACATAGAGCTAGCTTAACCTGTATTTTAGGGTAACATGTTGTTTTTCATATTTTCTAATATTTATCCTCACTTATTCCCTTAACCTACTATGTTATTATTTCGATCACAAAACTCTTGTGGTTTCTCCAAATTCTTCTTATTTATTTGCTTAATTGGTATATAAACATTGCTTTAAAAAAATAATACTAGATATCAAATAGCAATGAGTTCTTTGCCACATTTACCGCAGGTCAAATAATTATCAGGCACTGGATGTATAGAAAAGATTTTTTAAAATATTTTTTATTTTTCAATTACAATTTCCATTCAATATTATTTTGTATTACTTTCAGGTATACAGCACAATGGTTAGACAATCAAATACTTGACAAAGTGTCCCCCCACCCCAGCTATTAGTACCCACCTGGCACCATCCATAATTATTACAATATTATTCACTATATTCCCAACGCTGTACTTTACATCTCTGTGGCTATTTATAACTACCAATCTGTGCCTCTTAATCCCTTTACCTTTTTCACCCCGTCCCCCAAACCCCCTCCCCTCTGGCAACCATCAGTCTATTCTCTGTATCTATAAGACTATTTCAATTTTGTTTGTTTATTTCGTTCTTTAGATTCCACATATAAGTGAAATCATATGGTATTTGTCTTTCTCTGACTGACATTTCACTTAATATAATACCTTCTAAGTCCATTCATGCTGTTGCAAATGGTAAGATTTCCTCCTTTTTTATGGCTGAGTAATACTCCATCATATCTATGTACCACATCTTCTTTACCCGCTTGTCTATTGATGAGCACTTGGGCTGCTTCCATGTCTTGGCTATTGTGAAGAATGCTGCAATAAACATAGGGTGCATATATCCTTTCATATTAGTGTTTTAGGTTTCTTTGGATATATATCAATAAGTGGAATCGCTGGGTCATAAGGCAGCTCCATTTTTAATTTTTTGAGGAAACTCCATACTGCTTTCCACAGAGGGTGCATCAGTCTGCATTCCCACCAGCAGTGCACTAGCATTCCTTTTTCTCCACACCCTCAACAGTACCTGCCATTTGTAGATTTATTGATGGTAGTCATCCTGACAGATGTGAGGTGATGTCTCATTGTGGTTTTAATTTGCATCTCTCTGATGATTAGTGACATTGAACATATTTTTATACATCCGCTGGCCATCTGTATGTCCCCTTTGGAGAAGTGTCTATTCAGGTCCTCTGTCCATTTTTTAACTGAATTGCTTATTTTTTTGGAGTTGAGTTGTATGAGTTCTTTATGAATTTTGGACATTAACCTCTTATCGAATGTATCATTAGTGAATATCTCCTTCCACTCTGTAGGTTGTCTTTTCATTTTGTTGATGGTTTCCTTTGTTGTGCATAGAAAGGATGGGTTTTTTAAAAAAAAATTCTCCAATGTGTAAAAATTTCAAAAAAAATTTACATAGCCTGGCCAGTGTGGCTCAGTGGCTGAGCATTGACCTATGATCCAGGAGATCGCAGTTCAATTCCCAGTCAGGGCACAGCTTGATCCTGCAGGAGGCAGTCAATCAATGACTCTCTCATTATTGATGTGTGTGTGTGTGTGTGTGTCTCTCTCTCCTTCTTCCTCTCTCCAAAATCAGTAAAGGTATATTTAAAAATTTTTTTACATAAACAATAGCTCAGGCCTCAAGCCTTACTTATCAAGTTTATGTTGTTAGTTATTTGTCCCAACAATGGAGACGGATCAGTAAAGAAAATACAAATACATTAATAATTAACCCATGAAAGAATTATTCCACCTGGGAATCATTTGCTGTCTTTTCATCTCAAGGACTCTAATTATTCATCATAACCTGCATTTTTTGCCTGCTTATGCTCTGAAAGCTGACCACAGAAGGATGAAAGTATAATCCTGACCAGCAACAGGACTGGTAGCCACATTATACACCTGATGACTAGACAGAAGGCCTAAGTGTTGGGGTATTTCTAACATGGTATATTCTTTAGAAACAGCTTCAACATAGGTATTTTCCCCCAAAATGATGAAGTTCAAACAGTCCCTGCCCTTTAACTTTTAAAGCTGTGACGCTCCTCTGCTGCCCCCTCAAGGTTTGTACTTTTCTCCAGAAATAAAATTTTAAATAACCAAAAATATCACCCAAAATAAACATAAAAACTATACATAAGGTACTCATAATGCAAACATCTGGTAGCCTCGGTTATTAAAAAATGGTAATTTTGTCTTCCACATACTTGTTTTGTGGGGTGGTCATTCACTCTATTAGCATAACTCAGGGATGATGAATCTTTAAAATGTATAATTAAAAATATATTTTGCAGCCCGGCTGGGCGTGGCTCAGCAGTTGAGCATCGACCTAGGATCCAGGAAATCGTGGTTCGATTCCCAGGTCAGGGCACATGCCGGGTTGCGGGCTCGATCCCCAGTCAGGGGGTGTGCAGGAGGCAGCCGATCAATGACTCTCTCATTATCGATGTTCCTCTCTTTCTCTCTCTCTCCCACTCTCTCTGAAAAAGCAGTGGAAAAAATAACCTCAGGTGAGGGTTAAAAAAAAAAGAGCAAAACCTTTTTCAGCTGTCTAATATTCTTCGGTTTTAAAATATCCACAGCATAAGTTAGTAACAATAAATTCCACTTTGATTATTTTACAGTGTCTACCATCAACTTCTCAATTAAATTTTTGTTCTGGCAGAACAAGATTTACTAGACATTGTAGAATGTCAACTCTCAGGTACTGTAAACTATTTGTAGACAGGATTGTAGGCAGGTTCGCTTGTAGTTACATACGGCACAGAGGGTCTTTGGGGTAAGAGCCAACCTTGCTATGCGCCCATTATCTCCCAGGCCTTCTGCATTCCTGATGCCAATCAATTCTCTGAGCAACCCTGCAAAGTAGGTATTTCCCAATTTCCCACTGAGCAAACTGAGGTAGAAAAATCACAACGCCAGGTACATTTTCCAAATCCACACACTTAATAAAAAGCTCTATGTCCAATTCAGATGCAGGTTGGTCTGACTTCAAAGTCCATGCTTTTTTTCTGATATCGGCTACTCTCCTTATGAAAAAACATGCATTCATTCATTTTTTGATTCAGTCTTCTCTTTTCCACTCATCCTTCCATTCATTCTATCAATTCATCGAGCACCTGCTCCACATGGGCTCTGAAGAGAGAGTCAAAAATCGAGGGTGGAAGGCACATCTAATCCAAGTACCCCTAAGCCTGCACAACAATGTGAATGTACCTAACACCACCGAGCTGAGACCTTACTGGTTAAAATGGTAACTTTTATGGGATGTGTATTTTACCACAATTTTAAAAATTCAAAAATAAAAGACACAGAGGGGGGAAAAAAAAAGGTTTATAGGTGTTGGAAGGCTGAAAGAGTAAAAAACGAGATATTTAAATATTGCTAATTCATGAAGGGCTGATGGGACTGAGATATAGATACTTTAGGAAGTAGCTACCATCCTCAGGCTGGGGGAACAAAGGGAAGAGTTGGAACTGCCAGGACCAGAGCTCAGGAGAGGGGCCCCCTTAAGGCTGGTGCTTGACTCCAGGGTCAAGGTACTAATGCTGAGAAGACCCAAAGAAGCTGGAGTTTGCTACCAGGAGCTGGAAACAAAAAGATGTCCCTTCTCTCCCCTTCATATCTCCCACCAGGGCGTCCCATTGGTAGGACCCAAACAGAAGCCAGCTGGCAAGAAAAGTCCTGAAAATGCACTTAACAAAGTTCCAACCCCAGTGTCACAGAGCAGGGCAGAGAAAGGTGGACTTGGAGCTGAGACAATAATAACCAGCACAACTGGTTAAGTTTCAATATGGACATGTTAGTGTAATCATGTTAAATTTCCTGATAGTACTTATACTGTGGATATGGGAGGAAATGTCTTTATTCTTAAAAGATATATGCTGAAATATTAAGGAATAATGGGTTATGTTCCTGCAACTTGTTAAAGAAAAAATTATTCAACCTGGCCGGGCATGGCTCAGTGGTTGAGCGTCAACCTAGGATCCAGGCGATCGGGGTTCGATTCCCGGTCAGGGCACATGCCTAGTTGTGGGCTCGATCATTGACTCTCTCATCATTGATGTTTCTATCTCTCTCTCTCCCTCTCCTTTCCTCTCTCTGAAATCAATAAAGATATATTTAAAAAAAAGAAAAAAAAATTATTCACAACACTTGCTAAAGAAAGTAAGGCAGACTATATTTAAGGGGCTGTTGTAATAGGTGTAGGGAATACTGCAGAGGGGCTGTGCAGTGAGGGCTTAACTTCAGATAAAGGACACAAGGGAATTTATAGCCAAGGAGCAGGTGAGATCTGCATGGGAAATTATTAAAGGTAACATCAGGAGGGGGGTTCTTGTTGAAGGCAGGCCAGGGTGATCAGACAGCATCGCCTGGGAGATGGTGGGGGATAAAGAATCTGATCAGATATCCAGGGTGGCTAAACTACTTAGGATTCTTGCTAAAATTAGAAATGCAGAGACAAATGTGGAAATCTGAAAGTTGAGATGAAAAAAAGCTCAGGGAATCCTCCTTAGAACCTGGTGAAGGAGAGAACCTGTCACTCTCAAGTGCTTCAGAAGATAAATACCGCAACACATTAAAGGTGATGAACCTGGGTAGATGGGAGTTCTTTTACTATTTTTTATACTTTCTTGTAAATTGGAAATGATTTTAAAATAAAAAGGTTAAAAAGCCTCCACAAACCTGCACAGTTGCCTTTGTCTGGTTCATGCCTCCAAGTAGCTTGTTGGCTGAGTCACATTCTTGCTGACGTTTGCTCATCTAACCTGATAGAATAATTACTGCATTTTATTTCTCATAACTAGGTCAAACAAAACTCCTTGAACCTATATGATCGCATTGCAAGCCTCAGCCAAGGAAAAGTATTTCCTAGACTTCAATCATGAGCACCATCTGCATGATTTTTGCCACACTCCCAAAGCAATTGTGCCTGTTTACATTTTATTTTTTAAAATCAATTCACTGGCTTTTTTAAAGAGTGCTTTAAAATAAATTTTAAATCATTACCTCAAATGAAAAACCACTAGGCAACCACAAAAACAAATATACTAAAACCAGAACGTTAATTTAAAAAAAAAAATGAAATAAATGCTAGTAAATATATCTTATGAAAACACATACTTAAAAATATGCTCTCTAATGCTGATTAATAAAAGGATATTTAGCCTGATGCCACTTAGTTTAAGATGAAATGAGGTTCTAAATCAATATAATGACCTAGTTTTAACATTTTGACGATAACCAGTACTGAGCATATTGATTTACATATTGTCATTTAAAGGGCAAAAGATGTTCAACCTCTATCTTTAGCAGAACTGAATACTGAGAATTAATTCCTAGCCAAAATGAAGTCATTTTTATCCCCAAAAGCCATGTGAATATTTATAACCTGGAAGGATACATAAGAATAATCTTTCCTTCTGGGAAGGATGTTTAAAGAAGTCCTTTTTAGACAATTTAGTTATGTTGGAATCTATTATAAATTTGCTGCAAGGACACAGGCCTCAAGCAGGCCAATTTCAATGATGTCTTTCATAAAAGAGGTATTTAGAAGCAAAATAAAATGACAGTAAATGATCATTGACTTTTATTATTTTTTAAAGAATAACCCAAATATCTGGTTGAAGAATTCAGGCTGGGTTAACAAGAGGGCAGATGGGTAGTTTCTCAGCAGTTTTTAACCAGAAAAACAGATATTTCATCAGGAGCGCTAATTTCCCTCCAGAAGGGAATTATGGATTACATCTAGCAAATAGTGTCTGTTGGGAACAAGCCTGTATATTTTTCTTTCATGAGGCGAACCTGGGTGGGGGTGGCGGAAGGGCAGGTGTGGAGAGTTAAATAAATTTTTCAGTTTGATAAATTTTGAATTTTGAACCAGGTACAGGTGCCTCTTTGTGTAAAAGTTAAATAAGTAGCAATTAAGACTCTCCAGAAATTGGGCCTCATCTCAAAATACCCTCATATTTTGTAACATATGAAAACTCCAGGAAGAGGGCATGCCTTACTTATCCCCTTAGCCCTGCCATCTGACTTGAGAAAATATGTCATGGATCTTTTCATAAATAATTAAAATATTTCCAGCAAAATGTTCAGATGAGTTCAGAAACAGGAAGCTCAGGTTATCAGTAGGTTCTCAATCTTGGTGGGTTTTTGGAATGTTTGAATGATTGGGGCTGGTCCCCAGGGCCCAGGTGTAGCTGTCACAATAACACCCACTACCCGTGTCCCCCTGAGCACTCTGGTTACATTATTTCATTGAACTGTGTCACCAGTACTCTCTTCCACACATAAGTCAGGAGACTTTGGAGCATCCAAAAGAAACTTAGAAATAATCTAGTCTCGATAGCTCAGATAAAGAAAGGCCAGTATTGGATGTTTGCCATGAAAAGGGGTCCAGACAAGAAGCAAATGCTTTCCTAGTACAATAAAGCTGAGGCAGACACAAAGAAAAACAGCTCCTTACCTGCAAGTTGAGGCAGTTTTCAAGACAGAAAACCTGTGGGTCCAGGACTCCGTCAGATGGGAAGGGAGGTGGGGCTATAAGGGATGGTGACTGGAGTGAAATGCCGCGAGGGAGTAGGTGCTGCTGGCCATCCTCCAGCTTTGCAGGCCTTCTGGATGACTTTCTGATGTTCCTTGCATTGGCATTGGGCAGTCTGGGGTAGCACTTCACTTTGGGGTGAGTGGGATCCCTGAAGGCCAGCACAGAGCCTCTGACTTGCTGCCTCTGGTGACAGGGACCTAGAGGTTTTTTTCTTAGGGGAGAAAGAAGTGATCCCTATTGTGAATCACAAATTAGTGTTCTCAGACGCAGCCTTTGTTCCTCAGAATCCTTCACTATTGCTACTCAGGTCAGTCATTGCTCTCTAGAGAAATAATTAGTTACTATTTCAATCCATTATAATGTCTCCACATTTGTGTTGCTATTTTATACTTTCTTCTTGAAACACCAGCTACAATATGAGCTCAATGATCATTTACAGTAGTAATGTTTTCCATGAGACCCAACTCAAGAGCACTAAAAACATTGATGGGTTGCATTTTCTGAAAATAGAACTATCTTTTCTGACCCTTTAATAATAAACTTTAAATCTTTTATAGATCAGAAAATGCAACAAGGTCATAATTCTCTACATGTTCACTAACTTCTGACCAAAGAGGGCTTTATTTCAATAGCTAAATGTTTAAAACTACATGAGCGACATCAGCTGAGAGTGTGAAATTTAAGTGGTAAGCAAGCAGCAGCTGCGAGCAGCTGGGACAAACAGAAACAACAGTCACCTGCCCCACTAAGAGGTTTACAGATATGGTGAAACAAGAGGGTAGCTGCACTGGGGGGTTGGGCTAAGTTTCTAAATGGGCTACGAATGACTTGGAACATTTTCTTCACTGTCAACATAATTGTGACTTAATAGCAACATTCCCTCCTTTTACCCATTGGTCTCGTGCCCCACTCTGGGCCATCCCTGTCACACAGCCCAGGACAATCCCAATTGCGGTGGCAAGGCTGGATAGAGGCCTCACCCCAGGGAGGGTTTCTCAACGGCCATGACTGGGAGTATTTTTTGGTCTCTGGTGCAGTTTGCTAGAATGGCTGCACTCTATTTGCATTATTTAATGAATCTTATTTCCGATTCCTTCCTATTGTACACTCTGCACCCTGTACTTTCCCCTGCCATGTGTGTGTGCTTCCTACCTGAAGCCAGACCATGTGCTTTCCTCAGCACTTATACTCGAGCCATTGTAGTTCTTGCTACCCAACAATAAAATTCTTGACTGGATTCTTGTTGGTTCATAAATACTGCATTTTCCATGGAATAAATGACAGTTAACTAGTTGTAAAAACACATGCCATCTAATTTAACTCTCTTCAAACATGTGTACTCCCAACAGCAGATCTGCAACGTCAGACACTGTCTTAGGTGTTTCTATATATTATGTATACATATTACGTCAAGCCTCACAATCAACCTGAGGGTAGAGACAGCGGACCTGTTTTGCAAGTAGTGATGCACAGAGAGGTTAATAAGCAGTTAGGGCTATGTGTGTACTATTATCCCCATATTACAGAGAAGGGAACTAAGGCACAGGTGAGTGTCCAAGGTGTCAATACACACACAGTTAGACTTTTGAACCCAGTTAATGTTTTTTAATCAGGTATCAAACTATGACCAGCCTGCTTTTGGAGTTCAATGGGACAGCCACATCCATTTGTTCAGCAATGTGCTAGAATGGCAGTGAAACAGTTGTGACAGACATCTTAGGGCCTGCAACACCCTATAAAAAGGTATTTACTATTTAGTCCTTCAGATAGTTTGCTGATCCCCAGTCTTAACCATTCAACAATATAATCTTTCAAGGTACACCTTTAGACCAGAGGACGTTGTCAGGCTGCAATTCAAAACTTACATTTTTTACCCACCTGTTACAAAATTTCCAGGGAAGTAGGGGAACTAATTTCTAAACAGTGACAAATGGCACTGTCTTGATTTCCATTAGATTCTGAATGCTAGTCAAGAGGACAAAAATGTCTAAATCAGTCAAGAGGTAACATACAGAGAAAGATCCAGAATTACCAAGGAGTGTTTCACAATTCCTCTGCTTCCTCAACTGGAATTTTAAAACAAATTTTGTTATGTTTCACATACAAACCATATTGCACTGCTTTTGGTTTCATTTTTTAAAGAAATAAATAATAGAGCTATAATTTATTTTCAAAGTGATGGTATTCATTCATTCCCTCAAATACATAGCAATATAAATAACATGTAGAATAAACCCAAATATTATCTAGCAAATGACTGTCAGGATTACAACTCTGTGAAAAAGAGGGGGAAGCCAGTCCAGGATAGTCTGAGTTAATCAGCCCCCTTCCCACCCATTCAGAAGTCAAATATTAGAAATAAAAATCCAAACCTACACCTTGCAGATAATTCACTTTCTTCTAAAAAACAGTGGTACTCATACTTTTAGGGCAGAGAAAATGAAAGATGGCAGGTTTTGGTTACTACTTGTTTTAGGCAAAGAGGGATTAAGAGGAGCAAAGTGATTTCTATGGAACAAGGTAAGAACCAGACCACTTGATGCAATACTTGCACGTAGAATGAAGCAGTACTCACTTAAACATTCAGCTAGCTCCTTAGCCTTTCAAATTGCTGTAATTCCAAATAAGCAATCATTCAAGACTAGATCATAAAAATATAATGCTTATTTACAACAGCACTGTAAATATGCACCCTCCTCCCTCTTATTTACTCTAAGACCAGGTGCATCAAGAGTATTTGCTTGCCACACACATTTTCCCTCCAGAAATAGCTTGGAATCATAAATGTATTGTTACTGGCTGACACGGAAGGCCACTACATTTGGTACAAAAGGTAAAATCATATTTTCATCTTGTGCAGACAAAATGAGACATAAATTTCCCTAGATAATGGGATGACATTACAATTATTAGCCCTGGATTACAGGTCTCATCACAGTAACAGCCTTTAGTACCAGCATTCCGATTAACTTAATTCATCTCCAATTATTTGTTTTTCTATCAATTGTTTTTCTATTTGATCTAGTCTGATTGATTTATGCCCATTTACTCCTTTCAGAGACCTTAGACCCTTATTAGCGGCCCATCTTGTGACTTTCGCATTAATATTTAAACCAGAAGCTAGGTTCCTGCCGTAAGTGCTTTGCAAACAACATAGTCATCTTCAGACTACACTTCTATCTGAACTTAGGCAGGTTTGCCACATTCTGAACATGTTTTAAGTGTAGAAATAATTAAAAACAAACCCAAACTGCTCCAGTTGGCTTTTCAAACTATTCTATGTAAGGAAGCAGAAGGGTTGTTTTGACACATTTACTCCAACACCACAGGATATACAGACAGACAACAGTATGGTGATTACCAGAGGGAAAGGGGGTGGGGGAAGGTAGATGAGGATATAGGGGGGATAAATGGTGATTGAAGGAGACTTGACTTGGGATGGTGAACGCACAATACAATATTATGTATTACAGAATTGTACACCTGAAACCTATATAATTTTAACGAATGTCACCCCAATAAATACAATTAAAAATTTTAAAAAAATATAAAATGCAGGGAATAAAGTAGCTCAAAAATATCCCACACACATTATAAGCCAAATAGGTACCCACTAAAAGCAATGACTGTGATGGTGAAGTCATTCAACATGTTCTGCCAGACACTGAAGCTTCCAGGCTAACAGTGTACTGAAAACTGAAAATACATTTGGAGGATATCTGCTACCAAGTGAACCATCTTAATATAATCCTTTGTACTTCTATTCCATTCCAGATTTAGTTTTAATAAAGTAATGCAAATCATGTAAAGAAAAAACCTTTAATTTTAATTCTGATCTAAGCATAAAATGCATTTATATATCACGGTTAAATTTAGTACAAACTATAAAAATGTTAACACTGACGTTTCAACAGAAATCTATTAAGATCCTTTAGAAAAATTAAAGAAACAACAAGTCATTTACTGCTGTGAGGTTAATACATAAAGAAAAAAAACATTCACACAGTTTACTGAATTTATCAGAAAATAATTTTAGTCATATTTCTCATAAAATTAAAAGTTTAAAAGTTGTGTGTGGCTCTATAGCAATTACAATTTGCAATGAAAATACTAAGCCAAATCTTTTTACCTAACCAGAACAACCCTAGTTTTAAAAGGTCACCAACTGTAAACAGAATAGTTGTATCATAATTTAGCTTAAAGTGGAAGTTGGTAAAAACTAGATGTTTCCAAGTTTGAATCACACAAGGAAAACATTAGGGGGGGAAAACATTCAGAGCCATAGTTACTACTTTAAAAATATATAAGATTATTCTTATATTAAAAACAAATGAATCAAAGCCAGACAGTATGGAATTTTTACACAAACTTCTTTGTATTTCAATGTTGTTTATTGAGAAGTGAACGAGAGACTACTGCCAGACATGCCAACGACACTTCACATTCAAGGGCTGGAAGTTGAAAAGTTTTCCAAACTGAGTCACCACATAAGCCTTTTGGGAAAAAGAACCGAAAGTGACATCAAATATGACATCTTCATGCTTGTTTTTGTCTTCAGCTTTTTTTCCAATTTTTGGATCTACTAATTTGCAGGGTAGGCTTCTTTCTACCCTACAAAAAGGCTCACACTCCAATTAATAGAATTAACACTAGGTGTATAGCAAATTAGTTTTAACACACATCTATGCTGAATAACGGATCTTAAAGCTGTTGGTCTTAAATTGCCTTATGTCTAATGAGGAAATGAATTTAATTTCCCTTTTACCTTCAGATGAGTGGGCTATACCAATTGAAAAATACTCTTCAGTGCTACTGTAGGGCTTATGGGGACTTCTTCAGTGGCATAATAGAAATCCATCTGAACACCATTCTGAAACCCAGTGCTTCACTTCCTGCTGTTGTGGCTTTGCAGAAGAATGGCCTACACACAACTCTACTGCTCTCTTTGCTCAAAAACAAAACAAAGAAACCTAAACAAAAGGGTAAACGTTTATTTGGAGTCAGTTTTCTGGTGGTATCTTAAGGCCCTTCAAGCAGAGTTCAGGAGCTCCTGTATGGCTGCCTGGTGCTCAGGACTGAGGTGAGCTATGCATTCAGTCCACAATCCTCCAGAAGTCTAGGGAAAAAACATTGTCACAGATTTAGATCTGGTGCAACAGCCATTTGGAAGTATTTTAATAATCATTTGATAGATGATAATAATGCCAAAAGTACTTTCTTTCCAAGTAGATTAGTTTGATGAGTATCACTGCAAAAACAAGAAATCTGTTCATTTCTTTAAAGTTCACTGCATTTACTGTAGGTTTTCTTCATTTTCACACTGATAAAGCTACACTAGGTAGATGACACATTCAAGTAACCAACACACATGAATTCAGGGAGTAAAAATCATTTAAAAATATAATGCTTTAGCACTATAAATACACACCTCTGTTTTATTAGGAGACCAGGTGCCTCTTGTTTCTTCACAGATAGGCAAATTTATATATAACGAGTATGTGCTAAGCACCACCCAAAAGGTTCAAAATGTCTCAAATATAAGACAAAGGTTTAAGTTCTAAGATATAATGAGAACGTACAGATAAGTATAACCTATTTGAGGCTTGGAGACAAGAGAATATAAAATTTCCTTCTTCTAATAAAGAACAACATGAAATGCGCCCCCCCCAAACAATTTTATTTCCTCTTCCCCAATTTAACCAAATCAGCTTACCTGTACTTGGCGAACTACATTAGCCAGACGTTTGGCACAAGGATCTTCATGTTTAATTGCCTCATGCATTTCTCCTTCTGCGATTATACTGAATATTTTGGGCAGATTGGTATTGTTTGGGCCAAGAACGATTGGGTGATTACTGACAAAAGAGAAGAAAACCATTATAAATAAAAATTACAAGGAGAAATCACTCAAGCACTCATACTTGACTACACCCTCCCTCCAATAATAAATTTTGTTATACAGTTTTTACAGAATGATTATGCCGTCACTAAAACCAACTACCTTTTAAATGCAGGAGGAGGAAAACCAGCTAATTTTGCTTATTAGCTCTTCAGTTTCTTTCCATGTAAATTAGACAAAATACTTGGCTCATCTCTCAGGGCTGTTTTAAGGGCCAAAAAATAGAAAGCTCTAAATGCTTTAAAAATAATGTGACATTAAAAAAACAAAAACCTCACAAACCCAAAAAACAAGATATTAACAATAACAGCTTCGTAACACAAATTTCATTTACATACTACAAAATGGTTTCCAACATAAATTTAAAGTTCAAAATGATAGATGGGTATTTCGAGAATAAGCCAGAAAATAAATTCCAGGCAGGTTTAATGCAAAGAAATAATACAACAGTGAATTGAATGAGAATTCCAGGGTAGTCATTTACAAAGTAGATGTTCAAACAGCACGGTGGGGAACTGGTCACTTCAGAGGATGGCTGTTATATCCCTTAATGATAATCTCAGCAGGAAGATTTAAACACAATCATTTGTGTGAATGTGAACTTATAGACATGAAGAAATATGCCCACTGGCCCAACAAATGCCAAGAGATGAGTGGTTGTAGCCCCTTGATTTATTCATGAATTTAAAGCACTAATTAATAGTGACAGAGACCAGATCTGACTAATGTTTAGGGGAACTTAGACTTACAAAAACAGACCACCAGAGAACATGCCTTTAATAGCTTCTATAGCCTCCAGGTTGTGGTAATTCTTACATTTATTCATGGGCACAAAATAGCATTAAATAATGCCAAGATCCAGGGCTGGATCTTGATGGCCAGTCTGGTATACTTCCCCAGAAGAAAAACACCAGAATTTCTGAGGGCAAAATAATGGCACTAACAATGTCCTTTAATTTCATTCTACTAATAAATTATGTCAATTATATCTCAGTAAAATAGAAATAAAAAAATCTAAAGTTAAGTAAATAAATAAGGTGGGGTGGGAGACATAACATTAGAAGGAAACCTTAAAACATCGTATTCTATAATGCCCCATCTACTGAATTTAATTCCATAAAGAATAGCCTAAATCAGATCATGGGGCAATTTTAACTGTAATGCATTTTGTTAGCATGATTTATAGAGACAGCATTATTACAAACCTATAGAGACCTGAGGGCTGTGCACAGGAAGCACTGTTTTATGAGAAGGGGAAAGAAATAAAGTCTACCTGTTCTTTTTCTTACCTTTCAATCAGATCACACAGATAATTGAAAGTCTGTACAGCTTCTTCTTTATCTTCATGTAGTGGAAGCCAAGACAACCAGTGTGGTAGGACTTCTTCAACGTTCACACAGTCAGGTTTGAACTTCATAATTTTCCCTACTGCTGAGATGCAGTTCTCTGTAGCATTGACATTTTCTTTGGTTTTAGAATCAACAGACTGAATAACTCGTACCAGCAGTGGAAGTGCTTCTAAAATAAGCATTTGAAAAGGGCCAATTAAAACCTCATTTTCATGCAAATGAACATAAATATCTCTATCATCTTTGGTCCAGTTATTGGTTATAGTGAAGAAATGTTCAAGTGTAAGGAATGTTTTGTCATCTTGACTACAAACATAGTAATGAAAGGGAGATTGTCCCAGCAGAGTCAGGAGCACTAACATTCTGCTAACTTAGAGACACCAAGAAGTTAGTAGCCCCCCAGATTTACATTCCTGGTCACCTCAGGGTACTTAAGTTTTAAAAAGCTGCCTAGCTATATTCCTGTGCTAAACATTCAGGGACCTCCAGTATGTTTTGCTCAGCGGGCCACGGAGGCAGTCCTAAAGTGGGAGCTCATGACCTGCTCAGCCTGTAGAGGGGAGGAAGCTGGTAATAGCAGGCACTTCCTTTGGCCCGGAGGAAGAGAGCCTCAGTGGGCACTCCAGCAGGGTGAGTGGTGTGAATAGCAGCTGAGCTGGCTGAGAGACTGGGCAAGGACACAGTGCAGGGGTTCTGCTGCTGCTGTCCACTGGTGGGCAGTCAGTATCTCAGACAAAGAAATAGATCCACAGAGCCCTCCTGCCCCTTGGACTCCCAAAACTCTCCTCCTGTTGCCCATGGTGTTGGGTTGAGCACATTATCTGCAAACCGAGAGCTATGGCAGCAGAACTGCTGCTTCCCCCTTCCCCCAAAGACTGATTCCCAGTTGAGGTGTGTTGGGAGACCCCGCAGAGGTCTTAAGTTGTCATTACCGAGAGGGTGAAAGAAACCCCAACACCAAACAGTGGGGCTGTACTGTCTGAGGGCAGCTGTGGAAGTCAGCTATAGGATTTCACAGAGGTAAAAAACTTGTAATTCGGCGCCACCTACTGGAAAATAGTAGAAAGACCTCTTTCAAAGAAAGCACTGCTATTGACAAGGGTCAATAATACGGAGATGCTTAGAAGGAGCAAACTGGCAATTACCATGAATAACCACGGTAGCGAGGAAGCTCAGAAAGAAAATGAAAAATCCCCAGAAAGCAAACTGGAACACATGAAAATATGTAACATGAATGACAGAGAATTCAAGATCACAGTTCTGAAAATACTCAACGAGATGTGCAAAAATACAGACAGGCAATTTAAATGCACTCAGAAAACAAATTCGTTAACAAAACAAGTACTTTACCAGAGACTGAAATTTTACAAAATGAACCAAACAGAAATCCTGAAAATGAAGGACCCAATTAAGGAGATTAGGAGTGAACTACTGTGCACAGGAAACAGAGTCGACCAGGTGGAGGAAAGAATTAGTGATGCCGAAGATAGGAATCTAGAAATGATGCAGAGGGAAGAACAGAGAAACCTGAGCATAAAAAAATAAGAAAAAAAAGAGAGAGCTTTATGGGAACTCGCTCCATCAGGAAAAGAAAGTAAGAATAACGGGCATATCAGAAGAAGGAGAGAGGCAGAAAGGAACAGAGAGCCTATTCAAACAAACAGTGGATGAGAACTTTCCAAACCTATGGAAAGAACTACATCCTTGAATCCAAGAAGCAAACAGAACACCTAGTTATTGCAAAGAGGCCCTCTCCAAGGCACATTGTATTAAAACTGCCAAAAATTAATGACAAAGAAAAAATTCTCAAAGCAGCCAGTGAAAAGAAGGAAGTGACCTACAAAGGAAAACTATCAGGGTATCATTGGACTTCTCAGCAGAAGCTCTGCAAGCCAGAAGAGAGTGGAATAAAATATTCAAACATCTGAAAGAGAGAAACTGCCAGCCAATAATAATATATCCAGCAGAGTTACCCTTTATTTATTATTTATTAAATGTATCTTTATTGATTTCAGAGAGGGGGGGGAGAGAAACATCAATGATGAAAGAGTTGTCACTGATCAGCTGCCTTCTGCAAGCTCTCGATTGGGGATTGAGCCTGCAACCCAGGCATGTGCCCTGACCAGGAATCAAACAGTGATCTCCTGGATCATACGTCAATGCTCAACCACTGAGCCACACCTGTACAGGCCAGAGTTACCCTTTAAATATGAAGGAGAAATAAAGACTTTCCCAGACATACAGAAGCTGAGGGAATTTATCACCAGAAAACTTCCACTATAGGAAATACTAAGGGGATTATTCTACCTGAAACGAAGAGCATAAGGTCACAATACTGCGAGTAAGATCACCAACAAACTTATAGCATAAACAGGAATAACTTGTGACAACAAAAACATTAAAGAGGAGGGGGTAAAGGTCTAAACTGGCAAAGGAAAATGGAGATCAGAAGCATTCGAAAGAAAAAAAACTACTGTAAATATGCAACTTTCTTTTTCATAAACCTAACTGTACCCACACACAAAAATGCCAAAATTGAGACACATAGCTTAAAAAAAGAGAAAACAGAAAAGTATGGAACACCACTAAACAAAAACAGCAGACAGAAACACAAAGGAAAAGAACACATGGAATCATAGAGCTACCAGAAAATAAAGGATAAAATGGCTACAGGAAATCCTCATACATCAATAATTACACTAAATGTAAACAAACTGAATTCACCAATAAAGAGGCTCAGAGTAGCAGACTGGATCAAAAAACAAAACCCAACCATATGCTGCCTTCACCACACATGTAAGCTGCAAAGACAAAGA
The DNA here is from genome assembly GCF_054644295.1 of Miniopterus natalensis. Classification (NCBI taxonomy): domain Eukaryota; kingdom Metazoa; phylum Chordata; class Mammalia; order Chiroptera; family Miniopteridae; genus Miniopterus; species Miniopterus natalensis. The sequence goes on from NC_142082.1 coordinate 36,604,468, forward strand.
TAAACTCAAAGTGAAAGGGTGCAAATTGATTCTCCAAGCAAAAAGCATCCACAGAAAAGCAGGAATAGCCATACTTATGTCTAACAAAATATATTTCAAGACAACAAAGATAACGAGAGACAAAGATGTACACTTGATAATGATAAAGGGGGCACTACATCAAGAAGACATAACTTTTCTTGATATATATATGCACCCAATCAGGAAGCACTGAAATATATAAAGCACCTACTAACAAAACTAAAGGGAGAAACAGATCAAAACACAGTCACAGGTGGGGACCTTAAACTCCATTGATAGCACTACATAGATCATCCAAACAGAAAAATCAAAAAAAGAAATATCAGCCTTAAATGACACACTAGACCGAATGGACATAATTGACACAGAGCCTTTCATCCCAGAACACCAGGTTATACCATTCTTTTCCAATGCACATGAAACATTCTCAAGGACAGACCATATGTTGTGTCATAAAACTAGCCTCAACAAATTCAAGAACACTGAAATTATACCAAGCATATTCTCTGATCACAATGCCTTGAAATTAGAAATCAACTGCAAAAAGGAAGCAAAGAAACCCACAAATATGTGGAGATTGAACAACATACTACTAAAAAAATGACTGGGTTGCCCGGCGAGTGTGGCTCAGTTGTTGAGCATCGACCTATGATCCAGGAGATCATGGTTTGATTCCTGGTCAGAGCACATGCCTGGGTTGCAGGTTCCATCCCCAGTTGGGGTTGTGCAGGAGGCAGCCGATCAATGACAATTCTTTCGTCACTGATGTTTCTCTCTCTCTCTCTCTCTCTCTCTCTCTCTCTCTCTCTCTCTCTCTCTCTCTCTCTCTCTCTCTCTCTCTCTCTCTCTCTCCCCCCTCCCTTCCTCTCTCTGAAATCAATAAAGATATATTAAAAAAAATAAAGATACAACATCCACTTATGATTAAAACACTCAATAAAATGGCAGGAAAGTACCTCAACATAATAAAGGCCATACATGATAAATCCTCTGCTAATATCATACTCAATGGCGAAAAACTGAAAGCTTTTCTTCTAAAATCAGGAACAAGACAAGGATGTCCACTCTTATTCAACATAGTTCTGGAAGTCCTAGCTAGAGCAATAAGGCAAGAGAAAGAAATAAAAGGCAATAAGGCAAGAGAAAGAAATAAAAGGCACCCAAATCAGGAAGGTAGAAGTAAAAGTGTCACTTTTTGTGGATGGCATGATTCCATACATAGAAAACCCTAAAGACCACCAAAAAAACTATTAGAAACAATAAACAAATACAGTATAGTGGCAGGATACAAAAATCAATGCATAAAAATCCACTGCCTTCCTGTATACTAACAAAACTTCAGGAAAATAAACGGGGGGGGGGGGGGGGGAATTCCTTTTGCAATTGCAACCAAAAGAATAAAAAACTTAGGATTAAACTTAACAAAGACTGTGAAAGACCTGTATGTTGAAAACTACAAGGCATTATTAAAAGAGACTGAAAAAGGTAACAAAATGGAAAAATATTCCATGTTCATGAATTGGAAGAATCAACATAGTTAAAATGGCCATATTACCCAAAGCAATATACAGATTTAATGCAATCCCCATAAAAATCCCCATGTCATTTCTTAAAGAAACAGAACACAAAATCATCAGATTTGTATAGAATGACAAAAGACCCCAATTAGCCAAAGCAATCCTGAGAAAAAAGAATGAGACCAGAGGTATCACACCACCACACTTCAAATTATACTACAGAGCAAGATAATCAAAACAGCATGGTATTGGCAGAAAAACAGACACACAGATCAATGGAAGAGAACTGAGAGTCAGATACAGAACCACATGTATATGGGCAGATTATTTTTGACAAAGGAGGCAGAAACACACAAAAAAAGCCTCTTCAATAAATGGTGCTGGGAAAATTGAATGGAACAGTTTGTCCCCATGCACAAAAATTCATTCAAAATGGATCAAAGACCTCAATATAAGATCTGAAACAATAAATTATATAGAAGAAAACATAAGTACTAAACTTGTAGAGAACATTTTATGAACTTGACCCTAAAGGTAAGGGAAGTAAAGGCAAAAATAAACGAATGGGACTACATCAAACTAAAAAGCTTCTGCACAGCAAAAGAAACAGATACCAAAACAAAGAGGCAGCTGATTGAATGGAAGATGATATTTGCAAACAATCACTCCGACAAAGGTTTAATGTCCAAAATATATATAGAACTCATAAAACTCAACACCAAACAACCCAATTAAAAAATGGGCAGAGGACCTGAATAGACACCTCTCCCAAGACGACATACAAATGGCCAACAGATATGTAAAAAGATGTTCAACTTCACTAGCTATTAGGGATACAAAAATCAAAACTACAATGAGGTACTACCTCACACTTGTTAGAATGGCTATTATCAACAAGACAAGTAATAATAAGTGTTGGAGAGGCTGTGGAGAAAAGGGAACCCTCATTCACTTCTGGTGGGAATGTACATGGGTATAGATACTATGGAAAACAAGTCTGGTAATTCCTCAAAAAATTAAGAATAGAATTAACACATGACCCAGCAATCCCTCTTCTGGATATACACCCAAAAAACTTGAAAACATGTATTCGCAAAGTTATATGCATCCCTACGTTCATTGCAGCACTACTCACAGTGGCCAAGACATGGAGACGAGCAAAATGTCCTGCAATAGTGGATTGGAGAATGTATTCCATGTACACAATGGACTACTACTCAGCCATAAGAAAAGACGAAATACTGCAATTTGCAATAACATGGACGGACCTTGAGGATATTATTATAAGTGAAATAAGTCAGTTAGAAAAAGCTAAGAACCATATGCTTTCACTCATATGTGGGATATAAAACTGAAACTGATGGACACAAAAGCACTGTGGTGGTTGCCAAACGGAAGGAGGTGGGAAAGGTGGGGGGAGTGAAGGAGGCCTAATATATGGTGATGGAAGATCATTTGACTTTGGGTGGTGGGCACACAGTGCAATATACAGAAGTGTACCCTTGAAACCTATGTGATCCTATTAACCAATGTCATCCCAATAAATTTAATATAAATTTTTTTTAAAAAAGTCCTGTGGTTAAGGCTGTGGTATACCTCCCAAACCCCAAATGAAATCAAGGTAGGGTGGCTCTAATTCTGCTCAAGATTTCATTTCCATTTCTATGAGAATAGACTGTAAATTCTTAAGTGGTACAGATGAAGTTTTTGAAAAAGGGAAAGAGAGTAAAGCAGAAATAGGTGTTTGGGGGTATGGAAGGGAGAATGAAGTAAAAACAAAGGGGATGCCTTGAAGGACATCTTGGAAGGACATACATATAACCAAACAAACATCCAGTACCTGTACAAAAAGGACGATAGCTATCTCCACCATACTGTGCCATGACTCCCAGGCCATACGCAGCTGCTTGCCTGACTTCTGGGCTGCTGTCACATACATATTGGAGCATTGGCCTTAAGAAATATTCTGCATATTTAAATGAGGCTGGACTACAGTGTTCTATAACATCATCAAAGATGCACAATCCCCATTGTCTGTCTGGCCATGGTCTATGTGGACACTACAAAAGAGATACTCTTTTAAGTTTTGAATACTGAAGTACATAAAAATGTAAAGAAATAGTCACTATAGACTATTAGCGTACACAAATATTCCTGATACAGGCAAGAAAAAGCAACTTAGCAAAATCCACTTGTGAATAAAAATCCTCAATTACTACACAGATTTAAATAATTACAGGTTTAAAAGACTTGTATGATTTGTTACAGAATTCCACAATCTATATGCATTTATATGATATTTTAGAAAACGAAATATATGAAGCCACCATCCAGAATCTGATTGCTGGTTGATTCCCTAGGGTCCACTGCAAAAAATGTAATCATTGTTTTCATTTATTAATTTAGCAGGGCATGGATAATATGAAATAATAAAAAAATCATTTGTATGTCTTTAGAATATATAACTGAACTATGAAAAACTCAATTAGCAAACTTCAAGCACATACATACTGAGTGAGAAAATATTCAGGGCAATGCAATGATTTTCATAAAATTAAAGATGCACTGTGGAAAACTGTGATTTCTAAGATCCATTGTAATTTGAAAGTGTAAGTTTTCAAGTGCTGCAATCAAAGAATTCCAGATCAATTATCTAAAATAACTGTCAAAGAGAGGCAATACTTACAATTAGGTTGACAATTAATGGAAGAAGCTGTTCAAACCATGGTAATACCTTTTCCTTGTAGCTACTGAATATTGAGTGTAAAATGTCTGACACTTTGGTCAGAATATAAACATCATTATCATCCTAAAACAAAACAAAACACACCCATACAAATTGAAAAGGATCCCCAAAATTATTAACAGTAACATTTATTTGAAAAGCTAAGAAATGTAGTAAATTAAATTTCTCATCACTTTCTTAAGGGCATACCAAGAACCTAGAGGCTGACTGAGGTTACCTCAATGATTGGGTGTCTCTTACCTACCTAAGGAAAGATAAATGTAATGTGGCAAGTACTGTACTGCACTTATCACAAAGACTTTTCTTGGTATAGTTAAAAAATATGTGATTGAAAAATTATCCAAAATTTAAAAGTTCTAAAACAAAGGTGTTTTTACTTTAGTTTTTATGTTGTTGTTGCAAGAATGTTTCTAATTTTGGAGTGGGATGGTGGGGAGCTGTGAAATCAGTTACTTATAACATCTCATCAACTTGTGTATGGCAGCATGTGAGCACACTGCAGAGAATTGGAATGATCTGCACATGTCAGTATTGGCCCACCAGGATGGCCACATGCCATATATTCTGGGTTCTAAATATACAACTGAAATATGTTTGATGGTGTCAAGTGGTTTGATGAGGAGAGAACTGAGTAACAAGATGAAGAATTCTATCAACCAGTGCATGTGCATTATGTACTAAAAGGAAACCTGCATTATTCTGCAGTCCATTAGAAAGATAGCTGATGTTACTGAAAAGTCTGGCTTTAAGCCTTAGGTTGTCAATAGTATGTGGCTTTAGGCAGTCGTTCAACATCTGAATTTGAGTTCATGTATCTTTAAGACAGTGAAAGCACCACCAAAATACACAATACGGTTGTTACAAGGAGTATGTAAAAGAAAATACTAGGCGAACTCCAAAGTACTTTTCTGTGAGGTATTGCAACAAAATGTACACACAGCATCCAAAACACAAATCAGCTAATTTCAAGTTACTTATTCTCTAAATTAATGAATGAAATACAGTCAGAGTCTTCTACTAAAAGTTAATGATAATTTTATCAGAATGACAAGTCAGATGAATTAGAAACTTAAGCATTTAAAAATCTTCCAGCCCAGCCGGAATGACTCAGTGTTTGAGCACCAACCTAAGAACCAGGAGATCACAGTTCGATTCTGGCCAGGGCACATGCCGGTGCTCCGGGCTCAATCCCCAGGTAGGGGACATGCCAGAGGCAGCCAATCAATAACTCTCTCATCACTGATGTTTCTATTTCTCTCTCCCTCTCCCTTCCTCTCTCTGAAATCAATAAAAAGACATATTAAAATAAATAAAAATCTTCCAGATGCAAATGGTCATGCAAATTAATTTCTGCAGGGAATAATTTACCTCATCTTGTAGTGACTCTTCCACCTGTTCATCATAGTCTTCATCTTGTCTTTTAACTAAAACACACCCAAATAAATGTCTTTTTAAATGGTTGTCAAAATGGTCAATTATTACAGAAATAAAAAGCATAAATACTTACCTTGCCGCAGTTCTTGATTTTTAAAATGTTCTTCCAGTTTAGCTTTCAGTATACCTCCCAATTCTTCAAAGTGTTCATTATTAAGGCATCCATCTCCCATTACTTCAATACACTGAAATAAGGTTGAGAAAAGAAAGCAACCCATGCGATTCATGTGTCTTTAAGGGTCAAAAATTAAGAATCACATGGAGCTCGGTGGCTTAGTGGTTGAGCATCAACCTATGAACCAGGTGGTCATGGTTCAATTCCTGGTCCGGGCACATGCCCGCTTGCAGGTTCCATCTCCAGTAGGAGGTGTGTAGGAGGCAGCCAATCAATGACTCTCTCCCATCATTAATGTTTCCATCTCTCTCTCCCTTCCTCTCTCTGAAATCAATAAAAACATATTTAAAAAAAAAAAAAATTACATGGAATCATAAGAAAAATTAATGGAACTCAGTACCCCAGAAACTAATGATTAAGTAAATAAGTACACTTTGGGGTTTTTTTTTGGTTAATATACCAGCATTTTAAAAAGAATTTTAAAAATATTTTTCTTTTAAACTTTTCCTTGGCATATCTTAAGTGTCAAGCATTATGCTAATTGCTGAGGGTTCAAAGATGGAACAGACTAGCTTCTAGGAGCTCAAGTACACATACTCTTTAAAAGACTGGAGAAAAGGTAAGTCTGCCATGAAAGGGCATTACAGGCAGAGAGGATAATACAAGCAGATATGGAAGCACATATTCTTTGGAAAAATAAAAATTTTAAGCTGAAGGAGTGTAAATAGGGAAAAATAAAGATGCTGAAGAACTTTTAAATCAAACTGTGCAAGTTACGGAGCTCCGAGCAATGGGGGTGACCAAGAATATGGGAAGGTGACTCAAACAAAGGGCAACTTAATACTTGAGAAAAGGAAAATGAACTGGGAGGAAAAGAGACTTCTGGAACTGACCAACTGAGGCTATCAAAAAAACACAAAGGAGAGAAAAGGCAATGGGGGGGGGGGGGGAACAGGAATTTGGGAGACTAGAACAAAAACTAGATATGAGTTGGAGATGATACCCAAACTTCTGTAATTGGATTACAGGTAGATGCTGGACGTTTTTGGTTTTAAAAGAACTTGTTATAGCACACACACAAAAATCCCCCAATGTATTTAGCAACACTAATAAATGAACACACAACCTTATATATATTTTTAAGAGAAAAACACTTACCTTTGCAAAAGAATGCATTATTTCTGAGAGGACATCTGAATCTGGTTCTGTGCCAATGGCCTTGATTAGAGCATCACACATAAAATGCCACATCTGTGTGAGATATTCAGGGCCACGAACTCTTGCACATTCCAAGAGCAGAGGCATGGATTCTGCTGCTGCCACTCGAACACGTTTTATTATTAAGGAAATGTACTCATTATCCTCGAAAGACTGTTCTATCATTTTGCTTACTTAAATGTTAAAAGTGCTCACTGAGTTAATAGGAGTGCTAGGCAACTTCTGTTTATCTAATTTCTGTTTACCTAAGACTGCCATCCAAGATCTTGTGTTAAATATAACGTGCATAAATATAGAAGTCTCCCTGCTCATAAGACATACCTCCTGTCTTTTCTGTCACTTACAATATAACAAGAATGAATCTTAAATGTAAACCAAAAACATAAAAATGACTGTGAAAAGAGCCGGTGGGATCCTTGGATCTCTTCCTGTACTAGCCTTTTCAGTTTTTAATAAAGATTAAGCTGTCTCTCCCTACCTAACACCGTTTGTAAAATGAGGTCTTGAGACCTCCTCTTAAAGACAATCTTTTTTGTCCTTTTGTACCATGGGAAGTGTCTGCTGGGCAAAAGCTGTCTTCTGTAAAGGACACCACACAGGATACTGCGTGAGGAACCACAACAAAGGGATTCTAGAAGCAGACAGGTCTGGGTTGGGGTCTGGGCACATGTGTGTAAAGGCATAAAAACATAACTTGACATATTAATTACTATCATTAGGTTGAGGAATAAAACACTTAACATGCAGCCCGGCCGGGCGTGGCTCAGCGGTTGAGCATCGACCTAGGATCCAGGAGATCGAGGTTTGATTCCCGGTCAGGGCACATGCCCGGGTTGTGGGCTCAATCCCCAATGACTCTCTCATCATTGGTGTTTCTACCTCTCTCTCCCTCTGCTGCCCTCTCTCTGAAATCAATAAAGATATATAAAAAAACCCCCCAAAAATTAAAAAAACACACACTTAACATGCAGATTTACCAAAAGCTGTTTCTCCCCAAAGGTGCTACCTACATTGGAAGTGTAGAATTCTGTGCTGCAGAAGTTATGGATCAGAGGGTTTCTAACCTTTTAAGAAAGGTCTTAGGTTTTTAAAATTACCAAAACATATTTAGGAAAAGTAACAATTATATACAATGTAAACATTTGCTATTAAAATACCAATCCTTAAAATCCTTCAGTGGGCCATAGAAAACTGCCAGCTAGAAGTTAGGTAACATTTTCTTTTTGTCACGTTTTTGGCACAAGTGAAACAAAAAACCAAGTTTATAACCTGAAAGTAGAGTTAGTGCAAACACAAACAATAATGGTGATGTACCCTTCAGTTAAAACAAAGTCTAATAATACCTGAACAAGCTACAATTTAACTAAATCTAGACATGTTTTGCATTCAAACATTGTAGGATATCATCGTGGAAATAAAATTTCAGTAAAGGGACCATCAGTTTGACAACCTGTTCGGTATATTCCACAAAGCCTTCCTTTAACTCTTTAGCATAGCAAACCTGAAACCAAGTATTGGAAAAGAAATCAAGATCCATGTAAGTTTATAGGTATTTTATTAGCAAACAGCAAAATCATAAGGACCACAGAATGTTGTATCCTGACAATAATTATATTTAATGCATGCAGGACTGTCAAATTAGTCTTGTAACATAAAAATAAAAAAGTAAAATGGAAAGGGCCATGAAATGGTTACTGTATATATATGTTGTCATTCAAAGTCTGGAAAACTACACATTTTTATTTCTTGTGTAAATTTAGCAGAAGTTATGGCACTCTTAAAACACCCCAAACAAAATACATCACTTAAGAAAAAATAATTTAAAAAGATATAGAACCCCGAAAACTTAATTGTAGCATACCGCTTGCTTTGTAAATCTGTAGCCAACAAACCCATACTATTTTGTATTTTTAAAAAATTCATTTTAACAGTGAAATACATTAACCCTCACTGTCTGTAACATGCTCATAAAGAAAAAACAAAACAGAAAAACTCTAAGATTACTTAAACACATACTCTATAATACCATGAGATAATGACGGTAAACATTTTAATTTTTCTACCATGTTTGTTTATGCAACTGAAATCATACCAGTTTTATTTTAACATCATGAGTACATTTCTGTTCATTCAAAAAATATTCCCTGGCTACCTACTATACACTAAGCACAAAACACAAAAATCCTTGGCCCTCTGTGGCTTTGTAATGTCTGTGTAATATTCCAAAGTACTGCAATTATTGATCATCTTCCTAAAAAGAGGCATTCAGGCTTTTTTTGTTATTAGAAAAAGCACTGATAATGAAGTTTTATCCACATTATTTCTTCAAGATGGAAATCCAGAAGTAGAAATGTTGGGTCAAAAGATTTCTATCTTTTTAAAAGTATATTCCTGCTCTTTAAAAGAAATCCTTCAACATCTATGAAAAGCACTCCTATCAAATATACATAAATGTTTTATGAGAGGTTGTTAAACAATGTTTAAACATTATTATTACTTACCAGCATCTGACAAGCAGTTGATTTTTCTTCCAGTCCTGCAGTTTTAATACCAAAACTTTGCTGATCTCCAAGGTTCACAAATTCCCAACCATCATCATCACTCATATTCTCCATGTCTTGGGCTATTACAGAGAAAAAACCAAATTCATGTTAAAATTAGAACAAAGAGAGAAATTTTACAATTGCTGTCTTCATGAAGATACGTACTATCTAAAAGGGCTACTTCAGGCTTAATTGAAGCTGTCTTCATTAAAGGCCCCATGACCACTGGAAGATACTGCTGAAATTCTTTTCCAAGGATTTTGCACATTCTGGCCCATGCTGAGATCATGTAAGAGATCTAGGGGGAAAGTTAAAATTAAATTAAAATTAATTTTAAAACAACAGGTAAACAGACATAAAGAAAGTGATTTCCTATTTCATAGTAATGTTAGATTTTACAATTCTGGCTCTTTAAGCAGTAAGTGCATTTTCTAAGATCATAAACTTAAAATGTTCCGAAACAGTAACAAAACCACTGTGAACCTCTGCACTGGAATATAGTCAGCAGGTGAGGCAAAAGAGAAAGACCAGGATTGTATCTATTTTTTCCTACTTTCAAGAAGCAACATACTGTTTTCTCTACTATTATCTGATTCACATAAACAAAACCCACTTAAACTCCTAGGCACTAATATTCTTTATTTGACTTTGTATCCCTACTGCATAATATTCCATTTATTAAACATTCATTAACACCCAAGAAACAAAACATCCCTTTCTCCTAGATGTAATTTTCTGTTAAGTGGCTGGGTCTATTCAAGATACCTCTTCTACTACTGTGTTTTCATAGACTTAATTACCTACAAATTACCTATTGAGAATCTGGTTCCAATTCACCATCCCTGCAACCCAGAAAGTGACTTTTACTCTCCAGTATCTATCTACCTACCTCACATACATATGCTTCCCATTCCTAATTTAGAAAATCAAAACAAAAAAAAACAATTTTGAGTGTATGGGAAACAATTATAGTGTGGCTGTGTAAAGTCAAAATTTAATTCAACTATTTATTAAGTGCCTGTTTTATGTTAGGTATTGTGAACACTATTATGTGAAGTCAAACCAGTGAAGAATGTCTCTGAAACCAGGGATTGATATTGCAGGAAACCTATTCTTCTTTTTTTTTTTTTTTAAAGTACATTTAACCTTGCGCTAGCTGCAACTCCTAAATGGATCAAGATTAATGTGTGAAGACTGCTTTACCTGAGGATCATCATCTTCCATATCACTAAAGTCTGTCTGGGTCTTCAACAACAGCTGCATCACATCTGATGCATCTTGCATGAACTAGAAAAAAATATTTAAGAAAGCCAACACCAATATTACTTATGTATATCAAATCAGAGAGGCACTCACTGTTTCTTGTGTAATAACAAAGCTTCCCCCAAAAGATGTATTACATTTCCCATATGGGTCATAACCCATCAGGTAAAAGTATTATGTTGAAAATTTTTCATCACATTGTAACAGATTTAGTGCCCTTTCTAGAAAAATATATTCTGTTAAAGTCAAAGTGAATTGCAGTATAAAGAAATTTCTAATGGCATTAAATTTTGGTCTATGGCTTATGCATTTCCAGCAGTAAAAAGGTAATCCAAATCCAGAAAGATTTTGGAATGTTCCATTGAGCTAGTATATGTTCTTCATTTAACTGTGTGTGGTTCTGGCAATCTCCATTGTATAAACAAGCAGTGTTTCAAAAATGGTTTGAAAGCCAGATAAACAGAATATGTAAAATAAAAATGTACTACTGGTTAGCTTCTTGGTATCCCACAGAAAATAATTTATAAGGTAATACTAATGCTGATTTTAGAGACCACAATGAGGGGTTCTATGTTTATAGTTCTGAGAATCAGAACATGAGGGGTCGATGACAGAGGAATTTCTTTTGGATTAGTTTTGACAACTCTGAGATGTTGGCTGGGAAGAAGAAACACAACAGCCAATGGTCCTTGCTAATTATTTTCTGAAAAGCTACATATACATAGATTTCTCTCTTAGGACACCAGTTGCTTTTTAAGTGAACAGAAAAGCAACTAGAGTGTTTCCAAGCAAATGTTTAAATGGGTGAAACTAAACATGGATCCTGAACTCCACATGCCTCCCAATAGAGATAGACTGTACATGTGGTAAGGAAAGGGGAAGGTTTCAAGAGCATAAGTAAGTTAAGGATATTAACAATGAAAAAATAAAGGCAACAACTTATTTATATATAATAGTAACATGAGTAAGCTGATGGAAAAAAAAACAAGCATCCAGAAAACCACTTATCAGATGGAAAAAACCCTGTTGTATCCTCAATGCCTCCATAGACAAATTACATAGAGTAAATTCAACATACTAAAAAACACTTACCTTTTCCTTCCCAACAGCCAGACCAATGAGGCTGATGCACTCAATAGTTTTTCCTCTGAGAAGTCTAAGTTCCTTCTGAACTGCATTCTCAACAATGTGCTTTAGTGATGGCATAAATAAGTCATAGTAGGGGACAAATTTTTCCTCTGCAGTATCTGCAACTGATGCGATAGATGTCACAACTTGTTCCAAAACTAACTTGGTGCCTTTTTGAATCAACTAGAAGGAAGACACACAAAATACATTACGTAAATGAGAAACTGGAAAAAATACTCCAAGTTTCCAAATGTTTTTCTGAAACAGCAAAATGAAACCACTCTTCAGCAGCAAGAGTAAAGATAATAGGTTTTGGAGCAAATTTGAGAAACCCTGTTGAACTATTTATGTGAGATCGTATCTCTCTTCTGTTACCATAGCGCTCCTTACTCATTTTTGCTTTATCTCAAAGCACAGCAAGCCTCGAGCACAAGTTTACCATCAAGTAAATGCCTACCCTTATTCATTTTTCTTCCCTTATTCCCACTACTCACTATGCATTTTGGGCTCTCCTATGTCCCTTCTTGGTCTATTCCTTTATCTTCTAATCTGACTCTTCAATGATACCACTGGTACCCTCTTTCTCACTGATTTCTCCATCTTTGATGTGATCATCCTTTCTCCCACACCAAAGATCTAGTTTTCTCTGACCTGGCCAGTAACAAACACTAACTGGGTATTTGCAGCTGGGCTCATGCTGTCACCTGGTAATACTATACTTCCTTGTGGATTCATATGAATGTTTCACCCAGTAACTACATCCGATTTTTTTCATTCTCCCCATCAACTACAACCACTCCCAGCAAAGCTCCTCACCTTGTATTATGAATTCCACCACACTGTATCTTATACTTTGCCCATCTGGAGGAAGGGGAGGGAAATATAGACTCTCTTCACACTTCAGCCTTCTACTTAAACCTATCTGTAAAATGTTTGATTCATCTATTCCTGACTTAACTGGCCAACCAATCTGCCTTCAACCTGGGTCTACATCTTTGTCTTCAGATACATTCATGTTCCTATCCTGCTATCATATGGCACTGAACACTCATTCATTGTTTCAAACCTGTTTCTTTGCCTTCTGAGACACTGTATCTTTTCTTTAAACTGAATTTAATGGGATGATGTTGGGTTTACAGAATTATATGTTTCAGATGTACAGTTCTATAACATTATCTGTATATATATATATTTTTAAAGTTTATATTTATTGTTGAAAATATTATAGATGTCCCCTTTTTACCCCCATTGATTCCCTCCACCCCACCCCTAGGCCTTCCCCAGACCAATGTCTGTGTCCATGGGTTATGCTTATAAACATGAGTTCTTTGATTAAACACGCCCCCCCCCCCCCCCCAAGTCCACCTTCCCTCTGAGATCCCTCAGTCTGTTCCAAGCTTCTATGTCTCTGGATCCATTTTATTCATCAGTTTGTTTATTATATTCATGTAAGTGAGATCATGTGGTACTTGTCTTTCACTAACTGGCTTATTTCACTTAGCATAACAACTTCCTAGTTCCCTCCATGCTATCCCAAAGGATAAAAGATCCTTCTTTTATTACAGCTGCACAGTATTCCATGGTATAAATGTACCACAGCCTTTTTAACCACTCATCTACTGATGGGCGCTTGGGCTGTTTACAGATCTTGGCTATTGTAAATTGTGCTGCTATGAACATGGGGGTGCGTAAGTTCTTTGTGATTGGTGTTTTGGGTCTTTTAGGATGTATTCCCAGAAGTGGGATCACTGGATCAAATGGCAGGTCAATTTTTAATTTTTTGAGTAAACTCCATACTGCTTTCCATAGTGGTTGCACCAGTCTGCATTCCCACCAGCGGTGTACCAGGGTGCCCTTTTCTCTACACCCTTGTCAGCACTTGTTTGCTGATTTGCTGATGGTAGCCATTCTGACAGGTTTCATATGTCTCTTAGCCATCTGTATGTCCTCTTTGGAGAAGTGTCTATTTGGGTCATCTGCCCATTTTTTAATTGGATTGTTTGTCTTCCTTTTGTTAAGTTGTATGAGCTCCTTATATATTTTGGATATTAACCCTTTCTCAGATGTATCATTGGCAAATATGTTCCTTATACAGTGGGCTCCCTTTTTGTTTTGTTGATGGTTTCTTTTGCTGTGCAGCAGCTTTTTATTTTGATGCAGTCCCATTTGTTTATTTTCTCCTTTGTTTCTCTTGCCCTAAGAGACGTATATTGTATTGTATGTTCCCCACCCCGAGTCTAGTTGCCTTCCATCACTATCCCCCTTTCCCTCTGGTAATCACCACACTGTTGCCTATGCCTGTGAGGGGTTTGGGGTCTTCTCATCTTGTCTTCCTCCTTGTTCTTGAGACCAGTGCTATGCAAAGTGTGGTTTATGAACTATCTGTTACTAGTTCACATTAAAGTACAGGAACTGAGTGTTAGAAACTTTTATAGCGATATAACTTTATATCTGTTAAATATAATAGTAAAAAAGGCTTTTATGTCCTTTTTATTCATTTCATTTTTATAGCAGCAATTTGTTTCCATTGTACCTGACAACTGGGACTCAATCTTTGCTCTTCTTACTCAAATCTTCCCTCCCACACACTGATGTGCTAACACCATTCATTCAATTGTTTGTAGGTTGCTTCTCTTACTTAAGCTATAACTAACTATAATCCATCTTCTCCTCGAATGCCCAGGTATTATTTTAAAAACAACATATGTAAAGCAAAAAGAATACTTTTTCACACCTTTTCTATTTCCGTCACCTAGATCAGGAGACCAACATTTTTACGTCTTTCTCTTTCATCTTTTAAAATTCACACTGGAAGGAAAAAACTGCGATTGCTTCCCAAGAAATGTCTGTCGGTCACCCCACTCCCCCAGTTCCCACTATTACCATCCAAGCTCCCTGAACAATGATCATGATGGGTTTGCTTTAAATCACGTCCCTTTTTGTCTGTCCTGCAATGCTACTATGTTAATCACATCAATATGATTTCTCGCAATTAAGAACACAAACAGGTTCTTCCAAATTTACATAAATTAGAGTTAAAAAATAACTCTGCCTTATTTTCAAGGCAATTCATATACCGATTTTACTTAACCTTTAGGCCTTATCTTCCCCAGTTCCAAAACTGATTCATTCTTTGGTCAAGCCTAGAATGTCCTCCTAACTTTCTATTCTTTCTAGCCATGCTGAAAATGCCCTTTTTCCAGGGGTCTTACCCATCAAATTAACCTAAGTTAATATCTAAAAAGCGGGCTTAAAGATCTTAAAACTTACCTCTTGAAGTTTAAGTACCATGATGGAATGCAGATGTTTCACCAAATTATCCAAATATGGAATAAGCAGCGACTTGGGACAGTCCTCAGTAAAGTTTATGAGAGCGGCAGCGGCATGGGCCTGCACTCGTTGATTGCCCTGGTCTTCCATGGTCTGCAGTAGAGCCGCAATCACCTGTGAAATGAAATCATATAGGTATGTATTTTGAAATGCCAACACTCTCTTAAAATTTGAGTATTTGAGGACTTATTTACCTTCTCATGGAATTTCTTTTGGAAACCGGGTGCAAAATCTGTAGCCATCTGTCCCACGGCATTACAGGCTGCATACCTCACTCTTGGATGCTGAAATATACTCCTTGATATTAGTAAAGGCTTTCTATTTCCCATGTGAAACTACAGTAATAATTATGAATCAAACATTTATTGGTACTTACAGGATCCTGAAGAAAAAGCAAGACAAAATTTACTATCTCATTTAGAATTCCTTCCATTTGCTGGTGGCATCCTTCACCAATGGCAGATAAAGCCATTAATCCTGCATGCCGATATTTCCAGTCAGCTACAGAAAAGAATTGCAAATGAAAGAACAACAATTAGACACTACAAACATGTCATTCTAGTAGAAGTATAAAAAGTTCTCCTTATTCTGAAAAGAGTAACATAATATTTACACATTAATTTAAAAAACAATTAGAAAGACAGTGGTTATGTCACACAAACATTTTTATGCCAGAAGTTAAAAGGAAACATGGACCCAAAGACCTCATCAGTATTTATAAACTACTTAAAATGAAAGACTTTTGCCTTAATATTTTATTATGACCAATAAATAACTGGTTTTTCTGTGTTATACACTGCTGTTTATTGAATAGATTTATTCATTTCCATGGTCATATTTCTCTAAAAAGAAAAAAGCCAAGGAGAAAAAAATGCGGCCTTTAATGTTTACTTAGTACTATGGTAAATGAATATGAATGAACATTATTTTGTATTCTAACATTAATAATGTATATTTGCTTTTTAGCTAACAGAATATTAGCTAAGCAGTATTTATTTTTACTAAATTTCATATCCTATTCTAATATATAATTTCCCTTACTCTCACCTCTAAATATTTGTATTTACTGTATTAGTGTTCCCCTTAGGGTGCTTCAAATGCCTTGTAGAATAAAGCAAGATACACACAGATAAAAGGTGGGACAAAATTAGGTTTACAGTTGTGAGTATGCAAAATAGAGTTGGTTCTTGTATTATTTATTAATTATTGTATTATTTTCCAAACAAACAATAGTAAACCTAATTTTGCCACATCCTGTATATAAAGCTAAGGTTTGTGCAGAACAATAAATTTCAAAGTGGGGTCCAAGAACCCTGGAATTCCCAGAGATTGTTTCAGGGGGTCCGCAAGGCAAAATTATTATCCTAATAACATCCTTTCACTCTCACTTTGAGGGTACAGGGAAAAATTCCAGGGATCACAGCATGTATGAAATCTCAAGAGACAATGTAGAAGCAGATATAAGAATTCAGCTATTTAAGGCATTTAAAAAATACTTATAAGATTGAATTTTATAAAAGTATTTATAAAATTCTTTCAATATTTTTGTTTTGGAAGAGTCATTCTTCATGAAAAATGTTATGTAATGTGTTTCTTATTGTTATTTTTAAATAAAGATTTTTAATACATGTTTTAATTTCTAATACAAATTGATAAAACTCATATAAACAAAAGTACTCTGGAATCCTCAGTAGTAATTTTTAAGAGTGTAAAGGCGTCTTGAGAAGAAGAGTTTAAAAATTGCTGGTATAAAGCTTAACCATGTTGTAGAAAAACCCTAAAATATATCATAATTAATTTTTCATTTTGGGAAGCTTGAAACTTATGTAAAGATGAACTATGCTGTACTAATTCTACTGTAAAAATTTCCCGAAAAATTGCTAATGTTAAGTATTAAAACTTTATCATTCATAATAACATTATTATATGTATGTATGTTTTTAATGTGTTTCAATTACTCAATATACCATTAAGCCAAAATTGAGTCAACTGAGAAATAATCATCCTAGGAAACCAATATATCAATATCTGATACTATTCTTTGCATACTGAACTTACTAATTAAAATTCAAGAAGAAACACAATAAATATTTATCGATATAGAAAGATGTCTATATCTGATTCAGATATGCCTCATATATTCTCAATGTGCAGTTTCTGGAAGAATGCTGAGCAAAATGTGATGATGGCATAGTATAGGGATTTGGAAATGGTTTTCCTTCTCTGAATTTTAAGATTTAAAACTCTGGCTGTTCATTATTTAAAGCAAGAACAACAAAACTTTAAAAAAATAAAGTGGAGTGTATGCTAAGAAATATACACCATATACCACTGTTAAAGCACTTTTCACATACACTAAATACAGCTTTGGATTCTAACCCATTCCTGGGTGTACAGTAAGCATCATTTTCCAGTTTTATACACAAGGAAACAAAGGTGCAAAAGATGCTCAAAGTCATACATTTAGCAGTAAAAAATCTTCAAATGTTTGTTGCCATACATATAAAGCCTTCTGCATTAGCTGGTAAACTGTAGCAGAAACTTAAAGTCAAATTCTTTAACTGCAAATCACAAAACATGTCACATTCATAATCGAACTATGAGTAGTGTGAATCAATGGAGAAACACTGTTAGCTGGTTGGCCTTGTGTCATCTTTTAATGTCTCTGGGCTTTACTTTCATCTTAAAATGGAAAAGCTAGATTCTTTCTAGCAGCTCTTAGAAGTTGAGCAATCTGTAATGTTAACTGTCCCTATCCTTTTGGGAAAAACTCTAAAAAAATTCAGGGGATTTCCAAGCCAGCGTGGCTCAGTGGTTGAGCGTCGACCTATGAACCAGGAGATGGAGGTTTGATTCCCAGTCTGGGCACATGCCAGGTTTTGGGCTCAATCCCCAGAAGGAGGTATGCAGGAGGCAGCTGATCAATGACTCTCATCACTGATGTTTCTCTCTCTCCCTCTCCCTTCCTCTCTGAAATCAATAAAAACATGTTTAAAAAAAAAATTCAGAGGATTAAAAGAGGGGGAAAAACTATTATTCAAGACCTGATGTAAAATCACATCATTAAAATGGGGTAATGGTTTTGGGCAATGCCCTTTAGGATAAATAAGAATCTTACAGAATAAGGAGGAGCGAAGTAAGCAGCATAAGAGCTAGCTAGAGTTCTTAATGACTCACTTTCATTTGAAGCTGGTATTGTTATTGTTTTACTACTTTAAGATCCCGAATCAATGGCTTGACCACCAAGTCTGTTGTATGCTATAAATGTAAATATTCATACAAGCAAACCAGGATTTCTGTAGGAGTGTATGCAGTACCATTATTTTGATCAACTAAAACTATTAACATTTAGTGGGGGGAAGTATGGAATGCTATGCGCTGTGAAACAAATGAGGGAAGCTATTGTGTGGTGATATACTGTACTCTAGAGCAAAAGCTTAAGGTGAGTATGGTGCATCTGTTTGGTATATTCATACCCCCCCCCCAATATATGCATAAAGGGAAAAACTGGGGGGTGGGGACGCAAATAAAACAGTCCCAGAGCACTGTTAACAGTGGCCAACTCTGAATCTAAGGTGGGGGACTTCTAGCTATACATTTCTGTATTTGAATTAAAAAAAAAAAAAAAAAAAAATCAAGCACATTAACTTTGTAATTAAAAATAAAACAATAAAACATGTATGTAATTTCTGGTATTGATATAAATTACAAAGGTTTACAAGTGGCCAAATATTTGTTAGGAAATACTACATATATATATAATTTTTTTAATCCTCATCCAAGGATATTTTTTCCATTGCTTTTCAGAGACAGTGGAAGAGAGAGAGGGAAACATCAGTTGGTTGCCTCTGGGGATCGAGCCTGCAACTGAGGTACATGCCCCTGGCCAGAATCAAACCTGGGACGCTCTAACCACTGAGCGAAACTGGCTAGGGGTAAAATACTGTATTTTGAAAAATAAAAGATATTGGATGAAGGAAGATTATATAAATCAAATGTTTCATAAATCAAATATGCTTCATAAAGACAAATAATAATGTCTTATTTAAATTCAAATCTAGATGATTCTGGCTAGGGAGATAAACTATACATTTTCCTTAGAATTTATATTTTTTCCCTATACACTGAGGCCAATGCTGAGGAGAAATGAGCATTTTTAATAGGAAAAATATTCTTTGGCATAAGATTGAATGGTTCCAAAGACAACTAAACAGAACTTTATCAGTATAATGTGAAAATCAGGTTAAACACAGAATATAAAAAGGTAAAGATTAATTTTTAGAGATAATCTAAGCATTTCTTAAGAGTTTATGATTTAGAAAGCCATTTTCCACTATCTTAGCATTTGAGAGATATAGCTTACGATTTTGAAGCATCTGCATAATGTGTTCCTTGATCATGGGCAAAACGAGCTTTCCACCAAGTCCACAAGCCATTCGGTCCAAAGCACTCTCACCAGCAACCGCATTGCTGCACAAACATAATTTAATGTCTCAACATATTAGAAATACACAAGAATAGTACACTATACAGACATATTTCTAAACATGTATACTGACTGAAAAAGAGTTAAGTCAAGCAGTCTTTTGAATGTATATAGTAAGTTGCGGATTAAAAACCTAGAGTTAAAAATGGGGAGGAGGGAAAGGCAAGTAAAATTATAAATTGCCATGATTCACGGTAGTTTAAAAAGTCCTATGTCCAAATCCTATTTTTCAAGGCTTTTCCCTCTCTTTATATGCACACACTCCTCCCTGGCTAAAACTTAGCTTCTAATACTTTCAAGACTCAGAAGTGTGAGCAGAGCATTTAGGAGAGTGTTGTGTTTCTAATTTCCCGGGCATATATCCTTCAAAGTTATCAGTGAACAGAACAAGAAAACTGAAAGGGGTGCTGAGACTGTATATGATTTTCTCCTCACTATGAGCTTATTTACCTTTGTAAACTGCCTTGCCAAAAATTATGTATAAGTGAAACTCCACTCCAGTTGTTTTCACTGAGAACTGAAGAAAACTGGGCACAAAAGCTTTTGCACTATCTTGTAACTCCAAGATTAGTAGTGAGTTTCATGTGTATAATCTTCAACTGTTCTGAAGACAAGACATACAGGGGTGGACAAAAGTAGCTTTACAGTTGTTCATATGGAAAATAATACAGTAATTAATAAATAATAATATAAGAATAAACACTGTTTTGTGTACTCACAACTGTAAGCCTACTTTTGCCCACCCCGGTAAATAAAGATAAAATACAAATGGTTCTTAGACTTAAACTGATCTTGAAAATATGTTTATGGTCATTTACTCAGAGGAAAAAAAAACAACTTTATTCATCTGGTCCAAAAAAACCAATTTCATGAACCATATAAACGCAAGTGCCTTTTACAGAGCAAATTCTAGGCCAGGTAGCAGCACATTACAGTAACTGAACCAGGGAAAGGAAACCCGATCTGAGCCCAGTCTTCTCTTCAACCCTGTTAGGTTGTTTCCAGTGAAGGATTACTTTCATACACTCCACCACAGTATTTAAGGCAGAAGTCAGTCATTTTTAATAATGGGAGTTAGCCTTAGAAACCACCATATAGTCTGTATGTCAAATGTCTTTAATTTCTAGTACTGTTATAGTAGCTTATAGTGACTGCTAGTCTTTCAGGGGATAATTCTCAGTTTTACTTAAGAAAGAATGATAGTATGACACCCTGGAAAGAGTAAGAGAAATGGTATTAAAGCACAGCCTACCAACTGGCTATGCAATCTTGAATAAATCACTCAACCTCTCTCCATTCTGCATCTATAATATGATAATATACCTTTAGGACTACTGAAAGAATCAAATTAGAGCTCTTAAGTGCTATGTTTCATGCACATGTAAGGGGCCATCACCATTATTGGACAGCGACTATAGATGTTGACTTTTCCATAGAACTCTGTATTCGTGGGGGATTCCTAAGTCACAAGTAAAATAGAAATTCCAGTGTTACAGTTACTTAGTTTACAAATCTCACCACCACTGTCTCCTCTCTAGCCTCTAGTTAGATCATATATTAGGAAAATACGAAGCTTTACAGGGAATTGTGCTGAAACAACCATTCTAAATGAAGTCTATGCATATATAAAGGTATTTATAACAATAAAACTTCTTTATACATATTTTCAAAGATACAAAAAAAAATCTTGAAGAAAATTTAGAGTAAGCTGGGGTAGAGAAGATAGCTACTTTATTAAAAATATTTACAAAACATGATGCAGAAATGCATACAACAGAAAGCCCAAGCGTTCCATATTCCAAACTTAAAAGTATACCTTCAGATTACAGAATACAGCGGCAAACAGATGGGCCTAGTGACCCTAAAGCTCTCACTGCCACCTGACATAGCTCTATCCTGTCAAGGAGGAGCCTCCATGCAGTATCTGGTATGCATGACTGATTACCTGTCAAAATCGTCATCCTCTAGCTCATCTGCATTCGCCCAGTCCTCATCCTCTTCCAGGTCAACCATCATCGCTAACATCTGAGGAACTAAAGGAAGTCATAATTTCATACCTGAAGACCATGGCTTTTAAATTTTGTCAATATCATCATTTACAAACAGGTATTTTAAGAAGCAAAAAAAACGAAGGATTTACTTTGCCTCTAAGAGACAAAAAAGCTATTTGCCTGTGCCTCCAACACTTGCTTTGTTTAATTTTAACCTTTTATTGTGTGGCACATTTCCTTTAGATCTTATTCTTGATAGGAAGCAACACTAAGGATTAAAGTCAAACTTCCCAAATCCTACTGCATTCTCTCCCTCCCTTACCAGAGGGTAAGCTCCATAATAAAAATCAATGTTCCCATCCCCAAACTCTTTTTACGCTTTAACTATAGATCTCTGTATCTACATACATAAGATTTCAAGATAATGCATGGTATATTATATGTATCCTTTGGCAATTTTCTTTTTTCTCATAGCATTCCATCATATAAACACTATCCTGTTGATGGATATTTTAGTTGTTTTCAATTACAAAACTTACATTGATGAGATTCTTACACATATCTCCTTGATAAGTGTGAGTTCAGGGCATGAAATGGCTACAAGTACCTTCTTCAACAGTACTAAAAATCACTAAACTGCTCTCCTTAGCGGTTGCATAAGCTTGCATAAGCTTGCCTTTCTAAGGGAAGTTTAAAAGGCCTGTCTTATTTCACAACAGGTGAAATGCCCTGGGGCTGTAAAAAAGAGTGTATTATCCCCTTCATCAACACCACAATTACACTTGTTTTTATTGAGACTCAGCAGTGTTCTTTAGCTATTTCAGATTCCTCTTTGTGACTTTCCTGTTACTAGCTTTTGTCTAATTTCTAGATAGCTTATCTTTTAATTTCAATTAAGGTGTACTTGATTGGTTAAAGATTGTTTTCCTGCCCTAGCCGGCTTTGCTCAGTGGTTAGAGCCTCAGCCTAGGGACAGAAGGGCCCAAGTTCGATTCCGACCAAGGGCACATACCTTGGTTGCAGGTTTGATCCCCGGCCCTGGTTGGGGCTCATGCAGGAGGCAACCAGTTGATGTGTCTTTCTAACGTTGATGTTTGTTTCTCTCTCTCTCTCTCTCTCTCCTCTCCCTTCCATTCTCTCTGAAAAGCAATGGCAAAAATATCCTCGGGTGAGGATTAAAAAAAAAAAAAAAAAGCCAGTAAAATTCAAAGAAGTGATGAGTTTAAAAAATAAAAAAATTTCCCTTTTCCAAATTTAGCAATTTGTTACATACATGGTTTCTAATTCAGTCTTTAAAAAATCTTTCTCTACTATCAAGCTTTACTCATAAAATGTATCTGTATTATTTAGTGTTTCTTTTTTTTTAATCCTCACCTAAGGATATTTTTCCATTCCTTTTCAGAGAGTGGAAGGGAGGGAGGGAGAGAGAAACATTGATGTGAGAGACACATCGATTGGCCTCCTGCATGAGCCCCAACCAGGGCCAGGGATCAAGTCTGCAACCAAGGTACGTGCCCTTGGCCGAAGTCAAACCCGGGACCATTCAGTCCCCAGGCGGAGGCTCTAACCACTGAGCAAAATTCGGCTAGGGCAGTATTAGTTTTTATCAAATCCAAACTGGTTGTTATAGAATATTTAAGATTGTGATACTTCTTTAGATAGAAATAAACAGTTGCCTCAATGACCTTCGACGAATTATCTTTTTAAGTCAGTTTTGCTTCCATATAAGTGGGTCTGCTCCCACACCGTTTTGTTCCATTACACCTGCACCATCAATAAATTCTAAATCTTTGCCGCCGATAGGTAGGGCAAGGCCTTTATTTTGTTTGTCAACATTCTCTTGGTTACTTCAGGCCCTATGTTCGACATGAATTTTTAAGATCAATCTTATGACTAGCTCTATTGGGATTTTGAGTGAAATTATGCTGAATTTACAGATTGAGGAGAACTGATATGTAGTTCTTTCTGTTTCTTTTGGTCTTTCAGTATCTTATACAATTTTCTCAACAAAATTTTTTGATTTCTAGGTATTACAAGTCATGTCTGCTATCATATTACGTTTCAGGGAGTTGCAACAAAGCCAGCAAGTTGGGTACATGCACGTAAGTGTGTACAGACTTGCACTTCTCCACATTCTTCTAATTTTGAAAGGACATTCATTAAATCAACAAATGTGTGAACTTATACAACTCTCAGCACATTTATTCAACAATTTTTCCACATTAATATAAACTATTTAAAGATCTTTGACTTACTAGTCTGTGCAACAATATTGGTATGTTTTCTTAACATAGCTGCTGCAGTCTCAGAGAGGGTCACAATTACTTCAAGGGCAAGCTGGCGTTGCATATTATTGAGGCTAGTGTCTCCACACAACTACAAAGAAGACAATTGTATACATTTAGTAGTTTATTCACTAAAAATGACAAACAGAACATTTACTAAAGTATTTAATTTACCTTTAGACTTAGCTGTAAAGTAGGTTCCAAGTGAGGACGCAAATACTTTGGAACAGTATCTGCAATCTCAACAAGGGATTTTAGGACCGAATCATCATTCTGGTAGCATGAATCATTTACAGCCTAGAAAAGATTTTAAAAAGCACAGAATTTAAAAAGTCTTTGCTCAAGAGTTACTTTATGATGCCTTATTAGCCAAAAATTAAGGGGCCGAAAACAGAGATATATTAATATTTTTCACTAAATAACAATTTAGCAATCTACATTATGCAAATGTCTGTTCTACCAACAGCCCCTTAATATACCTCTTTTTGACTAATATTAACTAGAAACATATAAAATGCATATTTAATTCTAAGTTAAAATTAAAATCAGTGAAAGTATAATAAGCACCACAAAAAAACTTAAGGCTATCAAGGAATTTTTTTTCACAACTAGAAGGAATCCCGTTCCTTTCATACATACAGTAAACTCATTTGATACATTTAAAGTGTGCAATATTACTCAATTTATTTCTCTTTGATGTCAAGTTTAGTCACTGTGGTATTTAAGTGCACATTTTATATCTACTACATTTTATATCAGAGTGACAACTCCTAGAAGTTTCAGCTAACATTTTAACTTACTCTAAATTCAGAGGAAGAAAAATCTGGATTAGATTTAAATAGTAACTCCAAGTTTTGTCACTGATCTAAAATATCTTTGCAGTTTGATAACAAAGAAAGTTAGTTTCTACTAAATCCTCGGATCCATGTAGAATATTTCAGTTTTAGCCCCTTTAAATCCTGTCTAACCCAATTCTCAACAGGGTTGCTATTTCTCTTAGGAGGTAATTTCTTGGTTGTCATGGCTGAAGATGGCAAAAGCCAAGAGTACTAGATATCCTGCATCTGTGACACAAATGCTTCGGAGGAACTAACAAGACCTTCCCATCATGCATCTCACACAATCATAAATGTAAGACATTTACAAAATGAACTCACTTATAATTGGAACTTAGAACCTAACTCACCAATTATTTGTGCATCGTTTTAAAAATGTACTGTGATCTCCTCAATGTAAATATTGTGTAAATTAAGAATGAATCTGTACTTTGCTTTGTCCAGAACTTTACCATTTTTGGAAATCAAATCATTAATACTAATAGCAATTGTGTTTGGCCTGCCAGTGAGACCTCTGTATCAGTCCACATTTTGAGCTTTGCATTTGTAGAGATCACTTAAAAAATCACCTAATCTACTATGTGATTTGTGGTTGTCATGTCCTAGCATTTATATGTAGAAAGCATGCCATTTTTATTATATGTTACTTTCTTTTTATTTCTTCTTTGTATTCACTTAGAGCCACGTATTGATATTTTAAAAACTTGTGAGTGTATGTGAGTTATGTTACCTATGCATTTCATTTTAGGACAATATGGTAACAAAATATTAGTTATAAAAATGGGTTTGTGGTCTGGCAAGATTGAGAATAACTGCTGCAAATCTACTCAATCTTATTTTACCTTCTCACTGAGACAGGTGTCCTTAAAATAATGACTTAACCTTGCCAGCCAATAATAGGAATTAACCATAAACTATTTACTTTATAATACAAACTGTTATAAACCCTCTGTTTTAAGAGTAAGAACTGCAGTCTGATTTGGGTTTGAATCATGCAGGATTCAAACTTACCAATACTCTGACTTTGGCCAAGTTTCTTATCCCCTCCTCCTTAGTTTTTCCATATGTAAAATGGGCATTAAGTTTCATAGGTTATTTGGTTGATTCAATGGAAATAACTTATTCACATAAGTTATACACTGAGTAAGCAAAAATTGCTTATATCATTTTCATTACAGAAAAACTTTGAAACTAACCTAAATATTTTAAAAAACTAAGAATCTATTAAAGCTAATGAATGTAAGTTCACTGGGACAAAGGTTTGCATGTTTTGTTCACTGCTGTACCCCCAGTGCCTACCACCAGCACACAGTAGATATTTATTGAATAAATGAATGCACTAGAGAACTTTAATGTGGATTTATTAAACTACAGAAACCAATGAAGATATAATTATCACCTACTTTAAATGGTTTTCTTACCTGTAAGAACCCAGGTAACAAGTCTGCAAAATGTTTGAACAGTGCAACATTATGCTCATTTGCAAGTATAAATGCAGCTGTAGCTCTAGCAGATAGTGTTCGGATCTAAAAATGGAGAGTAAAAAATGTCAAACATGAGACATCTGATGGATGCAAGTTCAAGTTTTCTTACTCAAGATTAAATTTTTCTTTATCAGTAAAACTAGTATTTATATTTTAAAGTATTAACGACAACCTCTAAATACATAATTTCTTTCACAAGTTAGATGTTACCTTAAATTAGGTGTTAATATTAAGGAAACTGAAATGATTTACCGATGGATGTTCCTGATCTTGCATACACTGAACTAACATCCGTTTGATGACGTCTAAATAGTGCTGCTGTTGGTTCCCAAAAATTCCAGGAAAGTTCCTAAAAAACGATTCAAAGCAGTTTTTAAAAACTACATTACATCTGCCCTGGCCAGGTAGCTTAGTTGGTTAGGGTGTCGTCCCAATACCGCAAGGTTGTGGGTTCAATCTGTGGTCAGGGCACAAACAAGAATCAATCAATGAATGCATAAATAAGTGGAAAACCAAACTGATGCTTCTCTCTCTCTCTCCCTTCCCCTCTCTAATATCAATCAATATATAAAAAGTAAACAAAAACAAAATTACATTACATCTTAGTAAAGTGTCAACTAGAATATCGAATTGAATGTCTACCTGACTCAAAAGTGTGTACTAATCCTTAAGGTTGAAAAATACCATCCCTCCAAGCAATCTTCTTTTGGGGCTGGGTGAATGGAAACAAGCATAGCAGAGATTAGTCTGGGAGTAGGGAGGAGACCCAAGTACATACGACTCAGCCACCCATCCCAGCCCAATGCTTTATTCTTAAGCTCTGTCTCAGTGGAAAGCTAACTTAGAGAGCAGGATGGGACAAGAGCAACCAGTTTCAGATGATAGCTGTAGTAACCATGCTTTCTAACAACTTGCTCCTAGTCTTGGTGATCCGGGGTAGTTTAAGTTCTGCTCTACTTTAAATTAGGTAGATAAACTAAATACTTTTACTTAATTCTCAACTCTGTATTATTGGTATAAATAAAATACATTTGACAAAGAAAGGAGGAAATGGTGTTAATCTACCCTTCAGATTAACACCTCTTCAGATGCTCAAGGTATATCTTATTGAAAAAAATGTAAATGACCTTTAAAAGTTATAAATCCAATTATATTTTAAATATACTACACTGTGTAACATGGTAGGGCAAAATTTTTCTTAATGCAGAGTTATTGCATTCTAAACTTTGATCATCTGCTTATAAACACACAGCAGTTTATTAAAATATTACATTTTTATAAAGCTTGACCATAGAAGGCCCAGAAAACTGGAGATTCATGGGCATTTTCTTTCTCTTCTTCAAGATGCCATTACTAAAGCAGCTTTCTAAAAGCTACATTTAGTACTGTGTCAATCTCCAAATAAAGCAGAAAAAACAGTTCCAGAAATTTTTTTAGAATCATAAAAAACAAAGTAAAAAATAAAGCTCCAGAGAACACTTGTATACAACCAAGGATGATAATATGAAATAAAAAGCTTTGTTTTTTCAGTTTTTTATTTCCTACACAAATACAAATCTTATCTGAAGACATTATTTTAAGTCTAAAAAGTTAGACTAAAAAAATCAGAATGTGCTTGGCATATTCATGACATTAACACTTTCAAAAAAATTAGATCAATGTATATACCAGAAAATGTGAAGGGCAGCTTCCCGTAGTCCCATATTTTGAGAGCTGACTGAATCAAAAAGGAACTTCAAACCTTCAGGCCATTGGTTGTTACCATCCTCATCTAAAAGTAAAGAAATCCAGGCATAAAGGGTGTAAGTCAAAACTTGTAATCATTAAGGGTAAATCCTTTCATTATAAGCCTCATTCAAAACATGTAGCTGTAGAAAATGTCATTTGCTCTATATTTAAAAGAAAAAATTCCAATACAATTAGGTTCTTTAACCTAAAAATGAAATGATAATCTTGTAAAAAGCAATTGTTGTTTATATTTGGGTTACATATGTGCAGATATTAAAAGTGGTGATTTCTAAGGAGTGGGATTTGGAGAAAAGGCATCACTATGACTATTTGGCTGAATCTTTTATTTATACTATTGTTATTAGAGTTTAAAAAGCAGGCAAAGCTAATAATGTATGGTAACAAGGTCTTAAAACCAAAATAATTACTACTTTCAAACTGGAGAAGATATGGGAGTGGGAATCCCAGGATCCAGAGCAGGGTGCTCATGATTTCCAGTTTTAACCGCTACGAGATTTTACCAATGTGTTTACTTTTAAACAAGATTTTAAAATATAGAATTTTTGTGGTATTTTGTAATAAAAATAAGCAACCACAAAAATATACTGTATTAGTTAAGAAACTCACTGGTTATACTCTTACAAAAAACTTAAGAGTTGTAGACCTTGCAACTGCACTTTTTCTTGTTAGAAATTTCCCTCCATATTTGCTGAGCTTTTCTGAAATGAATACTACTTAGCTGACATTAAGAAAAATACCCTTCATCTGTTCCTTCAACATAAAGATGATGCTTTGAGGGGGAATAAAATAGTTGCTTAAAAAAACAAACAGAACTATGGCCCTGACCAGGTAGCTCAGTTGGTTAGAGCGTTGTCCCAACATGCTAAGGTTGTGGGTTCAATCCCTGGTCAGGGCACAAACAAAAATCAATCAATGAATGCATAAATAAGTGGAACAACAAACTGATTTCTCTCAACTCAATAAATTAAATTTTTAAAAATACTATGAAGAGAACACTTTGAAACATTTTGAAAATGTTTTTATTATTACATGATTGAGTTAAAAAATAATGCCACCTATAAAAATTCTTTCTGTACACTTAAAGCATTTAAAAATAGAATTTTCTAAGTTTTTTAAACAATTCAAAATTAAGAGTTTCACCCTGGCCAGTGTGGCTCAGTTGGCTGGAGTGTCATTCCATGCACTGAAAGGTCTTGGGTTCGATTCCCGGTTGGGGCATGTACAGGAGGCAATGCATAGATGTTTCTCTCCCTCCCTTCCTCTCTCTCTAAAATCAATTAAAAAAAAAAATTGAGTTTCAGTAGGTTTTGAATTTTCTTAGTAGTTGAGACTAAAGAATTGGTGTTATGATTTATTAGCACAACCAACAATGTTCTGCCATTTAGCCCTTATCTTAGTGAGGTATCCTTTTCAACCTTTAAAAATGTCACCTGCCTGGCAGGCATGGCTCTGTGGTTGAGTGTAGACCTATGAACCAGGAGGTCATGGTTCGATGCCTGGTCAGGGCATATGCTCAGTTTTGGGCTAGATCCCCTGTAGGGGACATGCATGAGGCAGCCAATAACTCTCTCTCATCATTGATGTTTCTACCATTCTCTCCCTCTCCATTCCTCTCTCATATCAATAATAATAAAAAATTCCCATTAAAAAAGCCACCTAAATGAATTAAGTCTAAAATCACATTTATGAATCAGTAAACCCCCCCCCAAAACCAAAGAATATTCAATTACATTATTAATATTTTTTTGAGTGACCAAAAAATTTTGACTGTTGATAAAATGCAATTTTAGATGTTTTCCTTTTATCTCATCTTTTAAAAATACTTTTGGGCCTGGCTGGGCATGGCTCAGCGGTTGAGCATCAATTGACCTAGGATCCAGATGATAGCGGTTACATTCCCAGTAAGGACACATGCTCAGGTTGAGGGCTTGATCCCCAGCTGGAGGAGCGCAGGAGGCAGCCAATCAATGACGAGTCTCTCATTATTGATGATTCTATCTCTCTCTCTCTCCCTTCCTCTCTCTGAAATCAATAAAGATATATTAAAAAAAAACCTCAGGTATTTTATAACATAAATAGTATAGTAGTATAATAGCATATACACATAATTTATAAATACACAAATGTAACAGCAAAAGCACCTGGATTCCACTGAATTCTACTTGTATTGGCAAGTCTATAATGCAGGTTATAAGTCAGACTATGCTTTCAAAACTTTACAGATTAAGGGGGAACAATACCAACAATTTTCAAGCAAACTACAAAATTAATTCTCCATATGAATGTTTTAAAGACCAATGGTAAGTATGACTGCACTTCACTAACATTTGTAATTTTTGGCTCTAAATAGAGAATCTATAATCACTCTCATTCTGAACAGAATAAATGGTACTCAGGCACTTGGGAATTTTCCTCTCAAGATTCCACTTAAAAAAAAAAAAAAAAAAAAGAATATACACCTGACCCTTGAACAATGTGGGAGTTAGGGGTACTGGCCCCCAACACAATAGAAACTGCAATTAACTTTTGACTCCCTCCAAACTTAATCTATCTCGCAGTATCTGCAGGGGATTGATTCCAGGACCAGTGTTTGGTAACAAAATCCTTGGATGCTCAAGTCCCTTATGTAAAATGGTGTAGAACAATGCATACAGTCAACCCTCTGCATCCAGACTCCCAACAGCGAATTGAAAAAAGTACAGGCATTTATTGCTAAATAAATAAATAAATAAATAAATAAATAAATAAATAAATATTTCCATACAAATGGACACATGCAGTTTGAACCCATGTTGTTCAAGTGTCAAGTGTGTTCATTTTCTTTTATAATACAATAATAAATGCACTTGCATACACACCTATTAAATTTCTGGCCAGCTCTGCAGCAATATCACAAATTTTCTTCCTCATGCTAGACTGTGTTTCCATTTGAATAATCATTAGTAGTTCACTCTTGATGGCAGTCTGGACATCAGAAGGAAGAGTTGGGTAGACTTCATCAAACGCAGAGGACAAAAGACGTCTTAGGAGAACAGCAGCCATTTGTCTAGCCTATAAATAGATAACATGGTTAATAGTTAGTGTCTTACTAGAGAAAAAAAATTTCCAACAAACTAGATTCACTCTACCATTTATGTATTTCACCAGTCCATTTTAAAAATTCATTCTGAAAGCATTGTATTAGATTTTGTAAAAATTGGTAAAATACATAGTTATTTCTAATCACATTAGCGTACTGTATATAAAATGCTACACAAAAGCTATTTTTGTTTACAGCTGAGGAAAAGACCTGAACATATTAGATCTCAAATAGGAACACATATCACAGCAGTGATAAACGTGTTTAAAATTCCTACTTTTAATACATTCATTGTGGGGAGTAACAGGTCTGAATATAAATTGCAAACCCTGTAATGATCTTTTCCTACTTCTCTATTTTGCTCTCATTCTAGTATCTGAAGTGCCTTTCCCACATAATCTTATACTTTTGACTCTTGGCTTATCTTGCTATATTACTGGCCTTTCATTAACCTCTAAGATAAAACGCTATCAAAGCTATTTATCTTTATGCTTCATTCATGCAAACAAATATTACAAGTTCCCAACACCTAAAAAGAGATAATCAATCTCAATATGTATATTATTATCCCATTTTCACGCCTGTAGAATTTATTTAAGTTTGGTGTTTTCTGTATAACATTCCTTTGGATTATCAAAAGAAAATTTGACACAACACTAAATTCTAAAATTTGATCATATTAAATCAATATGCCACTGGAAATATATGTATATATATTTTAATATATCTTTATTGACTTCAGAGAAAGGAAGGGAGAGGGAGAAAGAGACAGAAACATCAATGATGAGTCATTGAGCCCGGCTGGGCGTGGCTCAGCGGTTGAGCGTCGACCTGGGATCCAGGCGATCAGGGTTTGATTCCTGGTCAGGGCACATGCCCGGGTTGCAGGCTGCAGCCGATCAATGACTCTCTCTCATCATTGATGTTTCTGCCTCTCTCTCTCCCTCTCCTTTCCTCTCTCTGAAATTAATAAAGATATATTAAAAGAAATAATAATAATGATGAGTCATTGATCTGCTGCAGCCCGCAACGCAGGCATGTGCCCTGACAAGGAATCGAACCCCAATCTCCTGGATCCTAGGTCCATGCTCAACTGCTGAGCCATGCCTGGCTGGGCATGCCACTGGAAATATTAAACCCAATTATTCATGTTCTTTTTCTTTTCTGGGCTGCAGCTATTCATTACCAAATTACTTTGGGGCTATAATCAACAAAAAAGGTTAGGCTATACAAATAAAGGTTGCCAATTTTTTTCTCCTTTTACTTTTCATTGAGAAATCTTTTCATTTGAACTACTTTGGGCAGACGGCAAACTTATTAATAAATTCATGCTCTAGAAAGATTCAAAGTGGTTAAAATCCCCATACAAGTGGCTGAAATTTGTGCAATTCTCGCACAAACACTGAAAATTGTATGAAGCCAAAATCAAAATGCTGAGGCCAGTTCACAATCATCATCTAATTCCTAAATCAAACCAAATTTTAAATGGGGTTCAATATAGGTGGGGTTTGTTTTTTTTAACCCTCATGAGGAAGGGAGAAATGTGGATGTAAGAGACAGATTGGTTGTGTGGTGCCTCCACACTGGACAAGACTGGAGATCAAACTGGCAACCTTTTGGTGGGGGAGATGATGCTCCAATCAACTGAGCCACCTGGTCAGGGCTCAAAACAGGTTTTTTTTAAATAAAATTCTACAATTTTCATATTATTATTTTCAGCTTTAAAAAATTTGTCTTGTAGCGGTGTGCTCTCCCTTTGGGGAGCATGCTCATGCCTTTCCCCTCCCCCTCCTTCTTCCCAAGTACCTTACCTTTGCCTTTCTCTCTCCTAAGCTCCAAGGGCCCTTTTTTTGCTTCTGTAATTTATCTCCTGAGCCTACATAGCCCAGCTGGCTCACTTCTACTACCTCTTTAACTTTCCAAATAAACTTTCTCTTATAATTTGGAAAAAAAAAAAGTCTCATAGCTAACTCGCATCTATCTTCAGGAATAGTCAACTTTTTAGAGATTTAAGTTACCTTATATTTGTTCATATTTGACATTCATTTTGAATTAAGAAAAAAAAAAATTTTACAAAGGTGAACAAGCATCTTTTGTCATTTACTTTTAAAAACCAGGGTATGTTTATACTCTTTTCTAAGTGTTATCAGAGAATATTAAATAGCCAATTTAAAGTCAAGTGTATTACTGTGTAGAAGTTCAGTGTGACTTCATTTCCATCACGTGTCAATATAAGCATTTTACATATAGTATGACTGTTAATAAAGCAGTCTCACTTTACAAATTCTAAGAGCATTTCATAGATGGAGTAAGTTTCTACACTTGGGTATTTTGATGTTTTTTCCAAAATAAACAGAATATTCAATTAACATTCAATGCTATATAGAGGTATTACTTTGGGGAAGAAAAAAATTAGTTGTAAATACATAGAAAAGCAGTAAGAAACTATAAATTTGATTTGGTACAATAACTAGGTAATTTGCTAAAAGCCATGATGTTAAAAGGACTCTACAAAGTGTCTTTTGTTCCCTAAACATCTTTATTGTACATATTCTTCTTCTTCATTTAGAGACAGCCATAAGGATAACATTTTTAAAGATAGATAAAAAGTATTTTTCAGAATCATCTGGCAACACGCTAAAACAATGAATGAATGAAATTTCCTCCTTTAGAATCAACTGTTTCAAGGAAGAACTTTTTTTTTAACAGCTACAGAAATCACTTATATTTAATAATTTCCACATAATTATTTTTAAAATATTAACTTTTAAATGTCCTGGACACATCATCTGACATGGGGGAGGGGGAGGGGGGATTCTCATTCTTAACATGAGTACTTCAAAAATTTTAACTCCAAATAGTTTTTAGCAAATAAGAAGTTCAAAATTCTGGTAATGTCTATGCAGTAGACAACAGTTCTCACAATCCACTTTGACCACCATCTAATATCCAACTTGTTTTGTAAGAATATATTCTCGAATATTATACTACCTCCTCAGCAGCTGTAGTATTTCTGATGGCCTGTAAGAGGAATGTGATCTTTGACTGGCCTGGGATATTCTCATAGGTTTCCTAGATGAAAAAGAAAAACATGAAAGGTTAGAAAACTTCATGAGAACACCAGTGAAAAGAAATGAAGGCTGGGAAAGATCCATGTATAGGAAGTCATATAATCTAGGTCTGGTGTTAAAATTTCCTCCTGTAACATAAAATATATTTCAGATAGGTTAGGAAAGAAAAGAGGTTCAAGGAATTACTTATCAAGTTCCTTTCTACCATTATCTCTTAGATTTTTTGATGTGTGCTCACATTTCCACAACTTTTGCTTCACTGATTAACAATACTCAAGGCCTAGGAATGTGTTAAGTGTGACTTGAGCTACCATGCTGCAGAGTAAGTGGTCACTATCTCCTTAGATCATGGAAAACTGGTTATCTTGTTAACATTTTTTAGATCAGAAGATGTGGAACTGGTTCAAATGAGTACTTAAAACTACCAGAGAGACATACCTCAGATGAAGCAAGTCAGAGAAAGGGAAAGAAAGTATTCAAATTTTTTATTCTACCTTTTCTTTCAAGCAAAGATTATACTAAAATCGTATTATACACACAAATAAATAAGTGCAGTCTGAAGAAATTTAGCCAGGAGACTTTACTAGACCTAGAAATCTAGGTTTTGAGACTCAGGACACTTTTCTCCTTCATTTACAATGTAAAATGAGAGCAAATTGGTTAACAACAAAAACTAGGTTGACACCAAGTATGCGACGTCTACAAAATTAAGTGGAAGTATAGATTCAAGTGCATGTATAAAAATTATAACAGCAGCCTTTTATTGTGGAAAAGAAACCATTTTAATTTAAGTACACTTTGAATTGTTTTCCCTAAGAAGCCTCTTTAACTGATGGACTAGAATTGGCAATAAGTAAATAAGTAAAGATAGTCCACTCTGATGTACCCACTTTAAGGGTCTAATGTAGATAACATGTTAATTTCTTAGCAGTCTAAGTTCAAAGAGCTTGTCTGCTCTCTAACAGCTACCACCCCCTAAATTTTACCTGGTTTCTCTAGACAGAAGTGACAAGAACAGAATAGGAAAGCAGGGCTTCTCTGAATCCACATCTATCTTACACCTTTTATTAAGTGCTTGCTCCATGGCATCCTTGAGATACTAACAGACAAAAAAATAAGGCTCAGAAGTTAAATGACTTGCCCAAGGTAGACCTTGGTCTTCTGAGGACAACTGTACTCAAAATCTCCCTGGCACTAAATGCTCTCTGGGTTTCACCCCTGGGGGCTGACTCCACCAAACAGCCAGTTCTATTTATGCAGTGCTACATAGTCTTCAAATTTCTCAAACATATCTCAATCTGGGGAATAACACAGTTGGGAGAAAGGAGAATTCAATATCTTCGGATAACCTCATGTTCCTCTCAAGTATACAAGCACATAGGAACATAACAATGCTGAAAACTGTAGCACAAAGCAGTCCCAGCTGAGGAGAGAAGATGGTTTGAATTTATTTATCCAGAAATGAGATAATTTATGTAAAAGTATTCACAAGATTGCAAAAATGGATATGGTACCTTGAGGTTTTTCACTTAATCTTTATCAAAGCAACTAAAAAACCAATATAGCCTTTGCATTCAAACATCTCTCACAGTACACTAAAAATGTCTTTTTATTCCTTGTATCTAGATTAGCCCCTGATGTATGGTAGATGCTATAAATGTTTAACCCTTAAGACTCCAGTGGCTAAACTGTTTTGGGGAAAAAAGTTCTTTATTAGTATAGCACTCTCAGAAAATGTTATAGCTTTGGCTGGTTTGCTCAGTGATTAAAGCATTGGCCTGCAGACTGAAGGGTCCCAGGTTTGAGTTTGATGGAAAAAATGTCCTCGGGTGAGGGGAAAAAAACCAAACCTGTTATAAACTTTGATGATCTCTACCCTTAGCCCGGCTGAGACTATTAGTGCTGGTTAACCTACGCTAATTCTAATAGAGACTTATTAAGTAAAATATTAAACTCTATTCCATTATAAATTAGAAATCAAAGAAGAGTTTAGTATGAGTGACATCTGACTCCTAAGAAAAGGTTCTCCCATTTGATCTGTTCCACTGCAGCAATCCAGATATAGTATTACAAAACATGGGTCAAGGATAATAGTTTGACAAAAAGAACACAGCTTTAAAATCTGGTGTAACTTTTCTCCCTGGCTGGGAGGCTCAGTTGGGTGAAGCATTGTCCTGTACACCAAAAAGTGGCAAATTTGATTCCCAGTCAGGGCACATACCCAGGTTGCAGGTTTGATCCCTGGTCTGGGTGCACATAAGCGGCAACCAATTGATGTTTTTCTCTCTCTCTAATCAAATCAAATCAATTAAAAAAACACACCGCACACCATATGCCCTCGGGTGAGGATTTAAAAAATAATTACTAATAAATAAATAAAGTGTATCTTTTTCTTAGCCTAAGCAGACTGAGTTCCACAAAGACAGGTATGGTACCTTTTCCTCTTTATATTTCCGGCACCTAACACATTAGAGTATGAAGAATATTTCTAAGACTATTCCTAGAGCCCAGGCAGGTTCAATGAATGTTACCAGTGTCATGGCAAATAAAACTTCGATTCCATTTGTTGTACATGCACAATCACACAATGTAAAGCAAATTATACCTCCCACCTTCCCTGACCACAAAGGAGACATGCTAACAAACTTATCTCACTCATTCCATAAATATTTAGAGAACCTCCCTTGTGAATGGATGCATGAGAGACAACTTTTACCTAGTAAACACCTTGGTTCCTCAAAAATCAGGTGTATTTTTCAATGTTACCCTCCTTCAATTCAAATCTCATTAATGAAATTCTATATTAGAATCAGTGAGGTACAAAGTCAGTGGAAAAAATTTATTAGCCCTAGCTGGGTTTCTCAGTTGGTTTCCCACACACCAAAAGGGCATGGGTTTGACCCGTCGGGGTGCACATGAGAGGCAACCAATCAATGTTTCTCTTTCTCTCTCCCTTTCTCTCTAAAAAGCAATAAAAAAATATCCTTGAGTGAGCATTAAAAAGAAATTAATAAAAATATAAAATCCATGCATATCATTGATAAAATATTTCATATAAAAATGTCTTCATGAATGCCATGGGTATTTATTTTCGATTACTTGTCAGTTATTTATTCAATTGTTCATTCATGTGATTGTATTTTGATACAAGGACATTTAAATAATTTCTTCAAATATCGTAAACATTTTTTTGGTAAAGTTAAAGAGAAAAATCCTTGAAGATTTTTTAATAGAAGATATAGAGACTACCCAATGGTTTATACAATGGAAAAAGTTTTAAAACTGAAGTTTTGAAGCCCTTCAATGATTTCAGCAATTACAATAAATGATTCTTTTATTACACTTGATTTCATATTTGAATATAAAATAAGTCACCTTAGTCAAGTTTGCTATTTATGTGTCAACTAAGTATTTTTATTTTGATTGAGTAAATTACAAAGATATTTCCTGAGCTCTTGCTAAGCCTTTAGGTAAAAAAAAAATTTCTGTATTTGTTATATCAGGCTGTCATTTCATAACACAAAAAAGGGGTATTGAGGCACTATTATGTGCAGTCATTTCTTTTTTCAAATAATACTTTGCTTTCATTACAGACTAGCTTAGTACTATGTTTTATGGTGCCAACGAGCTTCCCCTGTAACATTTACCTTTTTGTGGGTCAAATTAAGAAAATTCTGTATTATAATACTTCACATATTAATATATCCTAAGGATATACTAAAAAAGTAAAAGTACAGTATTTGAATGTTTTCACTAGGAGTAAAGAGACTAAGAAAACAACGGTACTTATTTTCGATTGTTCTATATGAGAAAATGTGCTGAATGCTACTAACTATCCCCAAAGTGATGGAAGTGATAAAAGATTTACAACAGGCACCAACTGGAATTCAAGCTGAACCAGACACATATTTTGTTCAACAGGAGAGAGGTTTCCCACTACACTTGACAATAGAGACTTAAGCAACTGGAGGGAAGAGGCAGATTTAAACTAGTTTACTAATTACAATGCTGTTCTGCTTTGCAACACATGAAAATTCTATTATGGGTTGGGATTAAGAACTTATTTCTATGGAAAAATTACCTCTAGAGTTAGCAGAAAGTATTAAAATGCTTTAATAGCCATCGTCACATCCCACTGACAGGAGTGCAAGTTGATGCAACTAATAAATGCATACTACTTCTAAAGACAAATGCTATTTTTAAGTATTCTACAAATAAACCTGGCAAAGTCTGAAAAGATAGGGATACATGTACTCCTATGTATAGTGCTGTTTTCAAGAGCAGGACACTGGAAATCTCAATGTACATTCATAGAGGACTGGTTGCATAAGTAACACGTCCACAGGATGGAATACCACACAGCTGCTTTAACAAAACCTATGTGACAATGTGAAATATATTGAGTGAAACATTCAAGGTGCACAATAATATGTGTACTAGAAACCCATTTATGTAAAAATGAATATATATATGCTTATAAAGCTATTTCAGGGATGATTCACAAGACACTCAAAAGTGGTTACCTTCAGAGAATGAGATAAAAAACTATTTGCACCATTTGAATTTTTACCCTGAACAGGTATTATATGTATAATAAATCAATCAAAGTCATTAGGATAAATAGTTGTTTAACGTGCCTTTTTATATAGAACTGAACTTCCAGCGGGTATACTTTGCGAGTTATAAAACGACTAAGTGTAACCAGCATTCCTAAATCTATTCAAAACCCATTAACAACACTGTGATTTTAAAGACAACTATAAATCTTTAAATGAATCCACAGGAGGACTTGTCCCCAGTTTCATTAGCTATATGCAATATAAATGTTTACTCTGTAAAAACATCTGGCTGAACATCTTTCACTGAATCATAGAAATCTTTGATCACAAGGCGGCAAAGAACTCCGTATATAATCAAGTTTGAAGATAGGCTCTGATAATGCACTTAAAAGAAACTGGAAAGTTTCTGCCCTTCTCTTGAAGTGTCTCAAATAAACTGTGGTCTCAACACTGACAGTACAGCATAAGTCTTATATTGAACCAAGTGTGTCTTAACTGCTACTTGGTAAATGAACTTGCAGATACATTTGAAATACTGTCTTTTGAAACTATATCACAGCTCCACATTTTGGAGGCCAGGAGCCAGAGGTGGTTAAAAAACGAGATTCAGGTTAGATTTAATGAAATTAAAGACTTAAAACATATGACATTTGCCCAGTTAAACAACGGAAGTCCCAGGATATCCCATTTATGTTATGAGACCACAAATCTCTAGAGATCAAAGATTTCTCTGAAGAAAAAGCAAAGTAAGGTGAGAGCTGTTTAGGTAACTTCACAAGACTGTACGAGAGGTGGGAAATCCTGGTATTAGGAACTTAGACAAGAGACAGAGGACTAAATGGAAATAAGTGGAAAGAAGGCGAAAGGACGAGGCACACATTTCAAAAGGAGAGGTAGGGAATGGAGGGGCAGATGGTAGCTTAGAGGGTGCAGCAGAGAAGCAGGGGTGACGGGTCAGGTAGCAGAACAGGGTTTGGGAAACCAAGAAGGTAGAACTGGGTGGATACCACGGAGGAGGGCGGGGAAAGTTCCCACTGGAGAAAGCGGGAAAGGGGCGACGGGAGCCTAGGGGTTCGCCCCACACCCCTCCCCGCCGCCCGGCTTCCCCATCTGGGCTGGGGCAGTACGTCAGCAGCGGTCGCACGTGTGTGCTAGGGGCGGCGGGGAGGAAACTGGCGCCCGGCCCCGCGGCTGCAAGAGTCGGAAGGGCCCCGGGGCACCGCCGGGAGCCTTGCGCCGCCTCACACGTGGGATGAGCAGCCGCCGCCCGCCGGGCCCGGCCTGCGCCGCCGCGGCTGGGCGGCCGAGGCCCGGTGTGGCCGTGTCGCGGGAAGGGTCGGCGCGCCGGACGGGGCAAGGAGTGTGGGCGACCAGCTCTCTTACCTCTGCCTGTTTCCGGACCACATTGTCGGGGCTGAGCAGGTTTCCCAAGAGCAGGTAGAACTGTTGCTGCTCCGCCGCGGCCGCCGCCATTGCGCTAGGCGTGAGAGAGAGAAGGAGGGAGGGGAGACAGGAGCCGTGAAGCGCGCTGGCGGGCGGGCGGGCGGGCGGGAGGGGCGGGGGCGGGCCCAGCGCGGGGACCGGCACCAGCCGAGCGCGCGGGACTAGGAGGCAAGGAGGGAAAGGGCGGGGCAAAGGGGAAAGGGGAGGACGGGGCGGGGCCTCGTGACCCCTCACCCCGTCACGGCCGCCAGCGTCCGCGCCTCATTGGCTCCGGGCGCGCTGGGCGGGGCCGAAGCCGCCTCCTTGCGAGCCGCGCGGATTGGCCACGCACCCTGCAGTGCCGTCACTGGCGGCGCGTGGCGTGCGCTGGGCTAGGAGTGGGCCGGGCTGGTTCGGGATTTGGCAGCTAACCGCGGCCGGGGCTGCGTTGCGGGGGTGGCGGGAGGAGCTAGCTGGCGGGCCTGGCCGCAGCGAGGGGCTAGAGGCACCGCCAGGGAGGAGGGGCCAGCTCAGAGCGCGGGAGATTTCGGCGCCGCGGGCTGGCCTGCATCATCCTGGCCAGCCCCTCACCGCAGAGCGAGGAGCGCCGCCTCAGGCTGCCCCTTCGGTCCCTGCGATCCCAAACCCCCACGCCCTAGAGAGACAGGTCCTCTGAAACCCACTTCCCACGCCCAGCCTCCCCAAACCCCTCCATCTGCCTGACCCTCTGACCCCCTTCAAGCCGCCCCTTCCTTCCGCTGCGCTCACAGTGACTCACGCCCTGGGCATGCCAGGAAGGAGGGGTTGCTCAGCTGGGGCTCTCCCACCAGGCCTCCTCCCCGGCCCACGGTGTCTGGAGATGTCTATGTAGCGCGCACGCCTCCACTCCCTCCCCACCCCTGGATCCCTGACTATCTCCTTGAATTCCAGGTGTGGGGGTCCTGTTCTTTCAGTGATTGGGGGAAGTTGAGAGAGCCGCCTCCTCCCTAAATTAACAGTGGTTTGTAGGGCTGTAGGGAATCTCTCAAGTGTTTATTGATTCCCACAGGTGCTGGGGGACCCAGAGACCGGATTTAAAGTTGTAGCACACTAACGCATAGATGATGCATCCAATCTTCCTTTACTGCTGCCAAAGGCTGAGTGAGCAGTGTTGAAATGAGCCCCTACTCTGCCCACTACATTGGGCTAAGGTTGACTGGAGAAAATGACGCAATTCATTTTTGCCTCAAAAGGACACATTTCTAATGAGGAGGTTACACATTGGGTGAGATGAAGAATACTACACTTCTGGCAGTCCGTAGTATTTAATTTAGGAAACTTATCTTCTTGTTGACTATTTTGCTGAAGTTCTGCTCTTTGGAAGTCGACTTAAAACATTTGCTTTTAGGTGAATGATTTAAAACCTTGGCTGTACGTTAGAATCTGGGCCACTGTGTCTAGAATCTCTGGACAGAAGCCCTGGGATTCCCATGCAATTGTGATTGCCAGCCAAGATATTTTAAAGGATTCTACTTGATTTGTGGAAAAAACTCACTTAGAAATTTTTAGCTGTGACAGGGATAGGGTTCTCTACAAAAGATCTGCAGACCTATCTTTGTAGAATTGACGTTTCTTAGTTGTGACAATTTGTCATTCTTATAATACATTATTTCTTCAAAGATACCATAATGTGCATTAATTTGGGGTAGTTTTTAATGTGTGTGTGTTAGCATTGGGAATGTCTGGATTTTGAGGAGGCTTTTTCCTCATCTATGGTTATTAAGATTTTGGGAATCACATACTATAAACCACTTTTAATGACTAGGTTACCAGTGAAATAAGATAGTCTCAAGGCTTGCTCAAGAGTGTTGCCTGATCTTCAGTTATTTTTTAACACCTGCTATGGTACATGTTTTTATTGGCAGTGACTGCACAGAGTACATATATTTGTTCAATAATTATTAAATAATAGAAATTCCAATGTAACTCTACAGATTTCAAAATAGGGAGCTTATTTCCCAAGAATAGATAGTAAAAGGTAAAGAACCTTGAACTTGAATGGATTTGGGTCTTTAGTCTCTAGTTATGTGAACTCAGTGAGCACATAATGTCTCTAAACCTCAGTTTCTCATCTATAAAATGGAATAATAATGGCTGTTAAGGTGTGGTATTATTAATCACAAAAATTCTAACATTACATTATACTCGGAAATGAAATGGAGGGGGTAGAAAACTTTGTCTTGCTTATTCCTGATTAACAGTCATTGCCTTGGGCTGATTAACTGTGAATGGCTAGCTCCTGATGCCTGTCCCTTCAGCTTATTAGACCTGACACTACCTCTGTTAAGTTCTGGAGCATCTTTGCTTACAGCATTTAGAACCCCTTGTGAAAAAGGGTGAGGTTGGGAAGATATAAGACTGGACATTTCTCAACTGGTTAATGAATACTAGGTAATTTAGGATGTTTAGTTTTTTTTAATCCTTACTCGATATTTTTGCCATTGCTTTCCAGAGTGGAAGGGAGAGATGGAGCAAGAAAGAAACATTGATGTGAGAGAGACACATCGATTGGTTGCCTCCTGCATGTGCCCCTACCTGGGCCAGGGATCAAGCCTGCAACCGGGGTACATGCCCTTGCTCAGAATCGAACCCGGACCCTTCAGTCCATGGGCGGATGCTCTAACCACGGAGCCAAACTGGCTAGGGTGGTAATTTAGGATTTTTGATGTTTGTCAAAATACTGCACAGTCTGGTCATGACTTATCATACTACAGCTGGTAAGACTCCTTAAAAGAGCATTAGAATCTTCTCTAGCTACTGTTCTTGTTTTTATGGACTTCCGTGTTGATGGGAGTGTTCTAGAAATAGGAGGTGGTTGGAGAAGTTAGGCTTATGAAACTTCTGTGAAAGCTTCTGTCAGCTGTGGTAGAGTTGGGACTTGCCTGTCATTCCTGGTTTATTGGGTGCTGAATGTAAATAAAGTAAGATTCTCCCAAATGAACAATCTGTAATTTTTTAAAAGCTGCCCCAGGACTCCAAAATAACTATAACTACTTGTCCTGAAAGTTGTAAGCACATGCGCTCTCTATATCACAACTTATTATGAGGGTGAGTTTAGATAATATAAATGAAAGTATTACATTCCTGGCCAGTGTGGCTCCGTTGGTTGGAGCATCTTCCTGTCCTCTGAAGGGTTGCAGGTTCGATTCCTGATCAGGGCACATACCCGGGTAGTGGGTTTGATGCTTGGTCAGGGGACGTGTGATGTGTATCTGTTTGTATATGTTGTGTGTGTGTG
Organism: Miniopterus natalensis; assembly: GCF_054644295.1. Lineage (NCBI taxonomy): Eukaryota > Metazoa > Chordata > Mammalia > Chiroptera > Miniopteridae > Miniopterus > Miniopterus natalensis. The sequence continues at coordinate 36,648,022 of NC_142082.1, forward strand.
TGCAACTGATCATTGTTTTTCTTATCGATGTTTCTCTCCCTCTTCCTTCCTCTCTCTCTCTCAAATCAATACAAACATAACCTTGAGTGAGGATTTTAAAAAAGTGTTATAATCTGTAACTGTACACAGATGTATGGTGATGGTATTACTTACAGGTATTTGTATTAATGGTTAGCATGGTACAATGAAAAAAACATTGGCATTGTTTCCTCACCTGAAAATGAGAATACTTCTCCATAGGGGTGTTGTAAAAGTTGAGATAATATTTGTAAATGCACATACTCATGTCTGCATAGTAGTTACTCAGTAATTGTTAGCTGTTGATTAGTTAGGTGGATTTGAGGTTAAATAAGAAATAGACCTAAACAAGTAATTACTCTTAAATCTAGGTATAAATGTGTGTGTCACATTTGTGTGTTTGTAAAATATACGTGTATATTTTCTATTAGTCTCCCAATTGTGCAGAATAAAATAGTATGTGGAATGGATTAAGGTTAATAGATACTTGGCTGATAAATATAATTTTTAACTTTTCTAATATTAGTGTTATTTGTTGCCTAGATAAAAGCCAGAAGAAAAAAAAAAAGAACTGTTGAAAGGGTTGTTTACTGAAAATAAAAATGCTGAACTGTTCACATTTCTTAAGCTGCTTTTTATCAAAATGTTCAAGCCCTTGCTCTCTGAAGCAGTCTGCTATAGTTTGAGCATCCTAGCTAGGGAAACCTTCACATTCGTGAAGAGCATTGTACACAAAGGCCCTCAGCAAATTGCTGAATTGAACAGAGGCAGGGAAAATGTGGACTCGATTAACTTCTTTTATTTTCTCTTTTGGTTTAACTTAGGAAATTCACTGAATGTCTGTAAATGGTTGGACTCATTTTAGGGAGGCAGTCAAGTTTGGAGGCTAGGAGCACAGACTCCAGAGCCAGCCTGAGTGAGAGTTGAAACAATGACTCCACAGCTTACATGCTCTGTGATCTTGCACAAGTTAATTAATTTTCTCAGCCCCCGTTTCCTCTTCTATGAAATGGAGATAACAGAAGTCCCTTTCATCATGTGTTAAATACTTGGCATAGTGCCTGGTACGGAGTAAATGCTTAATAAATGTTAGCTGTCCTTACTAATGCAGTTGAAACCTCTAAAATTTGTAAATTTAATTCTGATTGCACATCCACCTGTTAGATTAGTATGTTTTTATAATCCTATTACATAAGCAATGCTTATATAATAATTGTGGGTAAGAAAAAAATTTTCAGTTTGATATGATCATCATACAGTATTTTAATGCCATTTTCAACTTTCAGTGCTATAGTCGCACTGTCCAATGTGGTAGCTACTAGCCACATGGCTCTTGATCACTTGAAATGTGACAAGTTCAAATTGGGGTGTGCTTTAAATATAAAATACACACTAAATTTCAGAGACTTAGTAGGAAATTAAGAATAACAATTTTATATTGTTCACATACAGAAATGATAATATACTGTTTTAAATAAATTATGTTAATTATATTTCTTAATAAAGCATAATTATTAACTATATTAACAATTTTGCCTGTTTTTACTTTTTAAAATATGGCTACTAGAAACTTTAAAATTACATATGTGATTTGCATATGTGAGTCACATTATATTTTTGTTGAACAGTGCTTTACTAGGGAATGAAATAACCAGCTAGCTATATACATAGGTGTCCTCCATACTTTGTTCATTTAACTTTTTTTCCCCCATTTATTTTTAGAGAGCGGGAAGGAGGGAGGGAGGGAGAGAGAAACATTGATGTGAGAGAAACACATGGACTGGTTGCCTCCCACCCCAACAGGAGGCAGGGATTGAACCTGCAACCCAGGTACATGCCCTTGACCGGGAATTGAACCTGAGACCCTTTGGTGCATGGGCCATTGCTCTAACCACTGAGCAACACTGGCCAGGGTCATACTTTGTTCATTTAGATTTAGGAAGTGACTTGGCACAAAGTGGCAATCACCTACCTTATAGTGCTTTCTGTTCCTTCCAGCTTTCCGACTTGATTCTCAGGAATTTGGAGACATGGTACAGTACTTTCTGAGCAGTGTTCCTTGCTGAGGAATTTCTTTTCCCTGCTGGTTTGACATTAAACAGATTTGTGAACCTTTAGAAAATAAGTAAAATTCCAGATTTGATCCTGTAGAATAAATACTTATAACTTTTTAAAAAATATATATCTTTATTGATTTCAGAGAGAGGAAAGGAGAGGGAGAGAGAGACAGAAACATCAATGATGAGAGAGTCATTGATCGGCTAGCCCGCAACCCGGGCATGTGCACTGACCTGGAATCGAACCCTGATCGCCTGGATCCTAGGTCGACGCTCAGCCGCTGAGCCACGCCCGGCTGGGCATGCTTATAACTTAAATCAAGGACTGGTTAAGAGTTTGGGGAAGAAGGAATACCTTTTATTTTTTGATGTTGATTATTTTCTTTTAAATATGGTAAATGAATTTAAAAACCATGATTTGCTGCATTTTAACACCCACCTGAAATAAAAATATACTTAGCAGAAGAATTTAAGTTTTAAGTTAAATGTTATTCTTTACAACAGAGATTGGTTTAAAGTAAAAGGATGGAAAAATATATACCATGAAAAAAGTATCCAAAAGAGACCTGAAATGATTATACTAATTAGACAAAATAGATTTTATGATAAAATTGTTCTCAGAGACAAAGGAGGACATTTTATTATGAAATTTAGGAAGATCTAGACAAATGAAAACTCATTACATATGCCTGGATTTAAAGACTTAATAACAAGATGACAATACTCCCCAAATTGACCTACAGGTTTAAGGTGATACCTATCAAAACTTCAACTGCTTTTCCCCACTCCAGAAATGGACAAACCAATCTAAGTTCATATTAATTGGCCTGACCAGACATGGCTCAGCGGTTGAGCATCGACCTAGGATCCAGAAGATGGTGGTTCAGTTCCTGGTCAGGGCACATGCCTGGCTCGATCCCCAGTCAGAGCCACACAGGAGGTAGCTGATCAATGATGACTCTCATCATTGATGTTTCAGCGCTCTCTCTCCCTCCTTCCTCTCTCTGAAATCAATAAAAATATATTTTTAAAAACATTAAAAATAAAAGAAAATTTACATTAATTGCAAGAGACTACAAATAACCAAAACAATCTTGAACAAAACAAAAGTTGGAAGACTCACACCTTAATTTTAAAGCTTACTACAAAACTGCAATAATGAAGACACTGTGTACTGGCTTAAGGATAGACATATGAATCAATGGAGTTGAATAGAGAATCCAGAAATAAACCTTTTATTTGTGGTCAATTGATTTTTTACAAGAATGTTGTGATGGTTAATTTCATGTTTCAACTTGGCCAGGCTATGTTGCCCAGTTGTTTGGTCAAACACTAGATATTGCTGTGAAGGTATTTGTGGATGTGGTTAACATTTTTTAAAAAATCAATTGATTTTTAAGTAGAGCAGATTAACCTCCATAAGGTGGGTGGGTCTCATCCAAGTAGTGGAAAGCCTTCACTGAAAGCAAAGACGGGTTATCAGAGGAAGAAGCAATTCTGCTTCAAGTCTGCAACACAGAAACACCTGTTGGCTTGCTCTGCAAATTTCAGACACAGGATTGCAACATCAACTTTTACCTGAATTTCCACTTGCTGGTCTGCCCCTATAGACTTCAGACATACCAGCCCCCAAAACATGTAAGCTAATTTCTAAAAATAAATATCTGTCCTATTGATCCTATTTCTCTGGGGAACCCTGATGAATGCAGGGGCCAAAACAATTTATAATGTGAAAGAACACATCGTCCAACAAATGTTACTGGTACAGCTGGATATCCACATGCAAAAGAATGAAGCTGGACTGCTACTCCACACCATATACGAACCTCAAAATGGAGTCTAGACTTCAATGTAGGAGCTAAAACTATAAAATTCTTAGAGGAAAGCAGACCATATCTTCATGGCCTTGGATTAGGCAATAGTTTTTTAGATGTAACACTAAAATCACAAAAGACAAAAGGAAAAAATAGATAAGTTGAACTTTGTCAAAATAGAAAACTTTTGTGCTTCAGCCATGGCTGGCATGACTCAGTTGGTTGAGCATTGTCCCATGCACCTAGAGGTTGCCGGTTCAATTCCTGGTCAGGGCACATGCCCAGGTTGTGGGCTAGATCCCTGGTGGGGGGCATGCAGGAGGCAGCTGATCAATGGTTCTCTCTCTCACCAATGTTTCTCTTGCCCTCTCCCTCTCTCCTTCTAAAAAAAGAAAATAAATAAAAACATATTTAAAAACAAAATAAATAAAAAACTTTTGTGCGTCAAAGGAAACCATCAAAAAAGTGAAAAGACAACCCAAAGGATGGACAAAAATATTTGAAAATCACATATTTGATAAGGGACTTGTATCCAGAATATATAAAGAACTGTTGCATTCAATAACAAAAAGACAACCTGATTAAAAAGAGGGGAAAACATTTGAATAGACATTTTCCCAAAGAAGATATAAGAGTACAAACATCAAAGTACATTGAAAGGTGTTCAACATCATTAGTCATTAGGGATATGCAAATAAAATTCACAACGAAATAACACTTCATACCCACTAGAATGGCTATACTAAAAAAGGCAATAGCAGATGTTGGTAGGGATGTAGAGAAATAGGAACCCTCATACATTGCCTATGGGAATATAAAATGGTGTAGTCAATTTAAAAAACAGTTTGGTAATACTTCAAAAGTTACACATAGTTACCATGTGACCCAGCAATTCTATGTATATATGATCAAGAGAAATGGTAACATGTCTACACAAAAACTTGTAGATGAATGTTCATAACATTATTCATAATAGCCACAAAATGGAAACAAGCCAAATGTACATCAACTGATGAGCAGATAAACAAATGTGGTGTAGCCATACAATGGGATATTATTTGGCAATAAAAAGAAATGAAGTATTGACACATGCTACAACATGGATGAACTTTAAAAACATGAGAAGTTTAAAAAAAACAGATATAAAAAAAGTCACATCTTTTGGTTCCATTTATATGAAATGTCCAGAATCAGCAAATCCATAGAGACGATAGTGGTTGTCTGGGGCTGAGGGTGGTGAGGAGGGGCAGGAGAGGAGGGGAGTGTGGAGTGACTGCTTATGGTATGGGGTTTCTTTTTGGGATGATAAGAATGTTCTGGAATCTGATAGTGGTGATGGATACACAACTCTGAATATACTAACCACTGTATTGTACACTTTAAAAAGGTGAACTTTGTGGTATGTGAATTATATCTCGAGAAAGCTGTTATTTTTAAAAAATGCTTTTCCTTAGAGATCTGAAGGAAATCGATCCAGACCTCAAGGACTGCTTTTCTATTTTCACAATATTTTTAACTCAGTTCAGAATACATGGAGGATAACATTCATAAACCTCAAACCTTCTGAACATTCCTAAACCATTATTGAGGGAGAGGGGAGAAATGGGAATATTCAGATATGATTTAGTCCATATATTTTCTTCTCCATCTAGTTGCTACTTATAGCAAATATAGTTAGACACAAGGACATACACATTTTACCTCATACATCATGATGACATACATAGTAGAATATTAATTGTGACATCAATCCACGTCTCAAATTAGCATTCCCTGGCAGAATAGATTTTTTAATGGTCTCAAGTTCATGAGGAGGAAGCAAAAGGAACTTTATAACAGTTCATATTCTTCAGTTCTACCCACTCTCTGTGTAGGAGTGCTTTATGCCACATTTTACTGTTAGTATTTATTCAACAGACATCTAATTTATTTATTTAGGAAATATTTACTGGGCAGCTTCTCTGCAGTGGGCACTCATAGGCTTTGGGAGTTCAGTGGTGAGCAAGTGGACTGGGTTCCCATCTTCATGGAGCTCATCATCTTCTCAAAGAAATCAGTGAACAAATAAGCTGAGTAGGAAAGATAATTTTATATAGTGGCCACTGAAAAGGGGATTATGGGGTCAAGAATGACTGGGTCGGAGTTGGGCACTACTTTAGGGACACAGTCTTTTGAGGGGAGGTGATACTTGAGCTAAGACTTGAAAGATGAGGGGACAAGTGAAGAAATGAGGGAAATTCCCCCAAACAAAGGAAACAATGAGTACAAAAAAACTCTAAGGCAAAGATGAGTCTGTTGTATTCCAACAAGACTGGTATGGCGAGAGGGGGGTAAGCTCTGTGGGAAGGGAAAGGGCTGGGAAGTAAGCAGGGGCCAGATCACCTAGGGCACTGTAATGGTTCAGTCGTATGGTTTATTCTAAGTGGAATGAGAAGCCATTTGATGGTTAAGTAAGGGATATGACCTGAAAAACAACTTTCACCATCATTCTGGCTGCTATATAGGAAATGAACTGTACATAGACAATGAACTGTAGGACGAAAGTGGGGGAGCTGGGGGAGCATTAGGAGGTCCTTGGAGGACTCCAGGTCAGAGATATGGTGGCTTGAACTGCCGCCATCCACAGTGTCCCAAGTGGTGAGATTTAGATGGTTTTCTTTTGGAAACAGAGCTGGATATAGGGTGCAGAGGCAGATCCAAGGTTTGTGGGAGCTGAAACTTAGGTAATTTGAGGGCCCTCTACAAGAAAAATAAACAACCCAAAGTGAAGTGGCTTGGAAGGGTTCTGTGCAAGCGAAGAGCCCGGCAGCTTAAGCTTCATGCGCTTCGTGGTGGCTCCACCCCTGATGGGGGGTGAGATGGACATCTCAAGGGTGCCTAGGTTTTGGCTCTGAGCAGTGGTGATGCCACTAAGATGAGAATGTGTTTGGGGTGCAGTCTGGGAAGAAGAAAATAAGAGTTGGGTTTCCTCCAACTCTTCCTCAGGAAGTGTGAGGTGCCTAGGAGACCTCCAAGAGGCGAAGTCCAGGAAGCAGTGGGACAGAAGCACCAGGAGTTCAGGGAGAGGGCAGAGCTGGAAATACCAATTTAAGTCATCACGATTACGGCATTTAAGCTGGGAAAGTGGCCGACATCACCTGGGGAAGAGCAGAGAGGACAATGGACTCAGCCCTGAGACATCCCAACCCTTAGAGGCCAGGCAGGGGAGGTTTTAAATTCATAATGCAAATATCCTAAGAAGGATCTAGTGGCAGTACACTGAACACTTCTGCCTGGAATTCTAATTCCCTTTTGACCTCTGATTTCAGGGGTTTCCTTAACACCTAGGAAGTCACTCACAAGCGTGAAGATAGTTGGAAGAGCAAGTGGGCACAAATGTTAAGGGAAAGGAAATTACCCTACACTTTTATTTTAAGGGATTGTTTTTGTTTTGTTGTTGATCTTCAGGAGAAGCGATATTCTCTTGGTGCCTCTCTAAGTTCTCTTCGACCATCTAACCTACTTCTCCACCTCTCACCTAGAAAGGATGTTTTACAAAGAAATTTGATCAAACTAATACTAAGATGTCGAATGCTGTCCTCCCATCTCAATCCAAGTATTTTAATCTAATTCGTTTTGTTTATGCTTAAGTTTGTGCTGGATTATCAGAGATAATGTACCTGCTGTTTTAGGTGCACTCTCCCTCCCAGGAGCTAGCCCCGCCCCCCCCCCCCCCCCCCCCGCTCCCCCTTCCCCCTCTTCTTCCGCCAGAGGCTTGCATCTCCCCAACTCCAAGGGACCCAGGAGGCTCACAGCCAGGGGAGCGGTGGGCAGCAGCAGCTCGCCCCGGGCTAACCCCCAAACCTGTCTCCAAGGTCCCCTTTTCTCTAACTTCTCAATAAGCTCATTTCTGTCACTGTGACTGTAATTTCTCAGTGAGCCAAAGCAGTCCCATCGAGGTTCTCTCCTGTTGCTTCTTCTGTCCAAATCCCTTTCTTGTTTCACTGTCCCCAGCTTTAATAAACTACTCGCAATATATATATATACATATATATACACACACACTATATACTATTTTAAAGAGTTCAAAAACGGGATGGCAGGGACTTAAGTTGCATCCACCATGTATAAGAATGATATTGGAACCATGTTATAAAAATGCTTGTATTGCCCTAGCTGGTTTGGCTCCATGGTTAGAGCGTCTGCCCGTGGACCGAAAGGTTGAGGGTTCGAGTCCCAGTCAAGGGCACGCACCTTGGCTGCAGGCTCGATCCCCGACCCGGTTGGGGTGCATGCGGAAGGCAACCAATCGATGTGTGTCTCTCACATCCGTGTTTCTCTCTCTCTCTCTTCCCCTCCTCCCTCCCTCCGACTCTCTCTAAAAACCATTGGAAAAATATCCTCCTGTGAGGATTAAAAAAAAAAAAGTTTGTGTTACAGGGATTCAGCTGTACCATAGGCTAAATATTTTCTCTTAAAACATAACTACATGTAGAAAATATTGATAGAATGGAGCTCAAAAATGGAATAGTCGTCCCTGTATCTCGGCACCATCATTTTAAAGGGATCCCGTTATGTTATTATTCAGGTCAGTTAGACTCAGTTTGCAGAGACCTGTTCTTCTAGGGGCTCTGCCCTTAAGAATTGGTTGTTTCATGGTTATGAGATTGAGAATAAGAGCTAAACCTTTTCTAAGGAAAGATGACTATTCCATTTAAAAACTAGCAGAAAGTCATAATATTTAAGCTAAAGAAGATTTATGGATAAAATGCATATATATCTAATTTCATATGTTGATAGGTTACCAAGCATATTAAGTCAAGGTAAGGAGAAAATGAAAGAGGTACTATTTATTGATTTTGGAGAGGGAAGAAGAGGAGAAGAGAAGAGAAGAGGAGAGGAGAGAAGCAGAAGCAGGAGAGAGAGATTTGTTGTTCTCATGGGTTGATTCTTGTATGTGCCCTGACTGGGAATCGAACCCACACCCTTGGTGTACTGGGACGATGCTCTAACCAACTGAGCCACCCAGCCAGGGCTAAGAGGTACTATTTTTAATAGGGTGGTCAGGGAAGACCTTTCTGAAGAGATGACATTAGCATCTGAGAATGGATTGCTTCATGGAACTTCATTTTCTGAAAAAGCAGTTATTTAATAGATTAATATTAAAAATGCTCAACCTTTTTAAATAGCCAGTTTGAAATTCATAATAAAAGCTAACAAGATTTTGATCTTTTTTCTGTGAGTGTTAACGTTCTATACTTTATTTCAGTTAATCCTCATATTTAACCTGTGAGGCTTCAACCCTTTTGTCATGAAAATATTTATCAGGGTCAGGAGACCCTGGCTGCATTTGCAGCTTCACCACTAGCCCACTCTGGCCATGAACTGGACTCTCAATGCTTCCCTAGGCCTCCATTTTCTTATCTGTAAATTGGGAGAGTTGGACTAGATCCCCAGGGTATCTTTTCAGTTAAACATTTGAATATCATTAAATCAATTATCTCACTGTGTTGAAATAGAATTATGATTACAGAGGCCACTTAGGGTTGCTCTTCCAGAAACTAAATTGCTCTGGATTTCTGGCACCTGAGGTCTTATATCTTTGCTTGCATTTTAGAAGATTTTTCTTCTCCCATTTTCCCTGTCAATCAGCTGCCAGCTCCTGTAGCTGCCAACATAAAATGACAGCTGTCTCTGCTTGTCAGCTGTTCTCATCATCTGGTTTGCTGTATGCTTTGGAAAACAACCAAATGCATTAGATGGTATAAAATAAGCACAAAGTAGAGAATCCAGTACATTTCATGTAGAGTACCATGCATGAACTTGACAATCTTTTGGCCACTCAGGTGTTTTTCATCTGGGGGTTCATAACTATGTTCTAGAGGTTTAACTCTACTAGATGCTAACACGATGCCCCGACACAAACCTCTTGCTGCTGGTGTTATGGAGGTTCCAACATATATATGCATAAACACTTAGTGACAGGACAGTAGAGCAAAACTATTTAGGCAGGTCTAAGTTAAACTTTATATAATAAAGACATTGCTACCTTGGCCAGTTTGGCTCAGTAGATTGGGCATCCTCCCGTGCACTGAAAGGGTGCTGGTTTGATTCCTGCTCAGGGCACATGCCCGGGTTTTGGGCTCCATCCCTGATAGGGGCGTGCAGGAGGCAGCCGATCACTGTTCTGCTCTCACATCGATGTTTTTCTCTCTCTCTCCCTCTCCTTTCCTCTCTATCTAAAAATCAATTTTATATATATATATATACACACATACATATACATATATACACACACACACATACACGAGCACACACACACATTGCCATTGACAAGTCCCCTATATCTAATTTTCTTCGTAAGATGACATTTTGGCTTTTTAATACCTGGTTGGGGATTACATTCGAGGGGAAGCAGTTTAATAAGGTAGCCCACTAAGAAAGTAGTCTCTTGACTAAGAGATTGCTTTAATTGTTTGACAATGAAAATGAATTATGTTTTCTCACATTTACTTGATGTCTGAAAATTAAGATAAAATGAGAGGATACAACCATAATGTAGAGTGGCCTAAGTTGGGAACTCTAAAAATTCTAAACAGAACTTACTTTGAGACACTTGAGAAATTTAAACCCTTAAGTGCCAGACTGCTTTTAAGTATTTTTTGTTTGTTAACCCTTACCCAAGGATATTTTCCCCATTGATTTTTAGAGAGAGTGGAAGGGAGGAAGGGGGAGAGAGAGAGAGAGAAACATCAATGTGAGAGAGACACATTGATTGGTTGCCTCTCGCACCTGCCCTGACTGGGGCTGGGGAGTGGAACTGGGAATGGAACCCAAGATCCTTCAGTGCACAGGCCAGTGCTCTACCACTAGGCCACATCGGCCAGGGCTTTAGGACTTTTTTTCTGTAGGAAAGTCAGGTAAAATACCCTGGATAGATGATGACATGATCAAGAAGTAAATATCATGCTCTGGCTGGGTAGGTCCGTCGGTTAGAACATCATCCTGATCTGCTAAGGTTGCAGGTTTGATTCCCAGTCTACCAGTGAATGCATAAAGAGGTGGAGCAACAAAGGTAGATGTTTCTCTCTCTCTCCCCTCTTCCTCTCTCAAATCAATCAATAAAATTTTTTTAAAAAGAAATGAATATCATAATTATAGGAGAAAATAGTAAGAACTTTCTGTTAGAAAGAAAATAACACAATTAGCAGCGGCCAGAGACAGAACAAAAGATATCTGATAATTATAGTCTTACTTGGGTGCTGCAAGGATCCTGATCAGGGAAAACAGCTGTGCCCATACATGGGTCCTGGAAAGGTTTCTCCCCGGAACCGCCTAAATGAAATAAAAACTCATTTTGACAGTTTCAGGATGGCTACACAGGTAATTAGGACAATAGTTTCTATTCTTCTGGACAATTCTAATAAAGTGATACTTTCTTAAGTACATGGAGGCAGTCACCAGAGAATTTAAGACACGATATCACAGAACAATGAGCAATCGTGAAATTCTCATCCATGCATCCTTAGTTTCTGTCTAGTAAGTGCTCAGGCCTTTCCTTCTTAGGTATGACTATGGGGACTCCAGAAGTTGACAGAGTTGAAAGGACCCCCTGGATCTTACAGAGACTTTCCCTCCAGAACCACCCTCAACTGCCCCTCAGTATGAATTAAGTTATTAAATTTTTTCATCTGAATTTGAGGTTTGGGGATGGCTTACAGTAGTCAAAGCTGTTCTCGGCACTATGGTCACTCCAGTCGTGGCATGTTATGAAGCCCACAGTTCTGACCTCATGGCTCAGAGAGGTCGCCATGGAGACATAGGACTGCAATTGTGACCCGCTGCAGGTGAGCAGTGCTATGCTGTTGGTACATTTCACTTGGCCCACCAGACAAGTTTTACAGGTTGTTCAAGTATTCAGATATTATAGGCTAACCCAACTGTTCTCAGAGCCATGGAAGGAAAAGGGACCTCTGGCCTTTGAGAGCTAAAAAAACCCAAAAAACACCCCACAACAAAACCCTCAGGCTGTTGAGGGCTGCCCAGATTGGATACAAATATATCATCAACTTCAGTTTTGAAATGGAAGGTTCTTTACCTATGGATTTCAATTCTACTCTACAACTCAATACTGAAAAGAAGAACTTATCTCTCATAGAAAAAAAGAAAAATTTATATTGAAGCAAGAGAAAATTCCCTATTAAATGAATTTATGGCATTTTGTAGTTTAATTTTTATGTGATATATTTACTTAGGTTTGGCCTAGATTGTCCTGCTCTTTGATGACCTAGCTGCACTACATTTAAGATTCCATTGTTCTGTTTATGAATTTTCACAGAGAATTAATTAAAACCAAACTTCTTGGTTTTTAGAATTGTTTCAAAAGCCATGTATGGCTTTTGGATGGGTCACATTTTTTCTCGGTAAAATGTGAAGTCTAAGCACTTTCAACGTCTTCTTGAAAGCTCTTCGGCACCATTCCTCGCTGCTTCATCCTCAGTTCCATCACCTCTAGTTTGTTCTGATGTTTTGGCTCATGGACAGGGGTGATGGCAGTGAGGTGTCCTCGTGGCTCTTTGCTCAAGGATCCTACCAAGGGACCAAAGTCAGAAATAATGCAGATTAAGAATCAGTGATTGGATGATGTAAGATGTATGAAGAACATATTAAAAGAATGAATCCCAGCCACTCATTCCTCCAGCCCCTGTGATACTGACAGTTGCTTGATTTTATGGAAGTGCTGGCTGACCTCAGCAGCCCTGGCTGACCTTCGGGCATGCCAAACATACACCAAAGACTGAATTTAGGGGATTATCTATTGGTTTCTTCATCAGCAAACACAACCTGTGGAAGAATAGTTGGCATCGCGGTAGATAAAAGGAGGCGAGGATACCAGGTATCCAGAGGACTGTGCTGGTTATTTTGCATTATGGTCCTGCTTGCCTTCTATTCCACTTTTCTTCCAGGTGAGCTGTGAGAATCTTGGATAATCAGTAAACTCCATGACTTGTTTTTCTTCTATTTTTAAAAATGTATCCTTTCTAATGATCACTTGGATATTTTCCTTCATGGAGCAATAGGTCTGTATTTTTCAAGCTGTTCATACAACCTTCACAACACTTCCTTTAATACCACTGTTCAGGATGGTGGTGTGCATGTTAGTGATGGATAATAGAAATGGCCTTTGGTTTTGTTTTTTAGAAAAGGAAAACTCCAGTCCTTAATTATTAAATATTCGGTGAGCTCTTACAGTGTTCCAGTGATCAGCTGTGGTGCCTTCAGAAATGGTCATAACTTTTCACTCTTTACTCCCCAAAAGTTACTTTACATCTACACACTCACAAGTGGGTAAATACCTATTTCCTTCCTACAGTCATTAGCCTTATTTTTGGAAATGTTGAACCCATAAACTGAACTGAAAAACCAAAAAACCTTAAAAATATTTAAAAATGTTCACATTTATTTATTTTTTAATATATCTTTATTGATTTCAGAGAGAGGAAGGGAGAGGGAGAGAGAGAGAAACATCAATGATGAGAGAGTCATTGATGGGCCGCCTCCTGCACGCCCCGACTGGGAATCAAGTCCACAACCCGGGCATGTGCCCTGACCGGGGATCAAACCTCGATCTCCTGTATCCTGGGTCCACAACCACTGATCCAGGCCCGGCTGGGCTAAAATGTTCCTATTTAAATAAAGCAACATAATAACTTATTATAGAGATGGAGGGAAAGGCCTGGAAGCAAAATACTAGCTTTTTCCACCCATGGCTGTCCCCTTCATGAACGTGTTTATGCTGAGACCCTGCTGCATTGCTTTTCTTGGGCTGCATATTTTTATGCTCCATCACACATTTAGTGAAATAGCTCAACTAAACTCTTACTGGGATGGAAGATGGGCGACCCTTAAAGTAATTCAGACAAAAACTGGATTTATTTTTTTCAGGCAATAATTTCAAAGTGTCACAGAAAATGAAGCATATTTGCCCACTGGCTCCTTTCTGTGCCAGTTTTTGCACCAACATAGAGAGCTTGTTTGGCAGGACTTACAGGATCTGAAATTCATCTCCATAAATCTATCAAAAGTTCATCTCTGCAGGCAGTGGAGACCTTTTGTAGCATTTTATCTTCATCTTCCATTCCATGATAACCCAACTTGAGATATGAACATTTTTTTAATATGTTTTCATTGATTTTAGAGAGAGAGGAAGGGAGAGAGAGAGAGAAATGGCGATGAGAAACATCAATCGGCTGCCTCCTGCATGCCCCCCACCAGGGACTGAGCTGGTAACCCGAGCATGTGCCGTGACCGGAAATCAAACCGGTGACCTCTGGGTACATGGGTCAATGCTGAACCGCTGAACCACACCAGCTGGGCTGAACATTCTTTCAACCCATAGATTCATGGAACTAACAAGGAATGGGAAAATTCAAATTCATTCAATTAGGACTCAGAGAATCCATGTAATAGAAGGTTAGATCTGAAGCAGCCCAAAGTTAGGAATCTAATCTGCACTTAACCTTTTAAAAAAGAAAATTTGTATGGGCAAAGGATCTGAATATGCATTTCTCCAAAGAAGATAAACAAATAGGCAATAAGTACATGAAAAGATGCTCAAGATCATTAGTCATCAGAGAAATGCAAATCAAAACTGCAATGACATACCACTTCACCCACCAAAATGACTATAATAAAAAAGTCATAATAGCGGTGTTGGTGAGAATGTGAAGAAAGTGGAACCCTCTTACACTGCTGGTGGGAATGTAAAATGGTGCAGCCAATTTGGAAAACAGTCTGGCAGTTCCTTGAAAAGTTAAATAGAGAGTTACCACTTGACCCAGCAATTCTACTTCTAGGTGTATACCCCCCCGCCAAATAAAAATGTATGTTCACACAAGAATTTGCATATGAGTATCCATAGCAGCATTCTTCATAAGAGCCAAAAGGTGGAAACAACCCAAATGTCTATTAACTGATGAATGGATAAACAAAAAATGGTATGTCCATACAACTGAGTATTATTTGGCAATAAAAAGGAATTAAATACTGATGCATACTACAACGTGGATAAACTTTGAAAACATTATGCTAACTGAAAGAAGACGGTCACAGAAGACCATATATTATATAATTTCACTTACATAAAATGTTCAGAAGGGACCAATCTATGTGACAAAGTAGACTAGTGGTTCCTTAGGGCTGGGGGAAGTGGGAGGACAGGGAGTGATAGCTAAAGGGTACAGGTGTTTTTTAATTGATGAAAATGTTCTAAACCAGATTATGTTTCTGGTTGCACAACTATGAATATACTAAAAACCACTGAATTGTACACTTTAATGGATGGATTGTATGGTATGTGGATTATATCTTTAGGTTTCCTATCTTAGTTTTCTATTATCCTGGCTACCAGAAAATTCTCTCTCTCTCTGTTTTATTTTTAGCCTCATTGTTTTTGCTCACTCCAATCAAAACTCACTCCCTCTTGTTTTATTTTTGGTAGAGACAGAGAAAAGGGAAAAACTTCCTCATCTTGAATCACAATTCTTCTGCTTCACAAAGTTCATTATTAAATTCACTGTAAGGAGGAAACAATTTCAGTGTCTTCAGCCTTTCCTCATAGGATCCATTTTCACACCGTTGTTCACCTTTGTACCATCCTAACCTCTGGGCCTCAGATTCTTCATCTAAAAAATGATAGTGTTGGACTAGATCTGAAAGACCCCTTCCAGCTCTGAAGTTCTGCGAAGAATGTCAGTATCTTTTGAGAAAGTATGGACATATAAAAAGAAGAATTTTTCTGAGGTATAATATCTAATTATAATTATGGGTTGGTATAACTCTGATCAGCAATGAAAATAATCTGGAATGGATTGAGCTAGGCATGTTTTAAAATCAGTGAACACAGCATGAAGTGGACACAGCAAAAGGCTAAGAGTCAGGAGATTTGCTTTCTGCTTCTATGGCTCAAGGTGAGATTTTGGAGAAGTCACACGACCTCTCATGTACATCTTTGTTGTAAAATGGGCATCGTAACCTACATACTTTTCTCTAAGAAATGCTCCCTGTTGAATGATTAAGTGAACAAATATTGTAATGCAAAGATTTTAACAATGGGTTATATATACTTCAGCATAAAAATGCTGTCGTTGAAAGGTTTCTTTCCTTCGAAGAAAACTTGTTGCCTAATTTTTTTTTACCCGTTTTACTTTGGTTTCATCATCTTCTCTTTAAAAACAAATATGACATAGTAAATTTAAAGCAACCATGAAAAGAAAAGCTTAATGAAGTCATGATAAATGTGAACAAAGCTAAGAAGAGCATAAAAAATTAATAAAATATATTCCTTTCAAATTTGGCCTTGTAAAGCCTATGCTAATTGTAAAAATCATTAAGCACAAATTTAGTTGACCCTTCCTCCACTTCTCCATTGATTTCACTGTTAAGTTGTCCTATCTTTCTGGTTAGACCTCAGAAACCACAAGTCAAAGGGCCTTATCTAACTTCCCCTTTGTAATGCCTCAATGCCTATAACAATGAACGTACCTATTATTTACTCAGTAAATACTGATGTTACTTGTTGCCTGGTAATGGAAAAGGCTAAACAGCTAAATGTAAATATGAGAATGAAAATTTTGCCATCCAGATAGAATTTTTTTGTGGGTCTAATGATTCCTGAGAACCATAAAACTAACTTAAAGTATCTTGGGCAAATATCTCATGATATTCATGAGGCCAGTTACATAATATTACATGATGTTTATGAGGTCAACTACATAACAAGGAGACTTATTTATGAGGACAACTACATAATAAGAAAACCGAACAACAGGCACAAGAATTTACGCCCCTAAATGAGTGCTGGTCATTAAGGTAGGGAGACTGCTTTTTCCAGTGATAGCACCACCCTAGTGCTCAAAGTGTATGGATATTCCTGTGTTGGAAATTCTGTTGGTAGTTAGATTGTCATCTTTCAGGAGGATCAACCGCATTACTTACAGTCACACAATGTGGTTAATAGTGTCTCTTTTTTCTCTCTTGGGAGCTACTGAATTATCAGCACATAGGATGTTTTGTACAGGTGACAATGGTACAGAGCCAATTACTGTATAATTGGAGTTAGAGATGGGCCTGCCTAAGAGGAAGGAAAATGAACATCCATACCGCTGAGATTGGCATTGTTTTGGGTGCTTTCAGGTGTGTTATTGCATCCTTAAAACAGCGTTTGGAGATAGGTGGTTTTTTGCTGAAGAATCAGGGCTGATTCAGGAACATATACGTATGTCCTGGGCCCTGGACAAGTTCCAGTGGGCTGTGCAAAGTCTGAAGTTGCTGACAGGTGTCCCTCCTGCTGCAGGTCACTTGGCACATTGCTTGCTGTTGCTGGGAGGCCTTCTGGGGACACAGCAAAACCATTGCAGCTTCTTTCTTAACACAGCAACTAGACGTGCTCATGAACGGCAGTGTTGGTTGCTAGCTTTGGCTGAGGTCCCAGCCCACTTTTGGGTGCTGGGACTAAGGTGTTCACCTGGACAGAGGCAGGCAGTTCTGAGGCTGACTTTGCTCCTGAAGAAAGAAATCTCCAGGAGTGGGGAAGCTCACCTTCATTCCTTCTCAGTCCTTCCCAGTTTTCTTGTCCTTCCCCAGGTGGTTTAACTTCCTCCTGAGCTCTTGTTTAAGGATAAACTTATATGTTTTGGTCAACTGGAAAAATTTGGATGTAGAAAGGTAGAGAATATGTCCTCAGTAAAACAGATTACAAAACATATGTACAGTATAAGGTCATTTTCAGCTCTAGAAAACTATACATTAAATGTTACATTGAAGGTTTCTGGGAATGGAAATGTAAAAATGTTCTTTATTTTTGCATGTCTATTTTTCTAATTTTTCAATCAGATATTCCTTCTTTCTATATTAATAGAAGGTTATTTTAAAAATGAATGTTCTGATATGGCTTTTCATTGTGATAAAATATACATAACATAAAATTTCCCATTTTCACTGTTTTTAAGTGTACAGTTTTATGGCATTAAGTACATTCACACTGTTGTGTAACCATCACCACTATTCATCTTCAGAACTGTTTTAATCTTCCCAAACTGAACCTCCCTACCCATTAAACACTAACTCCCCTTTCCCCTTCTCTGCAGTCCCTGGCAACCACCATTCTACTTTCTGTCTCTACGATTTTTACTATTCTAGGTACCTCATATAGATGGACTCATAGAGTATTTGTGCTTTTCTGACCAGCCTATTTCACTGAGCATAATGTCGTCAAGGTTTATTTATGTTGTGGCATATGTCAGGATTTCCTTCCTTTTTATGACTGAATTATATTCCATTATATGGATATACCACATTTTATTTACCCACTCTTCTGTCAATGGACACTTGGATTGCTTTCATCTTTTGGCTATTGTGAATTATACTGCTATGAATGCTGGTATAATTAATATGGTTATAAAGAATCTATTTAAGAGATCAAAAGCTAAACACTGCTTAATTTTCTCTATATTTCTATTACTGATTATCTTTTTACCTGAGGTAATGGGTGCCTTTGACTGAAAAAGAGTAGGGTTATGCACACTGAGTTGGGGAAAGGAGAACAGGAAAGAGAGAAAAAGCATTAGTATCTAGAATTTATAAGAATTCCTACAACTCCGTCAGGAAAAGATGCGCTTCCATATACAAAATGGGTGAAAACTTGAGCAGACACTTCACAACAGAGAAAATCCAAATGGCCAATAAATGAAACAATGCTCACCTGAAAAATAATCAAGGAAATGCAAGTTAAAGCTACAAAGAGACACAATTACACAACCACAAAATGACTAAAATCTGTCTTTTAATATTCAAAAAAAGCAACAAGAAATCATTCAGCTGATGAAAGTGAAGAGCAATACAACCCTTTGGAAAACAGTTTACCATTCTCTTGTAAAGCTGAAAATAAACATACCCGTGACCCAGAAGTTTCTTTCCTGGGCATATTCTCTAGAAAAATGCATGCTCATGTGTACCAGGGTACAACAATGTCCATGACAGCATTGCTTATAATAGCTCCAAACTAGAAACAACCCAAAAAAGTCATCTGCAATAAAATGGACAAATAAATTATGGCACATTTGTTTGATGGAATACAGGAGTACAGCCACATACATTATGTGTAAAACTTAGAAACTTGATGTTTAGTGAAAAAGGCCAGGTTCAAAAGATTTCACATAATTGCTTCCATTTGTATAAAGTTTAAGTTAGGCAAAAATATACTGTATTTTTAGGGAAGCATGTATAGATCGCAAATACATAAGAAAAAGCAAGAATTGGCTACCACAAGATCAATGTGGATGTTATGAGTCGGAAAGAGTGTGTGGGGCTGGGGGCTCCTGGAGTGGGGGCACTGTCCTATCTTTTGATAGGTGGTGGCTACTTTAGAATTTAAAAAATATTTCAAAACAATTATAGATTCACAGGAAATGCAAAGATAGTATGTAATGCAGAAGGTCCTGAATACCCTTTACCACGTTTCTCTTAATAGTTACATCTTACATAATTATAGTCCACATCGACTTTGGTGTAATGTATGTATATAGTTCTACGTCATTTATCACGTGTAGTTTGGAGTATCCACCACTTACAACACTACACAGAACTGATCTATCACTACAAAGATCTCCCTTGTGGTATCCATTTATAGTCACCACCCACACCCTCTTCTACCATCATAGCCCCTGGCAATCACAAATCTAGTTTTCACCTCTATAATTTCATTATTTTGAAAATGTCACATAAAATGGAATTGTGCAATAAGTGACATTTTGGAGATTGGCTTTGTTCAAGCAGCATAATACCCTTGAGATCTACCCACATTGTTGTGCATATCAATAGTTTGTTGCTTTTTATTGCTTAGTAGTATTTCACTCTATGGATGTACCACAGTCTGTTGACCAATCACCTGCTCAAGGACATTTTGGTGGCTTCCTTTTTTTTTTTTTTTTTTTTGGTATTACTGAGAAACTATCAACATTTGTGTACAGGTTTTTGTGTGGGCATAAGTTTTTATTTCTCTGTGATAATTCCTGGGAGTACAGTTACTGTCTTGCATTGTAATTGTATGTTTAGCTTTATGAGAAAACACCGAAGTGTTTTCAAGGGTGGCTGTACCATTTACATTCCCACCATCAATGTGTGAGAATCCAGTTTCTCTGCATCCTTACTGACATTTGGTATTGCCACTATTTTTAATATGAGCTGTTCTGATAGGTGTGCAATGACAGATTGTCATGGTCTTAATTTGCATTTCCTTAGTGGCCAGTGACAATGAACATCACTGGATGGGGTGATATTCTGTCTTCTGACTTAGGGAGTGGGTACTTTAGAACTGCATGTGTCCTTGATATTCAGCATTGTGATTGTTTCATATTTCACCAGACAATACAAGAAAAGAAGATGAAAGGAAGAGCACTGAGCTTAATATTTTGAAATATTATTTCCCTTCATCCATTTTTCAAAGATAGGGCAACCATGAGTAAAGCACTGAAGCAACCTGGCCAGTGGTAGGTAAGGTAGGGAACCAAGTGGGAATCTTATACTATTTTCAACTGACTACAGCACCTCTGTGTAAAACATGCTTCCAAAAAACAAACTTCCTTCCAAAGCAGATTGACATGGAGTTGTTCAAACACAGGAAAAAATGTTATCATGATATGCAAGGCATAGGAGTTTCAGGTACTGCAAAAAGGAACATTCTTATCAGAATAATTTGAGTAAAAATGAGAAACCCAGCACATCATTTCCAGGCAGTTGGGAAGGGCTTTGAAGAAGTGGAAATTTATGTCCTTTAAAAGGCCCTTTAGGGTGTGACTAGGAGATGGGAGGGACGAGGCAGGAAGTTGTTAATTGTCTATTATAAGCACTTTGGTACTATGTCTTACTTTGATTAGAAAAAAAAAGGACAGGAAAGATAGAGGAAATTTGGCATAGCATCTTGTATTCATTTTTTAGAGCTACCATAACAAAATACCACAGACTGAGTGGCTTGAACAATAGAAATGTATTGACTCACAGTTCTGGAGGCTAGAGTCCAAGATCAGAGAAATTAGATTCCTATATTTTAGAAAGATGCTGAAGCCAAAAATAAATAAATAAATAAATAAAAATTACTGGAGTCAATTTATAGTTATCTACAAATTCAGGCATTCAAAGTATGTTAGTGCTTCATCCCAGTCTCCTGGAATTTTGAGTGAACTGCAAATGGTCATTCTTTCTCCTGAAATTTATAACAGTTTTTTCTCTTCTTCACTCATCTACTGTCTTTGACATAGATACTATCCATTGAAATTAAACAGCAGTGCCTGGCTGGCGTGGCTCAGTGGCTGAGCATTGACCTAAGATCCAGGAGGTCTTGGTTTGATTCTTGGTCAGGGCACATGCCTAGATTGCCGGCTCGATCCCCAGCAAGGAGCATGTAGGAGGCAGCCGATCAATGACTCTCATTCTTGATGTTTCTCTCTATCTCCCTCTCACTTCCTCTCTCTGAAATCAGTAAAGATATAGTTTTTAAAAAAGAAAAGAAATTAAACAGCACTGTTATAAGCACTTTACATGTGTTAACCTTTTTAACTCAAATAATACAACAACTCAATGAAGTGGGAGCCAATATTCCCATTTTACAGATGAGGAACCAAGGCACAGAGAAGCTAAGTAACTTACCCCTTGTTTCAGAGCTAATTATCAGCAAGCTAAGCTGTGAATCCAGGTGGTCTGGTGCCAGAGCCTGTGTTCTTAGGTGCTAAAATAGCACTTAGGTACTATTTCTTACAAAATTAAAACAACAACAATTATAATAAGTTTTCCCATAAATGTCAGCAAAGTACTTGACATGTGGTAGGGGCTGTATAAATGTATTTCCCCCCCGTTTTATTAAGACATAATTGACAACATTGTATAAGTTTAAGGTGTGCAATGTGATGATTTGATATATGTATGCAGTAAGAAATGATTATCAAATAAGGTTAGTTAACGTATCTATCACCTCACATAGTTAACTTTTTTTTTCTTGTGGTGAGAACACTTAAAATTTATTCTAGCAACCTTCAAGTAGACAATACAGAATTGTTAACTATAATCATCAAGTTGTACATAAGATCCCCAGAACTTATTCATCTTATAACTGGAAGTTTGTACCATTTGATCAACACCTCCCCTTTGCCCCCAACCCTCCAAGCCTGTGGCACCATCAATTTACTCTCTGTTTCATGGATTCAACTTTTTTAGATTCCACATATAATTGAGATAATACAGTATTTGCCTTTCTTATGTGAATGTTATTTATCCCTCCCCCTTTTTTAAAAAAACCCTCCTAACATCCCTGTTCTTCCTTTAACTTATTATTTTGCAAGACAAACATATTTGGGAATCACAGAGTTAAAGATTACTGTGTTTGTTTAGAAATTATGTAAAGCACTGAAGTTGGCCAGTTGGAATTTTTCTGTTGCTAGATTGATAAATGGCCCAAAGATAACATTTTCTTGAAGAGAATACACAATTTTCAACAATGCTGCGCTATTTCACTTGATCTGAGAGTAGACCAGTTCTTGAGACATGCAGTAATACGAACATAGGGATGTCAATAGAATTGCTTCAATTTCTGAATTCTAGTATAGTTTTGAATTTTCGGGGGAAAAATCCCCCCCCCCCACCATTAATCTTTTGCAAGTGAGATTTTTTAATTTTTTTTTTCAGGTCATGGCCAGACTTTGGTAGTCTTAATTCAAGTTTTATTGAAAATTACACTGAGAATGCCTTCTGGAGGTGGAGAAACCAGATCTGGGATTTAATTTTTCTTGATTTACAGGCTAGCAAGAGCCTGTTACTGTTTCATGAGTGCTGGCAATAGACAGAGACTCCTGGGCTGAGATAAAGGACTATAATTCATGGCAGAGCAAGCAGCATCAGCATCAGCATATTTCCTTCAGTTTTCTTTGCCTGATGTTCTATCGGGATCCTGCGATGTGGCCCCGGTGACTGCCATCCATGCAGTGGGTTTGAGAGGCAGCTGAGAAACACTGAGTTGTTGGGGAACCCACCACTTTTAGAGCAAGCAGTAAGCAAGCCTGCTCCCTGTGCTCGGGGAGGTATTACCTCATGCCTCAAGGTTACCAGCTGAACAATCCTGCCCCAGAAAAAGAGCAGATAGTGATGAGAAAACTTTAGTAAAGGCTGGATTAGTGTCAAACCAACTGTGAGTGGGGATAGGAAAAGCAGTGAGGAAGCTCCTCCAGCAACCTGGGTAAATGGTGAGCAGCACTGGGCAGTGGCGTAGCAATTTGCAAAACTGTTTTCTATAATAACTTGGAAGACAGGAAATGCTACTAATAAACTGTTGCATCTGGCTAAAGAAACCACCAGGCAGAATATGGAAAGCATCAGTGTGTTGGTCCTCAGTGCATGTGGTAAGGTATAGGAAGAGACAGATGAGGTCAACATGCAACTGCTTAATTTGCAAGCAGAATTTAGAGAAAACATAAAGGATCAAAGATTGCTGAGCTGGGGCAAGAAAATTGTTCATTTCCCCAGGATCCACAGACAATAAAAGATAAGCAAAATGAAATGAGGCCAGGGACCAAAGTCCAAATGAAGTGTATGATTATAACATCATGCCTAAGATCGTTAAAAGATTTAAGGCAGTGCCAACTAGACTCTCTCTTGATAGACAAAAAAAGCATTGTCTTACTGCTACCTGACTTATGACGCAAAATAGAAAGTGACCTTTCTCAGCAAGGATGGTAAGTGTAACTTTTGCCCCGTTGAGTAGACCTGTATCAGCATCATAGAAAATCCACAAAATGTTAAAGAGAGTGTTGCTGGGGAAAGCATTGCCAGCTTAGACTAAAAGGAACAGAGAATTCAAAATGAAAACATGACCTCTGAGCTTTCAGCCCTGTAGAGGCAGGAGGCCAGCTGAGAAGACTACACAGCTGCAAAATGGGCCATTTCTGATGGAAAAGACATCTCAGAGGGCTGAGCCAAGAACCCCTGGTGTAAAGCTAAGAGCCTCCCAGAGAAATGAATTGATGGTTTCATACCCAGGGAGCAGCAATAGGCCCTCATTAGGAAGCCGCTCCTGCTTCTGGTTTAGGGGGAAGTAGCAACGTGTGCCTGGCTGCTTTTCACAATTGCCACGGAGTAGCGACTTCTGTGTCCCTCCCAACATCCCCTGTTGAACAGGAGTCTCTACTGTGGTTATTTTGCCTTACTAATGTATTTTGGGTGTGTAAGGGATGGAAAACTTCCTTTTTTATTGTGTAGGTGTCCAGATGGAGAGGAACTGCAGCTAAGAATAGCTACCTAGGGAGCGTCATTTGGACCTGATACAGATGAGATCTTAGATTTTGAGCATGATGCTTTAATTGGATGAGATATGTGGGCTTTCTGGGATGGGCATGACCATATTTTGCATGTGAGAGGAAAATACATAATTGTGGTCAGGTGGAAGATAATGAATGGTAGCTTGAAGGAGACACGTGGCTCAGCCAAAACCTAAGTGAGGACATTTTACCCCATTTACCTACTTGAGCTGCTAGATAACTGCAGCCACATGAGTGGCCCTAGCAGAAAATCTGATTGGTTTAACCATTGAAATCATTGGCCTACGGAATCATGAGTAACAATAGCCAAATAGTTGTTTTAAGCAGTTTTCATATGGTTTGTTATGGCTCCCAGGGTAACTGATACATAAGCTCTTGATGCAGATTTACCCAGTACAACTACCTTGGGAAACTGAAGTAGTATCTACTAAAAGCTGGGCATATAGGCTTTATCATCTAGTAGCTCTACTCCTAGGTGATAGGGGAGGGACACGCAATAGAAATGGAATCACCGTTGTTTAATTAGCTACTCACTATAAAGAAGAGATTTTCTTACTGACCCTGGGAAACTGAAGGACGTGTTACAAGAGGGAGAACAGGCCCTGGAGATAAGGCATCCCAGAGTCCAGATCAAGGACAGAACCTATCTGAAGGGAGACAGCGTTCCGGGCCTAATCTTTGTAAGGACTATGAAAGAAGGCAGACCCTGGGAACTCACTAACTAGATTTTCTCCTCACCCACTAACCCTATATAAGAGTTTGTTTGAAATGAAATGTCAGAGCAGTTTTTCAAGGTGCAATACCCGCTGTTCTCTCAGATTGCCGGCTGTCTGATTAAAGAACACTCATAAAAAATTCAACCTTGTCTCTGCTTATTGGCTTAATGGCGATAGGCACCAATGGATCTGTTTTGTGTCTGGTATCATAGGTACACACAATAGGAATATACACATATATTCACCAAAAAACATATAAAATGTCTTTGTAATAATCCCAAACTGGTAGCATCCCAATTTCCATCAATGGTGGAATGGATAAATCAATGGTGATGTATTCACGCAATAGAATGCCCACTACAGAAAGAAAATGAAGGAACTACTTCTATAAACAACTGCATGGATAAACCTCACAATGTTTAGTAAAAAAGTCGAACACAAATGCACATCGTATGATTAGCAGTTAGGATTGGAGACTTCTTCAGTGAAAGGGAAAGTAATGACTGGAAAGCAGCCCTTGTAGGGATTCTGGGGCGCTGGTCATCTACTATTTCTTGATATGGGTTGGGGATTACCAATGTGCATTCAGTTTGTGGTAACTCATTGAGCTGTAAACTTGTTTTATGCACTTATCAGTATGTATGATATAACTCAATAAAACATTTCCTTTTAGAAAAAGAAGATCTCAGATTAATATAGGAATTTGAGAAAGGGAGAAATTATTTTTTTATGCAGAATCTAGAACTTTCCAATTTATATACCCAATGTTTCAGAGAGAACTTGGTTTTATTTTGAAATATTCTCTCTGTGACAGCTCTGATCACCCTTTAACAAACGCTTTTCTTTCTTATACCTAAATCCTGCCTTTATCTTGATAATATTTATCAAGTATGACTAGCGTCTTTCAATAATTTGTATGTGTTATGAGTTTCAGGAGAAGAAAACACATTTACCATAGATGATTTGTATAAAATTGTCTTGTGGCCAGTATAATACTAGGAGGCAAGGGCAGAAGATGAAGTCTAGAAACAGGCTGGGGTCTGAGTATGAAATATCTTGAAGACATGCAAGGTTTTACACTCCACTTTCATACAATAATAAAAAAAACAATCACCATTTCGTGTTTTGTAAAGATAATGAGAAATTCATGTTTAAAAATGGCACGGTAAGAAGTTTTTCTCCAGTTTCCTCTCTAAAAAATACCTGAAAACAAAAATAAATAGAAAACTTCAACCCTGGCCAGTTTGGCTCAGTGGTTAGAGCGTCGGCCCTCTGACGGAAGGGTCTTGGGTTCAATTCCGGGTACCTCAGTTGCAGGCTCGATCCCTAGCCAGCCTGGGCACATGCAGGAAGCAGCCAATCAATCACTGTGTCTCTCACAGATGGATGTTTCTCTCTCTCTTTTCCTCCCCCTTCCACTCTCTCTGAAAGGCAATGGAAAAAATTTATCCTTAGGTGAGGATTTAAAAACACACACACATATTAAATAAATAAATATATGGAAAACTTCATACTTGAGTTTTCCAACTAAGAGACAGCTATAACCACAATATGTGAGGTAGGGGGGCCAATTCAGTGAACATAAAACATGGGTTGGATATTAATAAAAGGTGGTACCTGGAGTGCAAACGCTCAGAATACCAGCAGAGCAGAACCAGCAATGGCTAATTGGGAACAAAGGGGAACACACAGACCTACCATATTTGCTAGGAGCAGTTTGCCTGTGAAGAGGAGTGGAAAGGAGAGACCGATTCAGTATTACAGTAGCATGAAAAAGTATATTCATACTTTTTTTGCCTGTGGAGAAGTAGATATTAAAAAAAGAAACAATAAAACAAACAACAACAAAACAAACAAACAAAGCATCTCACTTACACAAAATCCTATGTCAAAGCAATCTAATCGTGAACCGGATACTCTGGGAATATCATCCGTCTCCCATGAAATTTCTGCAGTTATTTGGTGTAAAAACCCATGATTCAATGACTAATACCAAATATTAGCAATTTGTAACTTGTAACCTATAACAAATTGTAACGAATAGTAATTGTAGCCGTCTAAAGATCCTAAAGAAGAAATGAGGAAGGAAGGAAAACAAATGTCAGACAATAAATACTCAGAAATGCATTACTTCAGAGCAATTCAAAACTGTGCCCAAACATAAGCACCATTAAACACCTAAAAATCACAAACAAATTAATGCTTGAGTTGATTGAGTTTATAAAACAAGAGCTCAAATAAGTATAGCAAATTCAGCAAAAATATAGCAAAGCAACAGAAGGAGATGAAAGATTGTGGACAGAAAATAAAAGGGTGGGAGAGTTCTATGAAAAGTAACCTCACAGGGTTCTGATCATAAATTCCTAACTGAGCAGGTCCTGATGGGTAATCATGCTCCAGATACATCTTTTTAATAGAAGGTTTATCTTTGTCCTAAGCAAGCTCTTTCCATTGCTTCTGTGTGGCTAAATTAACATGCCTTTGAAATAAACTGTAACCACTCTCAAGAAGGCACATAATCTTAACTACCCTCTAATTGCATCCCTGCAATGCTTCCTCCCACCTTCTGGTAATCTTCCTTACCTTCTCTCTTTAATCTGAAATGCTTAAAAGAAACTACGAACTGTTATTCTCTGAGGCATTTATCTCAATCTGTTGAGATCTTGCTTCCAGGTGTAGCCTCTGTTTTGCTCAAATAAATTTTTATAAAAATGCTCTACAGGTTTGAACATTTCCTATGTTGACAACATAAACTAATATACTTTACGGAAGAAGAGGAAACTGAATATTTACTATTATAGGAATAAAAGTCTCATTAAAAGTAGCTCAAAGAAGCATATGGATAACATTGAAAAAAATGAACAAAATGTATATAAATGAGCGAACTTAAGGATTAGTAAGAAATTGAGAGCTATGGAAGACAAAGAATAGTTAACATATACATAAGTGGTTATATGATAGGCAGATAGACAGACTGGAGCAGAGCAAGGACAATGGGCCAGATACAGAAGGTCATCTGTGTGGAAACCCCCAGGTGCCTAGCAAGGGACAATTGCAGGGTGGGTCCTGGCCCCCAAGGTGGCCTTTTCTCCCCTAGCATATCACCTGTCCCCTGGTTTGGAGCCCCCTGACGTTTCCTCCCGAGATAACATCTAGGCTTTAGTTGTATTTCAGCTCCTGGCTCAGAAGAGCAACAAAGCCACCTACCACTGACCTCAGGACCAGCTGCAATGAATGGTGTCCCCCTATCTCCCTGGCGCCAACCCATCAATCAGTGAAGACCACAACCCTGAAAGGATACACCTGGAAAGCTGCTGAATATTATAATGAGATCTTTCCCTGGGACCTCCATTAAGATCTCCACCCTTAAAACCCTTAGGACAGAGAACCCAGTGCTCTCCCTCCCAGGAGCCCACCTTCCCCTTCCCCTTCCCCTTCCCCTTCCCCTTCCCCTCCCCCCCAGGTGCATTACCATTAGCTTCCTCAGTCCCAAGCTCCAAGGGCCCTTCCTTTGTCTCTGTAACTTGTTTCCTAAGCCCATTTCTTCTAGGAATTGCTTCTTCTATCTCTGTAATTTTACCAAGTAAATGTAAAATTACAGTTTGGGTCTTGGCTCTGAATTCTTTCCTAGCCAGAACCCAAGTACTGAGGTTGCTGAACCCAGGTCCGGCCTAACCCCACCAGACTAACACCTGGTGCCATTCCCACCACCTACAACAGTTACTTAAAAAAAAGAGAATTGCCCTAGTTGGTTTGGCTCAGTGGTTAGAGCACTGGCCTATGAACTAAAGGGTTCCAGGTTCTATTCTGGCCAAAGGCACGTACCTTAGTTGAGGGCTCCATCTCCGTCAGGGTTCGTGCAGGAAGCAACAAATCCATGTGTCTCTCTCACATCGATATTTCTCTCCCTTCCACGCCCTCTGAAAAAAGCAATGGAAAAAATATCCTCGGGTGAGAATTAATAAATAAAAAAAAAGGAAAGAATAAAAGAAAATTTTCTTTAATATAATACTGCAAGATAGCCCGGGTTACACTTTGTACATAGCCCACCATTATGCTCTCTCCCTCCCAAACATGCATATTTTTTAGAAAGGTCATACTATACACAATTTTGTGGTTTGCATTTTTAACCTGTTATGTTGTATATATGTATTTCCCAATGTTATTAGTAAATAATCTTCCACAATATGATTTTTCAATGACTGCATATTATAATACTTTATTATTGGACGTTTAGACTGTTTATAATTTTTTCGTTTATAATTAGTATTGCAATGAATAACTTGGTACATGCAAATACATTCACATCTCTGATTATTTCCTTATTATATAGTCCTGGAAACGGAACTGCTGGGACAAAGTGGATGCATATTTTTAACTTTGATATTTACTGCCAAATTGCCTTCCAAAAAGTTTGTATCAATGCTACAGCTTGAGCAGAAAAGCTATAGTTTTGAAAGTAGGAAAATATGAAGAACTACTTCCTCTATTTGAAACTTGCCTCATATAGTGTTACCATTCTTTGTCTTCTTTGTAAATTTACTTGGTGAAAAAAGATGCTTTATTATTGTTTAATTTGGATTTCCTCAGTTACAAGAGACCTGGAGATTTTTTGTACACTTGTTGGTCATTTGTAACTCTTGCTTTGTTAGCTACTTATTCTCTTTCAGCTAATTTTCTTCAATCCCTTATATTGTAAAAAAGATATATATAAGTACCAAACATCAATAAACCTTTCAAGCAACAAAAAGAAATAGATTCTATTTAATTATAATCTCAACTTTGGAAGGGTATAGTATCCTAAAGGAAACCTACACAAGTTTGCCATTCAAATTTTCTTCCCTAATGACATTCTGAAAATAGTAAAGAGCAGATGCGATTCCCTCCTTTCCGTGGACCTAATCGAGACATTCTAAGTCATCTAGGAACAGAAAAGCGACTATAGAGGCGTGCTGGCCGGTTCTATACACTGTTTCTGCTGTAAGAGTGGGGATCAAGTTGTCTGGATAACGAAATCCAGGTACACTATGAAAGCAAGAAGCAGGATTAAATAATGATAGAACGTCCTTTTATGCTCCCTCATAACATATTTGTTGAGTGAATGAAGGCATAAGTGAATGACCCTTTCACGGATGCAGAAAACTTGGATTGCCAGCTTTCAGCTTAGTAAAAGAAGAATTCCTCAGCCAGAAATGACCTTCAGAGAATAATGCCGACGGTAAGGAGCTTAACAGTGGCTCATTTTCTCAGCATCACTTATTTTTATTTATTATTATTATATTATTACATTTTGTTGCCTGTGTCTAATAAATCCTTGATAAATACAGATTGAATGAATGATAAAAAATGTCATTTTCATTTTACAATTTTTACAATGATATATTTGAAATTGCTTGTTATTATTATTGCTTTATGATAAGGAATGGTGGCCCTCAGGTGTCAAGAGTCTTGTCAAGGCTCATACAGCTAATGAGCAGCAGAACATGGTTTAGGAACTGTGAGCTTCAAATCCAATACCCTTTTCTCAATACCACAACCATGATTTCCACTAGGTTATCCTCTCGATCCCTGTTAATTAGGTTAAACTCAAATTCCTCTGCCATGATTAAAGGTTCTCCACACTCTGGGTTAACCCTACTCTCCAGTGTTATCCCCAAAGCTACCCCAGTGGATATTCTGGTTACCTCTCCTGTTAGTAGCAATAGTGCATTTGGGGAGATTATCCTTGGTTCAGGGGTGTGCCTAATTGCTCTAAGAAGAAGCGAATCCTCCTGACTGGTGAATTGGTTCATGAACAGCTGAGCGACCCAACTCTGGCCAAAGAGATGCAGAGTGTTGCTTCTAGGAAAATTCTCCATCCCCCCTAAGAGAGTAATTCCCAGATCTCATGACCTCTTGTTGTATGAGAGCAAGGGAGGTGCATTTTCTGTCTGGCTTCTTTTGCACAGTCTGATATATTTGAGATCCACTCATGTCATTGTGTGTATCAGTAGTTTGTTCCTCTTTATTATTGAGTAATATTCCATTGTACGGGCATACTGTAATTTTTTTCCATTTTTATGTGGATGGATATTTGGGTAGTTTCTAGTTTTAGACTATTAAAAATAAGGCTACTATGAACATTCTTGTATACATCTTTCTGTGGATATATTTCTCTTGGGAAAAATTTTAGAAGTGGAAATACTGGGCATTATACCTATTTTTAAGTTCCAGATAGAAGAAAACCTTGAATTCTAGCCTATTGGGGCAAGAAACAAGTAGTGCAATTACCTCGCTTAGAAACTTCACTAGATTATCTTGAACTCATCTTTTTTTTTTTTTAAATTTGAGAAGAAAATTAATCACTATCAAAATATCAGGGGCACAGCCAGGCGTGGCTCAGCGGTTGAGCATTGACCTAGGATCCAGGAGATCAGGGTTTGATTCCCGGTCAGGGCACATGCCCAGGTTGTGGGCTGCAGCTGATCAATGACTCTCTCATCATTGATGTTTCTCTCTCTCTCTCTTTCCCCCTCTCCCTTCCTCTCTCTAAAATCAAGAAAGATATATAAAAAAAAAAAATCAGGGGATATCATTAATATGTACCTAATATCCACTCTAGGCACCTTATATCATATATCATTGCCTAATGCTGTTATTTATTAGCTGTTTGACCTTGGGCAAATTACTAACTTCCCAGATCCTCAGCTTCCTCATATGAAGGACTGAAAATAACACCTACTTTGCCTGGCCAGTGTGGCTCAGTTGGTCGGAGTGGCACCCCATACATTGAAAGGTTGTGGGTTCAATTGCTGGTCAGGGCACATACCTAGGTTGCGGGTTTGATCCCTGGTTGGGAGGCAACTGATTGATGTTTCTCTCTCACACGAATGTTTTTGTCTCTTTCCCTCTGTTCCTTCTCCTCTCTCTAAAAAAATAAAAAAAAATAGCACCTAGTTCATAGGGGGTTTGGTGAAAATTAAATGAGATAATGCATATAAAGTCTTTATCACATTGTCTGACATAAAAGTGCTCAAAAATATTAACTATTATAATCATGATATAGCATCTTACAGCAACCCAGTGAGATAAGAATCCATTTTCAGAGGCAATAAGCAATTTGTCCTAGTTACAGAATCAGGAGCGGGATTCCCATTCAGGTCTACTTTGCACCTGAGCCTGAGCCGGTTCCCCTGTACTATTTCCACGAGGTAGGTTTTTATCATGGAGTATCTCATTTAATCTTCACAGCCATCCTGTTAGATGATTTCAACCAATAAGAAAAGAACAGGAAAGCTGTGAAGGAAAGGAAATAATGAGCTAGAAAAGAAAATGATCTGAGACAATGTCTTGAGAATCTTGCAATATAATTTGATTTGCTATGTTTGTTTCAAATAGTAAACCAGTGATACTCAGAGTACTTTTCAAGCTTTTTATTTTGCAGGTAAAGATATGATTTAGGAGGGTTTTTTGGGTGTGTTTTTTGTTTCAAAATATTCAACCATACATTCTTTCTCTTCTGTTTTTTCTTCTGTCTTTGGTGTTGTTGGTCCCCTCTTATACTCAAGGCAGGATTACAGATGGCACACTCAAATGGGCTTATGGGAAATTTTAATAAAGGGATCATTTATAAAAATGTGGGCAGAGTTAAGGAGAGCCAACGAGTCATCCTTAATGGCTTTGAGGGTGGGAAGAGTGGGGAGCCCTTACAGCCCCTACACCAGAAGAGGGGAGGGGAGGGAGTGGTTACTAGAACAGGGAGAGACTGGCTCTCTCTGTAGGAGAAGACTGCCCAACAGGGGTTTTGGCCTTTGGTGGAGGGACCCAGGGCATTTGTTATAACCCGGCAGGGCGGAAAGGAGGAAAAGAAATATGCTGGCCTCTTTGTGTCTATGCCTGATTTGTGGAGGGGATGGGGAAGATGGGAGAGCAAACACAGCAGATGTGTCTGCCTTGGTATTTGTGAACAGAGTGGGAACAGTAAGAACACACTCTGGATGTGACTATTGCAATTAAGGGCCATTTTCATCTGCATCTTACAGACACAGTCATAGACTCAGGGACTTTTAGTAACTTGCCCACGGTCCTAGAGCTAGAAAGTGGAAGAGCTGAGATTTAAATCTGGGTTTAGTTCAGTGGTTCTTAATCCTGGCTGAATGTTACTATCACTTGGGGGAAGGTCTTAAAAGATACTTTAGTCTGAGCCCCATCCTCTCACATCCTGATATAATTGGTCTGGCTTGGAGCCCGGGCAGCATATTAAAATCTCCCCAGGTGGTTTCAATGTGCAGCCAGTGCTGGAAAACCGTGGTTTGGTTGAACTCCAACATCTGTGCTGTTTTCATTATAATATGAGCCTCTGTGGCAC
This sequence comes from Miniopterus natalensis, assembly GCF_054644295.1. NCBI lineage: Eukaryota > Metazoa > Chordata > Mammalia > Chiroptera > Miniopteridae > Miniopterus > Miniopterus natalensis. Next base: position 36,681,313 of record NC_142082.1, read on the forward strand.
AGGGCTAATGACAAAGAAGTCACTGATCCAGGGAGCCCACTGCCTAATGCTAAGCAAACCATCACAATGCAGACAGAGGAGATGCTAGAGGCAGTTTGGAGGAGTGAGAGGAAACTCCTCAGAGGGGATCAGGCTTGAGCTGAGCTGTTAGTATGGTTTTCCCAAGTGCCGGGCCATTGTTCCAAGCACTTATTACTACTAGCTAATTTAATTGTTATTACCATCCTATGACTAGGTGCTTCTATTATTATTTATAATCGATTAGTCATTATTAATTAAATTAATGCTTTATTAATACATTATTATTAGCTCCATTTTACAGGTAAGGAGACTAAGTCAAAGAGAGATGAAGTGTTTTGTTCAAAGTCCCACATAGGTGTAGGTGGGCTTAAATCCAAGCAGTTTGACCTGAGGGCCCACCTGCCTTAACACCACGTGAATTGGCAACGGCAGGCTAGGAGTGGGGAGAGAAGAGGGAAGCCAGAAGGAGGGGGAAGTGGTATTCCAGACAGAATCAAGAGCATGGGGAAGATGGTGCTGTTAGACAGGAGAGGTCACTTAGATATAAACATGTTAGAATCAGAAAAATATGTCATCTTGTTTAAAAATTAGGTTTAATTATGCATAAACTTGAACACCTTATATCTGTTTAATTTATCACCTTTTGTGTGGAAGCCTGGAAAAAAGTCAAGACATTTAAAAAATAAAGTTCAGCTGTAGGGTGTGATTTGATCATCTGTGTTTATTTTATTTTTCCTTCACCCCAAAGAGCATAAGAAACAAAAGCTCTCTCCCTCAGCCCATTAGGAGTGGAGAGATAGAAGATGAGGAGGTTTTCTGGAGTGAGGGAGGAAGAAACCTTCCCCTAACCTTCAAGGTTCTTTTGGCTGGTCTAATAATTAAATCAGCAGGCGGCATTAACAAGAGAAAATAAGGAAATTTAATTATGCACATATGCATGGGAACCCCACATATATGGGAGGCTCAGAGACAGAAAGGGAAAATAGGTAAATATGACGTTATGAACTAAGGATGAGCGAAGGTCATAAGAAGTTATTTCTGGTGATAGCTCTTACGGGCAAGGCCCTTAATTTAAATTCTTTGAGAGGTAAAAGTTTCTTCTGAGCTGGCAGGGTCTTGATTACTTTCAGCTCAAAATAATTCACAAGTCAAAGTGGCACGTTTTGGGGAGGCCTGTTCTGAACCCCTACACTGGCACTAGGATTCTTATATAATTCCATGAAAAGTGGGCCAGATCCTCTCGTGACGGGACCACCAGGCTTGTTTAGGGGTGGGCTGGGTGACACTCAAAGTGATTCACCTGAAAAAAGAGAGAAATATCAAGTTTCTCATAGTTGAGTGTTGAGGAGTAAATATCTCATTTGCCACAGAGAAGAGGAAGAAAACTTTTTTTCTTTTCTTCCTGAGGCTGGAGGAAGGGGCTTAAGGGTGGGGGTGATGGAGATCAATTTGCTCATAGTGGGCGGGCCCAGAGGTTGAAATCTTAGCCTTAAGAAATTTAAGACCTGGTAGAAATGTGGCTGAGGTAATCTAAAGGAATGTGAGGCCAGATTTTGTAACGTCAATGTAAATTGAAGTTGTGTAAGTGTTCAGGAGGCTCTAAAAAATGAATTCTAAGTTTTGCAAAAATACCTAGGAGAAAGAAACAGATCTCCCCTCCCTTTTCCCCACACCTCTCCCTTAGGCATCGGCAGAACGTACCTGATGATTGCTTTGTGGTAAAGATGTAATTAAATTTGCTTATTTATTACGAGTCTTCCCAACCAATGAGACCGGTTTTGGTCTAGGCCTCCTAGCTAAATGAAATCAATGGATTAAAAGCTTAAATCTGTACTTTGGTTTAAACTTTCTCCACCCACAGGATATCTCAGTCCTTGGACTTCATTCCAGCGATGGAGAGATTTTGTGTCTTTTAAATTAATTGATTCAATGTAGGCTTAAGGATTGTGTGCACAGACTTCTTTGCATAAAATAATAAAAGCAATATTGACCCTGGCTCTGAGGTTCTGAAGAGTGTTAAGAGGAGACTGCAAAGTCCCAAAGCCATAGAGGCCTCACATGAATAATAAGAGGCCTGTTTTACCCACACAGAGGCAGGAAAACATTTTAATCTTCTTCTTGAGTCCAAAAAGGAGATCTGATGTTATCTCCTCAAGGCAAAATAATTTCATATGGCCATGAATATGCAAACTACTTTCCTTTTGCTCCAATTAATTTTTGTAGAATAGTTGAGCTATTTCTTACATGAATAGAAAGATTAAAAGAATAGTAAGATATTATTATAGAATTATAAATAATATATTTAAAAATAGCCCCGGCATGACTCAGTTTGAGCATTGATGTAGGATCCAGGAGATAGCGGTTCGATTCCTGGTCAGGGCACATGTTCGGGTTGCAGGCTTGATCCCCAGCGGGGGGTGTGCAGGAGGCAGCCGATCAATGACTCATCATTGATGTTTCTATCTCTCCCTCTCCCTTCCTCTCTCTGAAATCAATAAAAATATTAAATATATATATGTATAAATAACATTTTAAAACAAAAATAACAATAATAGTATTAAAAACACTAGTTTTTTACCATTTGCAATTAACATAAAATATTTTTGTTATATGACCTAGTCGAGTAGCTCAGTTGGTTGGCATATCTTCCCGTACACCAAAAAAGGTTTCAGGTTAGATTCCTTGTCAGGGCACATACCTAGGTGGCAGGTTCTGTTCCCCCAGTAGGGGCTCATGGAGGCAACCGATTGATGTCTCTCTCTCAGGTCATCTCAATATACCAAAGTTGTGGGTTTGACCTCCCTTCAGGGCACACACAAGAAACAACAAATGAATAATAAATAAGTGGAACAAATTGATATTTCTCTTTCTTTCTTTCCCCCTTTCTTGAGCTCTAAAACAATCAATAAAAACATACCCTCGGCTGAGGATTAAAAATATTTTTGTTATATTTGTTGAGGTTTTTTGGTAACAAAATGAAATATTACAGATAAACTTTAAATAACATTTGACCTCATGTCCCATTCTTGTTCCCACCACCACTATCATGAGTTTTGTAGATATCTGTTCGACTGATTCTTTCTTTTCTTTTTTTAATTTATCTATGTATCTACAACCAATAGATAACACTATTTTGTGAGTAGGCAATTGCTTTCAATTTATATAAATAATGTCATACATATTGACCTATATGTTGATTTTTCCACTCAACATTGTTTCTCAAACATATCCATGTTCATACAGGCAGATCTGGTTCATTGTTCTTAATAGCTGTATAGTGAGTGTACCTTATTTTTTTCATCAATTTTCCTATTATGTCACCAGTCTTGCCATTATAAGTAAATAAAATGAACATCTTTATATGTATTTCCTTGTGCAAATGTGTGGTAAATTCTCTATGTCATGTATTGGAAATGGAATTGCCAGGTTGTAGACTACACATGTTTTCAACTTTTTAAGAGCCTCCTAAAGTCTCTACATCAGCAATTTCTAACCTCTTTCATCTCATGGCACACATAGCTAATTATTAAAATTCTGCAGCACCCCCCCACCCCAAAAAGCTATTTTTTGCCAATCTTACAAAAAAAAGGTATAATTTTGATTCATTAACACTAGACTATTATTGTGTTGACTGCTGTCATTTTTTAATTTGATAATCTAAGGGAAAAGAGGTCAGTGCCCCTGACTAGTCAGGTTTTGCATGTTTTAAAATTCTTGCGGCACACCGGTTGAAAATTGCTGCTCTGTATCAATTTACCCTTCTACCAGAGGTATCTTAGGCCATTAGGACCCATTTTCCTCTCTCTATAAAAGTTCTCTACAACTTTCCCACCACGCTCAAATAAAATCTAAGCCCCTACCATGGCCAACCATGCTCTACAATCAAGCCCCTTCTCATCTCTCCAACTTTAACCTCATGTCTAACTGTTCATTCTCCTGTAGCTATGCTGTTTTTCTTGCTATTTACTGACATTCCAAGATTGTTCCTGCCTCACAGTTTTTACACTTGCTTTTTCACCAGACTAGAATATTCTTTGGTCTCAGATTTTCCCATGGTTTGCTCCATTGTTTCTTTCAGATCCCTGCTAAAACATTCCCCTAGTGGAAATGCCTTCTTGGATCACCTGCCCCTCCTCCCAATGCTATTCTGCCATTCACTAGCCTTCTTACTTCATTTTGTCTTTATTTCTAGTACTTATCACTATATAACATTATATTATGTATTTTTTGGTCTGTTTATTACCCCTTCACTAAAATGTGACCTTTGTGAGGGCAGAGGCTTTGCTTCATTTGTTTACTGCTGTATCTCCATCATCAGAATAGAGCCAGAATAGTAAGTGCTTACTAAATGCTGGCTGAATAAACATAATTCTGGAAAGTCAGGGATGGAGGGGTGATTTGTGGGTATCAGAGATATGTTAAGCATCTTTTGCTCCCCTTCCTCTTGCTCCATACCCTTGTATTGAAATACATTTTTTCACATGACAGAAGCAGACAAGAGTTGACGCTTGAACCACATGGGTTTGAATGCCACAGGTCCACTTATTTGTGGATGTGGATGGCTAACTGTATACATTATTCTTTGCCATTTTATATAAAAAGGACTTGAGCATCCACAGATTTCGGTATCCTAGAGGACTCCTGGAACCAATCTCCCTTGTATACTGGGACGACTGACTGTAGTTAAGTTTTTGGGGAGTCAAAGGTTATATGCAAATTTTTGACTGCAAGGAGGTTGATGTCCCTAACCCCCATGTTGTTCAAGGGTTAAATGTATGTAGAAAGGACTGGAGAAAAGGTATTAAAATACTGGAATCCAAAAATCTATGTGAACATTTTTCTTTTTCAGTTAGGTTTAAACCAAGATATTGGCTGACCAGCATGGAGGAGTAGATGATATACGTTGATAAACTATTCTAAATTTGTATGTCAGACTGGTCTCTATTTTTATTGAAGTTATACACAAGAGGCTTTGACCAATGATAAAAAGGCCAAGGAAGATATTATTAGTTAACAATCGATGTGGAGCAAATTATCCCAAATTATCACTTCACACACACTTATGGTCTCACAGAATCTGTGGGTCAGGAATCTGGGAAGGTTTAGCCTGGTCCTCTGCTTCAGGACCTCTTACCCGCTGCAAGCCATGTGTTGGTCAAGGCTGTAGCCATCTCAAGGTTCAACTGGAGAAAGATCCCTTTCCAAGCTCACTCATGTAGTTTCTGGCAGGCAGGATTCAGTTCCTTGTGGGCTGTTGGCAGGAAGCATCGGTTTCATGCTGGCTGTTGGCCAGAGGTTGCCCTCAGTTGACATGGGAGCCTCTCCAACACAGCAACTTGCTTCATTGAAATTAGTAAGTCAAAAAAGCAAGAAAGAGTGTAAGCAAGATGGTGGTCAGGGGTTTTTATAATCTTAGCTTGTAAGTGATATCCCATAACTTTTGCCGTATTCTTCTCATTAGAAGCAAGTCCCTAGTCCTTCAAGGGGAAGGAATTGTACAAGGGCATGAATACCAGCAGGGGCGATATTTGGAATCATTTTGAAAGCTGCTAACCATAGAAGGAAAGCAAGATAAGGAAATATATGGATAGAGTGAATGAAAGTGGCTAAGTTAGTAATGTGTATTCCTCTTCCTATACTCTTCCATCAGATACTTTACTTCTGTACCTTAGTACACAAGGGAATAGTAGGTAAAGAAGACAAGAGAGGCCAGGAGTATTCTTCCAATGCTCCTTTCTATATCTGAGCCTTTAACACGTATAGGGACTCAGCAATGCCAGGACCTAAGGCTTAGCTGTACACTCAGACCAACTTGAAATTCAATGGTAGTTGAGTGTGGCAAGTAGGTACTGAGGAATGAGCAGTTTAGGAAGTTCAAAGTGAAACATGAGGCAGGCCAGACTCCACAGTCAATTGCCCTTGGAATTGGACTCCACCGTTAATCTGCCATGTTCCGTGCCCTGATAAACAATAGACTTTAAAAGTGATGAACACACAGCCTTAAATTTGCTGAGCTACTCTCATACTCAGCTGAACTCATTTCAGAGCATTCAGACTGTACCACAATTAGCTGCTGACACTATCCTAAAATAATATAAAGCCAGGCCAGTAATTATACAGTGGAAGAAACTGTGTGTAGAAAAGCTCATTAACGTGTGGGGTTGTGCAAGCTTCTGAAGTGGGGACATTTCAAACAGGATTATAGTGCTCATGTTGGTATGGGTGAAAATCCAATAGCAAATCCTTAGTTAAATATTATCACCCTGTTCAGAAAGCATCAAAAAGGTCTTCAGGTTTTATGGGTCAAGATTAAAAGGGTCTGGAGGAGGGTGGGTGGGTGGAGGGGGAGAGAGTAACCAAAGAATTTATATGCGTATATGCACAACCCAAGGACATGGACAATAGTGGGGAGAGGGACTGGGGAAGGGAAAGGGACAGGGTGGAATGGGTCATTGGGGAGAAAAAGGGACATCTGTAATATTTTAAACAAAAATAAAATTAAAAAAAAAAAGATTAAAAGGGTCAGGTCTTTCCCAATTTACCTGTAGGTGGCACTGTAAGAGTAGTCAAGGGAAGACCTACATTGACCTAACAACCACAGTCATCTATCAGGGTTGCCATCATCATCATCGTCATCTTTGCTGTCACTATTTTCATAGTTAATTTACAAACTAATTGCATGTGACATAGTTCTAGATCTCATTTCCCTCTATTCTTTAATCACAAACTTCTACTCCAATGAAGGCTAATCTCACATGTCTGTGCAAATGGCTTTAGGATTCCCACCTATGGGTGTTTGCTCCTGTGGTGTTTTTTGGCTGGGAGGTCTTATAACTTCCTCCACCTCCCACAAACACACCTTGTTTTTAGGGGGCATCTTGTATGAATCACCATCACTCCATTCAGGTTATTAAGATACAGCTCAGGCAGGGCTTCTGTCCACTACACAGTCTTTGCTTAAGGTTTGTCTTACTTCCCTGCCACTTTCTCATCCAAGTGAAGTCTTGACTTTTCCTTTCTAAAATTGGAGTCTAAGTTACATCTTAAGTAAGTGTCTCCTGGGCTTCCTTTTCTTTACAACCAACACCTTACCCAACTCTCCAGAGTGCAAAGTAGCTCCTGACCATCTTTGCCCACTCTCTGGTCCCCTACCCTCCTATGTACACAGAACATTTTCCACTGCCACTCTCTTGACTTGTGAGCTCCTAGAATTCAGGGGCATTGTCCTATTTTTGTTACATCCCCAAAGTTGGACACATACTAAGTTCTCATCATATATTTGTTGAATGAATGAGTAAGAGAAAGAAAAGATGAACTAAACAGCCCCAAATGCACTTTCTTAAAATCAAGGATGCAGAGAAGGAAAGAAATTTCCAATCTTACTCTCACGAAAAAGTTTTGTCTTGACTTTGGGGATTTCTCCAACTTGGGGGAAGAAGAGAGGAGCTATGAGAAAGCCTTTTTTTTTTTTGAGGAAAGAGTGCTATATTTTGCTCTCTTGAGATTGGCATGTTGGATATTACCTATCAGAAATTCCCACCCTCTTCTTTGTTGACAGAGGCCTAAATTTGGGGCTCTCTCCCAGTCCCAGAGGTAAATCATGATAAATTTAAGTGACAGTCTCTCAATTACATTGCTAAAGGATACTTTAGTCCAGAATTCTGACTAATGAGAACTGAGCATATCCTATTTGGAAACTTTGGGAAAGATTTTCCTCACTCTAACAAAGAAAACTTTGGGGGCAAAATGCTCTTATTCTTGACTAGATGTTGTTGGATTGGTGTGTGATGCCTGGAATATCTACAGCCATCTCATAGCTCAGTGATAAGACCTTGCTGTCATGCCAGTGAAGTGGAAAGCCTCTGGCTAATGGGGACATGGTGGAATCATAGATTTACCTAGCTTTGAAGTGGCCTTCCTTCTGGATTTACTGTAAAATAATAAATCCCTTATTTAAACTTCTATTAGTTGGGTCTACTCTCTCTTTTTAAAAAAAAAAAAATGTTTTTTATTGATTTCAGAGAGAGGAAGGGAGAGAGAGAGAAACATCAATGATGAGAGAGAGTCATTGATTGGCTGCCTCCTTCACGCCCCCTACTGGGGATCAAGCGTGCAATCCAGGCACATGGCCTGACAGAATCTAACCTCCATCTCCTGGTTCATGGGTCGACACTCAACCGTGGAGCCATGTGGGCCAGGCAAGTGTCTACTCTTTCTTACAGCTGAAAGTATCAAAATTGACACACCTCTTCCTATAGTGTTTTTCTTGTGGAATATGTTGGATAGCTTCTTTTTACCCTTCCTGATTCATCTTTCACTCTTTTCCATCCTGCTTTCTGCTCTGAAAGGCTGACCACGCTCAACCAACTGAGCCACACCGGCTGGGCAGACTTTCCTTTTCCTTAAAGGCCGAGTGACATTCTTTTGTATTGATATGTCACATTTTGTTTATCCATTCATCCATTGGTGGACATTTTGTTATGATTATTTTTTTGAAACCACCTTCCTTATTAAAGTATAACAAACAAATAGAAAAGTGGCCCAAAGTATGCAACTTGGTGAATTTTCATAAAGTAAACAAACCCATGTCATTACCACTCAGATTTTGAAACAGAACATTATCAGCAGCCTTGCAGCCTCCTTTGAGTCCCTCTCAGTCACTACTGAAACCTAATCACTGCTCCGACCTCTGTCTTCATAGATTACTTTTGCCTGCTTTTGAATTACTGGAATTTACAGTGTGAAGTCCTTTGTCAGACTTCTCTTGCTCAACGTTACATTTATTAGGTATAGCCACGCTATGTGTGTAGCAGCAGTTTGCTCATTTATATCACTATTTCATTGCTGTATGCCATTACTTGCATACAATACAATTTTATTTATCTCTTCTACTGTTGATGGACTTTTGGGTTATTTCTAGTTGTTTTAGATTGAATAATATGATTATAAACACTTTGTATCTGGCTTTCGATGCACATGTGTTTGTATTTCTATTGAGTATATACATATTAGCAATTCAGCACCACCCCTCCCACCCCCACCCCGACATCAAACAAAGCAAAACAACACACACTTAGGGGTGGAATTTCAGGGTCATAGGGGATGTGTAAGTTCAGGCTTAACAAATACTGATAAGGAGTTTTCCATTTTATGCTCCCATCAGCAGTGTATAAGAATTCTGGTTTCTCCATACATTCACCAACACTTGAAATTGAGAGTCCTTTAAATTTTAATTTTTTGGGTGAGCCATATTTCATTGTGGTTTTATTTACATTTCCTTGATGACTAACAATGTTAATAGCTTTTTATATATTTATTGGCTATTTTAGATGTGTTCTTTTGTGGTCTTCCTGTTAAAGTTATTTTAAGCCATTTATTTGGTAGGAGGCACTTGAAACAATTAATAGACTTTATTTTTAAAGTGGTTTAGATTTACAGAAAATCTGAGCAGATAGTACAGAGTTCCCATCTTCCCCCTCTTCTGTTACTAACATCTTACATTTGTATGGCACATCTATTGCAATTTATGAACAATGTTGATAAATTATTTAACTAAAGTCTGTAACTTCCTCACTTTTTATCTAACGATCCTTTTCTGCTCCAGGATCGCATACAGAATACCACAGTACCATTCACTAGTCATATTTCCTTAGGTGCCTCTTGGTTGTGGGAGTTTCCTAGACTTTTTTATTGCTTTTTTTTTTTTTTTTTTATCCTCAAGTGATATCCTCCATTGCTTTTCAAAGAGAGTGGAAGGGAGAGAGAGAGAGAAATTAGAAACATCAGTGTGAGAGAGACACATCGACTGGTTGCCTCCTGCTCATGCACCAATGGGGCTGGGGAGGGAGCCTACAGCTGAGGTACGTGTGCTTGGCCCGAATGGAACCCGGGGCCCTTCAGTCCGCCTGCAGATGCTCTAACCACTGAGCCAAGCTGGCTAGGGCAGATTTTTATTACTTTTGATGGCCTTGAAAGTAATGATTTTTTTTTTTTTTTTTTTTGAGTAATGATATTTTGTAGGGCGCTTCTTTACTGGAATTTATCAGATATTTTTTCTCATGGTTATACTGGAGTATGGTGTCTTGGGAGAAGATCACAGAGATAAAGCACCATTTTCATCACATCATATCAAGGATACCTACTAATCAATGTGATATATGACTATTGATTCTGACCTTGGTTATCTGGATGAAGATTTTTTACTGTAAAGTTTCTCTTTTTTTCTTCCTTTTCCTGACTGTTCTTTTTGGCAGGAAGTTAAGGAATGGCGAGTTATCAAGTTAATTTTTAAATTATTGCAGGAGACACTTCTGTGGCATCTGACCAGCTCACATGATTTCCCATTCCCTGGGAACTTCCTTCCTCAAAATCCATAAGGGTAGCCTCTCCAACCCATCTTTTCAAACAACTTCTCCCTTAAGGAGCCAGATTTGTTCTATGAAATTCTGTTTCTTGGTCACAGATGTTTGGAAAAAGTTGAGTCCACAGGGTCCCTTCTCCAACTGCTTGGAAGTTTAGGGCACATCAGGCTCTCTGCAAACTAAATTAATGACTATTTAATAACACCCTTCACTTGGCAATAATTATGTAAACAGCCTAGCTCACATGCTTCCAATGTTGTCTACTGCTTATCTAGCATCCATTCCTCCTTTCCTTCTTTATCGCACAAACCCAATTTTATTCCTATGCAGCCCATGTGCCCCAAGGAACCGTTCCTCCAGCTCCTGGAGTGGGCCTAATTGCTCCAAGAGTAATCCCTTCTTTCTTGCAGTCACCTACATTGAGAAATGAACCTTGTGATAGGCTCAGAAACAATAAGATGTGTGGGAAGTTGGCTAGGGCCCCCTGGAGAGTTCTTTGCTCTTTTTGGTATAGCTTTAAAGGGACCCTCTATCCCTCTGGCTATTGTCATTTATAGACTGGAACCATTGCACACATTGCCAAGCCAGTCCACAGAGGCAGCTGGAACCTAGAGGAGGGCAGCCTGGTTCAGAGATGGAGCAAGAATCATGCTGATGTCTACCTTATCTCTAGACCAGTGCTGCTCAAAATGTAGGATGAACTGTTTCCCACCATTCTGCAATGACATAAACACAGAAATTGAGAGTGTTTAGGAAATTTTATAGTGATTTGATATTGCTGGGATATCTAAGCGTGTGATCAGTGGACACATAGTTGACTAGGCTATGGCCCAGTTTGACTGTTGTCCAACAAAGGGATGAATTGAAAGTGGTGCAAACTGTGTACAAGTCTTGTGCATTAGGGCCATGTAGCAATCTGAACTGAAGAGAAAAAACCAAGCACAATGCAGCAACAGCAACTGTCCTTCGCCACAGTCTGAGAAGCACTACTCCAAACTCAATAATTATGCAAGTCAATTAATTTCCCTATTCTTTAAAACAATATGGAATCTGTTTTCTCCACTTCACATCCAAAAGCATCTGAACTGATACAGTGATTGAATCCTGTAAAAAGACGAGAGGCCACATAGTTACTTTTTCTAGGATATACATGTTGTTAAATAAGTGTATTCGTGTGTGTGTGTGTGCGTGTGCGTGTGTGTGTGTTTTCACCTAGTTATGATTTTGGGTAACCATTTCTCAATGTTAGTGACTGCAAAAATTTCACAAAGAGAAGAATTTCTTTTTGGTATCTTATGCCAGTTGCTGGCATTTCCCAGCTTTAGTTCTGTGATTTGAATTTCATACCATCATAAAACACATGGGAGAGACTGAGGAAAAATAAAAGTTCCATTTATACCTCCAGGAGGAACTAATAAGAGGAAGGAGAGCTGACTGCATGATGTTTGGGGATTATGTTTTTACCTTTGCATTTCAAAACTTTCTAATATTGGGAAAACATCAATGTGATTTTTATAACATTTTTCTGTCACAGACTTTAAGAAGTTATCCAAAATATGTTATAAAAACCTTATTTACAGAGCTTTGCTATTATTTTTTTCCCTAGTGAAGTAAATTAAGAAAAGGGCTATAATGAAATGATTGCTGTGTGTGTGTAAATAAGATAAATGCATTTGTTAATAGATGTAAAACTTACTTTTGTGACTATTTTCTTTCGATATTATTTTGATCCCAAAGGAATGCTTTTAGGATATCAGATTATTTTTCACATGGGAAGCAACTATTTCCATTTACCACCTCAAAGATGATCTTTAAGCTAGTGATCTGAAAAAAATTGCTGTATAAAGTTAAAATGTTTAAGTGTTGTTGCAATGGTGATGAAATGGGCCCATCATTTCAGCTTTGATGAAATGAAACCGTGTGACAATTGATTTATCATATGCACCGCCATGGCCATTAAGAGCTCTGGAAGTACTTCTGGTGTTGAAGGATGAGGCAGATGGGTGTTCCAAAGAACAACCAGAGAATTTATTTTCACTTCAAAGCTGGTTACTATTATAAGAGAGAGAAAACTGGGCAATAGCAAGCTGCAGCAGAAGGGATGGCCTCAACATATGAGCCTGATATATTATTTTAAGAACTTTCTTCCAAAGCCAAGTCCTCATTGCTCAGTATGAAGTAGAAAGCACATTTTCTCTGTAGGACTTCCTTCCTTGAAAATGGCGAAAATGGGCAAGCTCTCCTTCTGGGGAGCACGTTTGCACCTTTCCCTTCCCCCTTCTTCTTCCCCTCCAGGCATGTTACCTTTGCCTTTCTCCCTCCTAAGCTCCAAGGGCCCTTATTCTGCCTCTGTAACTTGTTTCCTGAGCCTATGCAGCCCAACTAGCTCATTTCTACTACTTCTAACTTTCTAAATAAACTTTCTCATAATTTGAAAAAAAAAAAGTGAACATTGATTGCATAAATATGGATCTTATTTTAATAAAAAGTGGTGAGGCTCTTGATTCAATGATACAATAAGACATTAATATATGATTGTCATGTACCTTGTTGATATAGCCATCTCTCTACATAAGTGGAATTTCTTAACTGGTCCTCTGGTTCCATCGTTTTAATTCCGTTGTATGATAGAGACAGCAACAGTCACCAAATATTTCATGAACTCTCCCAGTTCTCAGTCTCTCTTGTAAGTGAACTGGGGTCATGTGTCTAGATTAGGCCACTGAGTTATGAGCCAAATAGACTTTTGTCACTTCTGTTTGGTTCAAGGCAGTTAAAAAACAAGTTTAGACAGGCAAAAGGTACAGCAACAAAGAACATTTCACAGACTTGGGCAGATTACAAGTTATAGATTGTAATTTAACTAGAGAAGACAGGTCACCTACATTAACCCAATTAGAAAACAACCACCACAGAGCCATAAATATTCACGCACGAGTTTGTGTCTTCTAGGATATAGTACTATCTGAATTTGGAGAGTGAAGAGATTTAGATTGCATCTATTGAATTAATATTTTTATGTACAGAAAAGTTAACATTATACTTTTATACGAGTTTGGTGGCAAGATCTTCAGCTTTTGCTCTTCCAGCTGAGAGCCACAGATTTTGCTGGACCTTTCATGTTGCCTCCTCGTGATGGTGGATCTCATCATATCTGTTATTGTAACTGGTCTTGATAGCTTGCACCAGCTTAGCTTCTTGGTCTTCCAAGTTAACTTGTGTGAAGGGAACCGTGGTGCAGGTCTTTCTGTGAACAAGAACACCTTAGTCTGGCCTTTTCCTTGATTATAATTAGGGAATTCCCATTTTATAGCATAAGTTGGGCAGGAGGGCAACTAGCTCAGTGGGATGAATGTGTGTGTAATCACCCCTGGCTGAGCCTGTTTGTTCTCCACAGGTCACGACAGCATTAATACCTACTCAAAGGACAGGTGGTCTCAGTGGGAGCATCCCCTTTGTTGGTAGCTTTCTTCCAGCCTAGGACAATAGCCTCTGTTTATCTTGCTTTGTCTCCAGGGTACACTGTGGGCCAGCTTATGCAGCTGAGTAGCCCTATGACCTGTGATCCCTCCCCCCAGGCCTGGGAAAACTGGTTAACTGGTGCTTCCAGACACTTACAGAGGAGAGAGTCTTTGCCACTGACAAAGCAGATGACAGAGGTGGTTACGCATCCCCTTCTGCAGACCTATCTGGAAATGATAATTTGCTTTTAATTTGAGTTTTTGTTAATCTTCACCTGATACGTTTTTATTGATTTTAGGGAGAGAGGAAGGGAGAGGGAGAGAAACATTGATGTGAGAGAGAAACATCGACCGTCTCTTACATCGGTTGCCTCTCTTACACACCCCGACTGGGGATCGAACCCGCAACCTGGGTATGTGCCCTGACTGGGAATTGAACCCGCGACTTTTCAGTGTATGAGACGATGATCCAGCCAACTGAGAGACACCGGCTAGGCCTAATTTGAGTATTTTAAAACACTTAGATAACATTTAAAATTTTGGTCAAAATAATATAGGTACATGTTTAAAATAAACAGGCCTGTATCAGGCCAGTTGCCATCCTAAATCCCATGATGGTATATATACTTACAGGGGTTCTTCTGATTGTTCTCACAGAAATAAATCTGACCACTAAAGGGCAGTATAAATCTATACAACATAAATATGACCGCAGTATTAATATTTTCCCCAAAGTGGGAAACTTATATATTTTTTAAATTAAAGGGCTGTATCAAATCAAATTTATTTCTCTTCTTTTTGTAAGAAGAAATGAATTTTTCATATGCTATAAATATGGTACCCAGTCTTTTTGTCTCCTCTTGAATAAAGGTATGATATTAGCAATAATATGAAATTTATTCTCAGGGTTCTGTAAATAATTATACTAAAAGACATGTGGTCTTTGGTCTCTCTGTTTTAGTTGTGTTGCTTTTTTTTAACCTAACATTTTATTAATCTACTAACGAAGAGATCAAAAGGAATAAAAAATTGAGGTAGTAGATTATCTATCATCTATCTATCTATCTATCTATCTATCTATCTATCTATCTATCTATCTATCATCTATCTATCTATCTATCTATCTATCTATCTATCTATCTATCTATCATCTATCTATCTATCTATCTATCTATCTATCTATCTATCTATCTATCTATCATCTATCTATCTATCATCTATCTATCATCTATCTATCTATCTATCTATCTATCTATCTATCTATCTATCTATCTATCTATCTATCTATCATCTATCTATCATCTATCTATCTATCTATCTATCTATCTATCTATCTATCTATCTATCTATCTATCATCATCTATTTATCATCTATCTATCATCATCATTTATCTATCTTTCTAGAAAATCTAAGCCTGATATAATTTTCATAAGAAACTATTATTCTAAGATCATTTAAACAGTCCTATTATGGTATATCGCCTTAACCAAATGCTCTAGTTTTTATTACATTTTCTTCTGGGAAAGATAAACAAGGCCGTCTATAGTGGAATAAGAAACAGATTTGGCTCCTGGGAATTGGGAAAGTTCTATTGAAATGCCAAGTACAGAACTGCAGGTTTTCAAAATTATTTTCAAGCCTACAGATGTTGGGAAAAGATTACATATGAGCCTCATGTCATTGCTCCAAACAGTGAAATAGGTCATCTGCCCAGGTGGTGTCTATGAAAAAGCCCATGGAAATAGGTGCTGTATAAATCTCTTTTTCAGCCCAGATGCCTTTAGCTGTGTAAGAGGCTCTGTGGGGTTGAAAATCATCAGTACCACTCCTTGATTACCCTCTCACAGTCCCATGGTCTTTTAAGATTGTGGTCATAGTAATCGAAAGATCTGATATTTTTCACTTCGGAACTTCTAAATTAATCAGGTACTGATATATCCATGGTAACCTTGGGGACTATTTTGAACAAAGCAACTCTTGTTCCCAAGGGATATAGCCCTAGATCCCTTTCACAGCAAATCAGTACGGAATTCTAAAGGCCTTTATGTCATTCCAACTCTAGTTCATGTGGTGAACTAACTGAACACACATAATGTGGGAAGTGGGCAGTGAGCACACTGGGAGGCACAGGGAGATTTCTAGACCCGAGGGATGCCAGGTAGAAAAGTGTAGGAGGAATGCCAGGAAGCATGAGCCCCCCAAAGAAAAAGCCCCCTCAGTCTTCTTTTTTCAAACGGGGAAGACACATTTCATTATACTAGTAGCAGCTGTGTTTTTTTTATCTTGTAGGCACATGATGTGATGCAGATTTGAATTTGCTAAAGAACTGCCCTGGTTGGTGTGGCTCAGTTGGTTGGGGGTTGTCCCATGTACCTAAAGGTCATAGATTCAATTCTCTGTCAGGGCACATGCCCAAGTTGTGGGCTCAATCCCCAGTAGGGGGCATGCAGGAGGCAGCTGATTAATGTTTCTCTCTCTCTCTCTCCTTTCCTTTCTCTCTAAAATCAATAAAAACATTTTTTAAATGGTGAATTTATTTATATATAATATAGAAAGGATTTTGGAACCATTCTAGTTTGCAATAAATAGTAATGGGGATGTCACTATGGTCAGGAGTTGCCCAACCATCAGGCATCTGCAGAAGACAGGTGTCTCTCCTCTTCCCTCCCCCTCCCTGGGGTGGACAAGTTCAGGGAGATGGTGGCGTGGATTCTGAAGGATATTCTGAGATCCAAGAGCATTCAGGGTTGACCCTGAAGGGGCAAATCCTGAGTACACAGACAAGCCTCTTGCCACATCTACAAAGCTACCTACACTGCCCACATAAGTTACACTTTGGAGTCTGATGTGTCTCTATAGCATTCCATTCAACATCAGTTTTGCTCCAGGAGAGACAAAGCTCAAAACTACTAACGGTACATCAGTGACTTGGATGAAATTGTCAGAAACTTTAATTTTTAGAATTTATGTTCCAGTAGATAGTATATACTCAAAAGATAGAAGTTAAATAAGGGGAAATGTTTCCAAGAAAAGAGGTCACATTAACCATACAGGAATCGACAAACACATCTAGTGCATAGGCTAGTCTAGGCTGGAATGCCATATCAGGTATTATGAATACTTCCCAAACACCCAAATGTATTTGAATGCTCCAGGATTTTGTTCATAAGTTCTATGGCCCAAATGAGGCACAGAAAATTCAACCTTTTTACAAGTGAACAAACTACAGCTCAGGAGGAACTAGAGAGGAAAAGATTGTCCAATGTTATAAAATAAAATGAAAAAAATTAAAATAGATTTAAATTCAGTATGCTTTGCACAATAGTTAAAAAACAGTCAACGATTTTTGTTTCAGAAATGTATTCCTACTGAGTACGTCAGGTA
This sequence comes from Miniopterus natalensis, assembly GCF_054644295.1. Taxonomy (NCBI): domain Eukaryota; kingdom Metazoa; phylum Chordata; class Mammalia; order Chiroptera; family Miniopteridae; genus Miniopterus; species Miniopterus natalensis. Next base: position 36,698,541 of record NC_142082.1, read on the forward strand.
ATTATCCAAACTAAAAAAAAAAAAAAAAAAATTCAAGGGAAAAAAGATAGGAAAGTCAAGTAGATTATATCTTGAATTTTTGTCTGAATTCAAAAAAATTTTTAAATTGATTTTAGAGAGAGAAAGGGAGAGAGAGAGAAACATTGATCAGTTGCCTCCTGCACATGCCCTGACTGGGGATTGAACCTACAACCTGGATATGTGCCCTGACTGGGAATCGAACCTGCCACCTTCTGCTGTACGGAATGATGCTCCAATCAACTGAGCCACACCGGCCAGAGCTGATTTCAGTTTTAAAAAAACTTAATGATACTAATATTAATAATTTTGTTTTTAGGGTGTAACTTATGTACACCAAAGTACATAACTTTTATAATTAGCTCAATGAATTTTATACACTTGTGTGACCACCACCCAGTATAAGGTTAGAATATCTCCAGCACACCAGAAGGCATTCTTATGTGCTCTCCCAACCAATTACCTCCCCACCCCCAAGAATCACTCACTACTTTGGTTTCTCTGTATCCCCATAGATTAGTGTCGCCTGTTTTTGAACTTCATATAAATGGGATTATACAACACATACTCTTTTGTGTGTAGCTTCTTTTGCACAACATTACGTCTATGAGATTCATCCTCGTTGTGTGTAGCAGTAATTTTTTTTATTATGTTCCTGTGTAGTATTCCATTATATGAATACAATATATTTATTTACTATTCTTCTAGATGGACACTTGGGTTGTTTCTGGTCTGGTAGCTATTTTGAACAGTGCTACAAAGAACATGCTTATGGTTGTCTTCTAGTAAAGAGAACCAGTCATTTGTTGGAGTTATACCCAGGAATGGAAATGGCAGGTCATAGGGTACGGCCCTGTTTAGCATAGTAGCTACTGCCAAATGATTTCAGATCTGGTGGAAGGTTATCATTCCACAGCAATGCGTGAGAATTCCAGTGGCTCCTTATCCTTGCCAATCTTTGGTTTTATTTGTCCTTTACTTTTAGGTGTCCTAATGGGTATATAATGGTATCTCACTGTGTTTTAAATTTACATTAAAAAGTTATTAGGGAATAACAATGCTGAGCACCATAGTGAATGTTTCCACAGAAACCCATAATCTTACTACTCTATTTTTATTTTTCTGTATGTCTTTTCAGTGTAGCCCATATATTTACATAATTTTAATCAGAGTTCATCTAGAATTTTGTATTTTTAAACTCTCTGAAGGCCTTCAAACTTAGCTTTAAAAATCGCTTCTTACTATCTCCCTGAGTTTATGCAGTACAATTTACTGTATAAACTTGCCTCTTGTTGAACATTAGGTTGCTTTCCATTGTCCATAGGGCTAATATTTGTCCTGAGAAGAGAAATACAGATGCCTCACCCTGGATACATTGTAATATTTCAATAGAATAAAAACTGTAATTTGTGGAGAGTGATGTGCCAGCTAGGTGTGCTAGTTACTTTGAATAGGATTTTTATTTTTTTTCCAGTACAACTCACAGAAATAAATGTTATCTCTATTTTACGGACAGGGAATCTGATACTAAGCTATATAACTTGCCTACCATCACCTGTCCAGCAGGTGATGGAGCAGGATTTCCAGCCCAGGTCGATGGCTCCAGAGCTCTGATCAGTCACACAACAGTTCCACCCATGCCATTGTCCAGCTAAGTAGAAGGTGCCCACCCCACCTCCTGGTTCTCCTTGGAGTCTCTCCTTGACTAGCCCCCAGCCTCTCTTTCTCTACAAACTGCCCCCTTCAGGTCTGTGCCAAATGACACCACCCTAAAGCCATAGCTAATGGGCACTAGGTTTGATTACTCCTTGAGGAAAGCTGGCTCCTTATTCCTGAAATGTCTACTCCCATGTGAAGTGCAGATACAGGTCTAATTAGGATCAGTTGATGGAATCATGTCCCCATAGTAAACATGTTTAACACTTCCTTCTGAATCATCATGAGTTTATTATTTTTTAGCATTATATTTCTCTGGATGCATGGCCTTAAATAAGGATTTGTAAAGCCATAATTAAATTCTCTCCCTTACTGAACCACTGCTGGTTTTTACCTCCTTCAAGAGTCTTTGGGAGGTCCTTGGCATGCATGGGGATTCTTTTCTGCTGGTTTGACATCATTTCCCAGCCTCATCTTTCCCCATCGCCAAATGCGTACACACTAAAATACTTATTATTCCTCTGATACGCCATCTCCTCCTGCTTTGCCTTTGGGTGCAGTGTTCCTTTCACTGTAATGTCCTCTTATGTTAGGATAACTGCCATCTATCCTTCAGGCCTGAGTCCCAGCACGTCAGTTCCTCTGTGGCCTCTCCTGGCCCTGCTGGCTGTGCTCATCCGCTCGGCCTGCTCATAGATTGTAACCCACTGATGTTCTGTTGTGGCCATTGGTTCTCTTCTATGGATCCCCCCTAACTGTGTGCTCAGGAATGTCCACTATGCATCTCTATATTTTCAGGACTTAGGAGAACTGATGTTGTAATATAAACAATCCATAAAAATTTGCTGAGTGAATAAAGAATGAATTCTTCCTGATAGATGAGGGCAAATATTATAGAGACCTTATTAGGTAGTGGTGGTCAGTTTTGATTGAACCTTTTAGTTAGAAATGAAACTGTGACTTTTAATAAGTGACTTGCTGATTTTCAGTAGCTTTAAAATTCAGTACAGTGGTTTTGAACTTGAATTTCTTTGGAATTTAAAAATCCTTTTACCTCCCTTTTGTTTCTGAAATAGTTATGAACCAAAGGAAATCTCAAATTCTAAGATTAGTAACTCAGTCTGGTTAGGTTATTACATAAACCTATTAATCACCTGTTTTCTTGTTTGTATTTAAATTTCTGACAATCATATGTGCTATTAAGATTTGGAAAAGAAATTCCAGAACCTGGTGAAGTAAGGTTGCTACCACACTCATTAGAAAGTGAGAGTAAATGGAAGGGATATTTGCTCTTCATTCTTACTTAGGAAGTGTTCCCATCTCAAGGTTCATTAAGTAGAGACAGACATTGGGATTGTTTTTCTCCCCCAAGTTCTCTAGCCTTTAAAAAAATGGGTCTTATCAACAATGTGGGTATAGAGGTAGCATACCTCAACATAATAAAGGCCACATATGACAAGCTCATAACTAACATCATACTTGGTGAAAAATGAAAAGTTTTTCCTCTAAGGTTAGGGACAAAACAAGGCTACAACCTTGCCACTCTTATTCAACTAGTATTGGGAGTCCCAGCCAGAGCAATCAGGTGAGAAAAAAAGGCATTAAAACAGGAAAAGTAGATATAAAACTCACTATTTGCAGGTGGTATGATATTATATATAGAAAAACCCGAAGGACTCACCCAGCCAGCGTGGCTCAGTGGTTGAGCTTCGACTTATGAGCCAGGAGGTCATGGTTTGATTCCCAGTCAGGGCACATGCCCAGGTTTTGGGCTCGATCCCCAGTAGGGGGTGTGCAGGAGGCAGCCGATCAATGACTCTCATCATTGACATTTCTATTTCTCTCTCCCTCTCCTTGCCCCTCTCTTAAATCAATAAAAACACATTTTTTAAAAAAGACAGGTAATAACAAGTGTTGGAGAGGTTGTGGAGAAAAGGGAACCCTCACTCACTGCTGGTGGGAATGTACATGGGTACAGCTACTATGGAAAACAGTCTGGTGATTCCTCAAAAAATTAAGAATAGAATTAACGCATGACCCAGCAATCCCTCTTCTGGATATATACCCCAAAAACTCAAAAACATGTATTTGCAAAGATTTATGCACCCCTGTGTGCATTGCAGCATTATTCACAGTGGCCAAGACATGGAGACGAGCAAAGTGTCCTGCAATAGAGGATTGGAGAACATATTCCATGTACACAATGGACTACTACTCAACCATAAGAAAAGACAAAATACTGCCATTTGTGACAACATGGATAGACCTTGAGGATGTATATATATTTCTAAATATATCTTTATTGATTTCAGAGAGAGGAAAGGAGAGGGAAAGAGAGAGATAGAAACATCAATGATGAGAGAGTCATTGATGGGCTGCCTCCTGCACGCCCCCAACTGGGGATCGAGCCCGCAACCTGGGCATGTGCCTTGACTGGGAATTGAACCCTGATCGCCTGGATCCTAGGTCAACACTCAACCGCTGAGCCACTCTCGGCAGGGCAACCTTGAGGATATTATGCTAAGTGATATAAATCAGTCATAAAAAGCTAAGAACCATATGCTTTCACTCATATGTGGAATGTAAAACTGAAACTAGTGGACACAGACTGCAGCGTGATGGTTGCCAGAGGGAAGGGAGTGGGAGGGGTGGGGTGGGGGTGAAGAAGGCCTAATGTATGGTGACGGAAGATGATTAGACTTTGGGTGGTGGGCACATAGTGCAATATACAGAAATTATGTCTAAAAAGCATTATTACAAACCTTAATTAAAAATTGTTGCTAAAAAATGCTAACCATCATCTGAGCCTTTAGTGAATTGTAATCTTTTTGCTGGTGTAGGGTCTCCCCTCAATGGCTGATGGCTGCTGACTGATCAGGGTGGTCGTTACTGAAGATTGGGTTGGCTGAGAAAATTTCTTAAAATAAGACAACAATGAGGTTTGTCGCATCTATTGACTCCTTTGACAAGCAATTTCTCTGTAGCATGTGATGCTGTTTGATAGCATTTTACCAACAATACAACTTCTTTCAAAATTAGAGTCAGTTCTCTCAAATCCTGATGCTGTTTTATCAACTAAGTATATGTAATATTCTAAATCCTTTATTGTCATTTCAACAATCGTCACAGCATTTTCACCAGGGATAGATTCCGTCTCAGGAAACCATTTTCTTTTCTCATCTATTAGAAGCAACTCCTCATCCATTAAAGTTTCATCATGAGATTGTAGCAATTCAGTCACATCTTCAGGCTCCACTTCTAATTCTAATTCTCTTGCTATTTCCACCACATCTGCAGTTACTTTTTCCACTAAGGTCCCAAAGCCCTCAGAGCCATCATAGGGTTGGAATCAACTTCTTCCAAACTCCTGTTAATGTTGATATTTTGACCTCTTTGCATGAGTCATAAATGTTTTTAATGGCATCTAGAATGGCGAATCCTTTCTAGAAAGTTTTCGATTTACTTTGCCCAGATCCATCAGAGGAACCACTATCTATGGCGGCAATAGCTTCACAAATATATTTTAAAATATGACTTGAAAGTTGAAATTACTCCTTTCTCCATGGGCTGCAGAATGCATGTCTTGTTAGCAGGCATGAAAACATTAATCTCATTGTACATTTCCACCAGAGCTCTTGGGTGACCAGGGGATTGTCAATGAGCAGTAATATTTTGAAAGATTTTTTTCTTTCTGATCAGTAAGTCTCAACGGTGGACTTAAACTATTCAGTAAACCATGTTGTAGACAGATGTGCTGTCATCAGGCTTTGGTGTTCCATTTATAGACACAGGGAGAGCAGATTTAGCCTAATTCTTAAGGGCTTTGAAGACAGGCATTGACTTCTCTTCTCTAGCTGTGGAAGTTCTAGATGACAGCATCTTCCAATATAAGGTTATTTCATCTACATTGACTATCTTTTGTTCAGAGTAGCCACCTTCATTAATTATTTTAGGGAGATCTTCTGGATAACTTCCTGCAGTTTCTATATCAGCACTTGCTGCTTCATCTTGCACTTTTATGTTATGGAGATAGATTCTTTTCTTAAAATTCATGAACCAACCTCTGCTAGCTTCCAACTTTTCTTCTGCAGCTTCTTTACCTCTCTCAGCCTTCACAGAATTGAAGCGAGTTAGGGCCTTGCTCTGGATTAGGCTTTGGCTTAAGGGAATGTTGTAACTGGTTTGGTCTATCCAGATCACAAACATGTTTTTCCATATCAGCAACAAGGCTGTTTCACTTTCTTATCATTTGTGTGATCTCTGGAGCAGCACTTTTAATTTCCTTCAAGAACTTTTCCTTTGCATTCACAACTTGGCTGTTTGGTGCAAGAGGCCTAATTTTCAGGGATGTGTATTTGGTACATATCAAAGTCCATACTAGCTTATGCCAAGTTTTGGCAAAAACTACAGTGTATTTTTTTTCTGTATTATTTCTTCAAAACAGATTAAAGAGCATAGTAAGGTCACAAGTTCACATTGTCCTTAGATGTCAGAGAAAATGAAGTTTCTTAATTTTCTTCTTTAAGTATCCTAGTTTTTCTCACAAATGTCACCCAATGAGGAGTAGGGGGGAAATATAGTCTTATCTAGTAAAAGTAAACAGCTTCATCAGTGTTTTTACAATAGTTGCTTGGCTTCTTTTATATATATTCTATTAGCTCTCACCTATCTAAGATGGTTCCTGGATGTGTGGAGCATGGGTGACTTATACAACTTTGTTAGGGACAAATTTTCCTGGTGGCTTTGGTAGCCACACATCCTAATTGCATTTGCATCTATAATCTTGGTGATTAATAATGTTATCTTTCTTATGGCTAGAGCCTGATCGCCCTCCTGGGTGACCTGGCCTTCTTGGTTCTTGCTGGTGTTCTAGGAGCCCTGAGCTTCTGTGTTTGTCTTCACCTGGCTCCTTGGTCCAGGAGTCCACTTTAGGCTTCTGCAGCTGGTTGATTCTCCCCTCACCATGGCAGGTCCAGTGCTTTTTAAAACTTAGCTGCCTTTATGCCCAGCCGGGCATGGCTCAGTGGTTGAGCTTCGACTTATGAGCCAGGAGGTCATGGTTCGATTCCCTGTCAGGGCACATGCCCGGGTTGTGGGCTTGATCCCCAGTCGGGGGCGTGCAGGAGGCAGCCGATCAATGACTCTCTCATCACTGATGTTTCTATCTTTCTATCCCTCTCCTTTCCTCTCTCTGAAATCAATAAAGATATATTTTAAAAAACAAAAACAAAAGAATCTTAGCTGCCTTTAAAAAAAAAAATCTATTTTATTGTTGAGAGTATTACAGATATCTGCCATTTTTCTCCCCTTTATCCACTCTACCCATCTCCCTAAACTTAGCTGCCTTCTGAATCCCCCCTTAGTGACTATGTGAACTTCTTGGTTCCATTTATGCCCTTAGAAGCCTCAAGTAGACTGGGGAAGAAAATGCCAGACTGCTCTTATGCTGAACCACTGTATTAACAGGGTTTTACAGAGAAACAAAACCAATAGGAGATATATACATATACAAAAGGAGATACATTATGAGAAATTGGCTCAAATGATCATGAGGCCTGAGGAGTCCCATGATCTGCTGTCTGCAAGCTAGAGATCCAGGAGAGCTGATGGTGTAATTCAGTCCAAATCTAAAGGCCTGAGAACCAGGGGAGCCAATGGTGTAAATCCAAGTCCAAGGGCAGAAGAAGAGATGAGATGTCCAAGCTTAAGCAGGTAAGCAGAAAAAAAGGGAGTGGGGCGAGACTTTCTCCTTCCTCCACCTCTAATTCTATCCAGGCCCTCAATGTTTTGGATAATGTCCACCCATGATGGGGAGGGCAATCTACTTTACTGTATCCACTGATTTAAATGCTAATCTCATCCAGAAACACCCTCACAGACACATCAGAATAAAGTTTAATCCAAGTACCTTGTGACCAGTCTAGGTGACATAAAAATTAACCATCACAACCATGTTGTGCTTTTTTTTTTTAATCCTCACTGAGGATATTTTTTCCATTGATATTCAGAGAGGATAGAAGAGAAGGAGAGAGAGAGAAAAAAAACACATCAATGTGAGAGAGGCACATGGATTGGTTGCCTCCTACACCCCTCCCCCCACAACTGGGGTCGGAGATCGAGCCTGAAACCGAAGTACGTGCCCTTGGCTAGAATCAAACCCAGGACCCTTCGATCCACAGGCCAACGAGCCAAACTGGCCAGGGCCCAGATACACTTTGATGTGTTCACATTTTGGGTTAATGTGGAGCAACCTGTGCTGTGATCTCTTTTCAGGGTTCAAAATAAAGAAAAGGGGCAACCCTATCATCTTCTGTCGCCTCTATTGGAGCCCCCAGGGCCACTAGCACACCTCAGTGAATCATCTCCTGATTGGGGATGGGGAATCCTTATTTTTCTTGTGCTCCAGAAGGAGGTGCATTGCAGCCCTGGTCATTAATTCTAGGCAAAGGCAAATGGACACTCCACTTAGGCTTCTTCTAATCCAGTTTTCCCCAGACAGCCTTGTCTTTGAAACATTGTTGGGCTTTTTCTAAGCCATTCATAAAGCTCATACTTTGAATATTGGTTCTTTCTATGATTTAGGTTGAATTACACGAAGACCAACATTTGACCCTTTTTAACCTAAGAATAACAGCAATACCACACGGTTCAATCCATACAGTAAAGGGTGGAATTCCCTGAAGGGAGGGAGGGTAAGACTAAAGCCCCTTCTCCCTGACTCTGTCACACTTTGCATACACAAGGCCTGGGAAACTGCTAGCAAAGAACATGTTGCATTGGGCCTGGGGGAAAATGAACCAAGCCAGAGGTTGTCTGAATTGCTGATGCAGCCGGGCAGTGGCTGTAGAGTCCCAGGATCTGCTGTCTGCTGAAGCACTGACCAGGTTATCCATGCACTGCAAGGCCTCCCCTACACCAGGATTTATGATTCTGTGCATCTGTGCTCCCTGGCCTCTGGACATTCAGGTGGGAAAGAACAGCTGCTCCAGCTTTACTGTGGGAAGTTTGGCTTCTGCTCCAGGTGGGGGACATACAGGCTTTCCACGTTTGGAGGTGGTTGCAGATTGCATTGTGAAATGTGTCAGAGTGTGAGTGTGTATGCATGTGTGTATGTGCAGTGGATAGTGGTGGTGGGCAGGCCTGAAAACCAAAAGCCATGCACCTCTGTCCTTAGAATTCCAGGCTTTTGAGGACACATGGGCCTCAGTGCAGACCCAGTTTCAAAGATAGCTCAGGACAGGCAGGGAGGGAAGGTAGGTCAGGACACATCTGTACTCGGAAAAAGAAGCCAAAATAGTTCTTGTCCCTGCACAAGGATGACGCAGAGAGAAGCAGAGCCGACATCATAGCTTTTTTTTTTTTTTTTTTTTTGGTATTCTCTCAAATTGTTTTCAGATTTGGGAATTATAGTTTCAGAAAGGAATAGTGCAGTGGCTCGTTGCCATCTGGTAAAGCCACTGAGGTGTTTTTATTTAGTCTTAAAATATGTCTGATCTGCAGCTCGCATTGTGACAACAAGCAGTAAAGCTTGGTTCAGATCAGCTGGAGAAAGGCCAGTTAGACTTTGTGCAAATTCTGAATAATGGACAGTCGAAAGGTGTGGCGTTGTGCTATATTTTTTTTCACTTGTGTATAGAGATTCAAGCTATGTACAAAGTTGTTATGAGCAGAGGGCCCTGCTACTAAAACTGCTCTCTCTCTAACCTGATGCTGGATATCCCCATTTGCCCAGTCTTTCCCTACCCCCATGCCCTCTTCCCTAGGAGGCTGACCTCTGTAGATGACACCTGGACTCCCTGGGCTTCTGCTTCTAGTGGAAGATAGCAAGGTCAGGGGAGAGCGTAGGGTAGGGTGGAAGAGTGGGAAGGGTGGGGGAGAGGAGAGGGTAGAGAGGATGGTGGGGATAGAGGGTGGGGAGACAGAAGGTGGAGATGTAGGTTGAGGGAAATGGAGGGGAAATACAGGGAGGAGAGAGGAGAGTGGGGATGGAGGAGGGTGGGGAGGCAGGGGAGGGTGGGGGAGATGGAGGGGACTTCTGGAGAAGAGAGGGGAGGGGGGTAGAAATGAAGGGGAGGGATGGAGAGTGGGGGTTTGGGGAGGAGAGGGGAGAGTGGGGGAAATGGAGGGTGGAGGGATGTGGGAAGGTGGGGGGGTATGGCAGTGCTGAGATGGAGAGTAGGAGGAGTCAGCAGCACTGGTCCCTCCTCTGCCCCCCCCCCCCCAATCTCTGAAGGGCTTGGCTTGGCCGCGGCTGCCTCCTCTTCTGAGACTCCAGCTCTTGTTGGGTGGCTCCTTCCGCAATCACTGGGTTTTGGGGAATTTGTTCTCGTTTCTCGTTTAAGCTTAGGGATGTTAGTGGCTTCCTGCCATTTCCAGCCTAGGGCCACTTCACTTTGGCCACTTTCCTATATGTCTACCCGCAGTCTTGTAAATGCTGTCTTATTAAACTCTCTCTGGAACTGCCATCTGTTTTCTGCTGGAACCCTGGCCATGGTCCCCAAGCACCTCCTAATCCCCTAATTACCGAGACATATTTCCATTCTTATCTTCAGCATCCACTGTGGATCCCTCTGCATTTACAAACCTCTTCCCCCTGGCTTTACCCGCTCCCTCTCCCTGGGTGCCACCCAGCTCCTTGTGGTTCCTGGATAGTGGCCATTACATCGCCTGGGCTGCCTGTCCGGTGCAAGGACAGTTCTGGGCCCTTCTCTTCTCACTCTTTATTCTACCCCTGGAAGATCTGCCATCACACCATGGCTTTAACTTAGAGGAGGGAACTAACCTATAAGTAGAACTATGAGTGAACGCCAGGTGCTTCAGCGCATTATTCATTTGAATAGTAAATGTTTATTGAGTGTCTCCCATGTGGCAGACCATTCTGGAGCTGGGGATATAGCTTTGACTCTTCATGGCAAAGGAGGCACTATTGTCTCTCTTATGGATGAGGGTTCTGGGCCTCAGAGAAGTTAATAATGTGCCCACCCAAGTCAGCCTGGGACTGAAATCCACTTTCCTGCCTCCGAAGCGGGGGTTCTTCCTCTTGTATTGCAGTGACAATTGAGCATCTCAGCACCTCTTATTTTACATCATTGAACTTGAGTTGAAGTTAGCAGAACCTTTACACATTAAAAAAAAAACAGCAGAGTCTGACTTTGGGGGTTTGAACTGAAGTGAAATTTTTTTTGCTGATTCATTCATCAGAGACATTTGCCTTACTCTGACTTTGAGCCTGCTTGCTCTATCATTCACTGTGGTTCTAAAAATTACCCCTGGATCTATTTTAGAATCTGGTATCCTGACAACACAAGATTAATTTAAAGTCAGAGCAGTGGGATTTATGTGAGAGATCTATGCTCATAATATAAATTAGAAATAAGAGTAATTGTTTGCCTTTTCTTCTGCCCTAAAAGAAGAAGATACAGCTGAGCCTTTCCCAGATGAAGGGTCAGGGACATCCTCTGTTGCAGTCTCAGAAGCTCAATTGTTGTTTTTTCTCAATGATCACAGCCACCTTAAGGGGACAAAGGAGAGATGCCTACAGTATGGAGCTTCTGTGTGGGTCAAGCTTGAGTTTTGGAATTCAATAAACCTGGTTTCAAAACTTGACTGGGTAATCTTGGGCACGTTATGTCAGTTCTCTGGGTCTCAGCTGTAACATGGGAATACTAGAGATGAGCCAACAGGATCCATATAGTTAGCAATGCTTGGTGATTCAGGCCCTAAATCCTTGGCCAGCTTTGGCTGCAAATGTCCCTTTGGAGAAGACTTGAATGACTGTGGGGGAATCACTCCATTGACTTTCCACCCCGTACCCTTTAGAAAGCAGGATGAACCTTCAACAACTTGCACAAGGAGTTATGGGCCTTCTAAGATGGAAGGGATTAAGACCCTAACCTCTTGTCACCAAGAATCGAAGTTCAGAACACTCTTCTGGAAGATCCAGGAGGACCCTAAGCAGGACAGAGTGATAAAGACACTGAAATAAATCTATCAATAGGGTAGAAAAGAATGTGGCCTGGGAGCTGCCTGCAGCCTTGAGTTAGTGAAGAGCTCAGATCCAGGTCTCTCTTGGTCCTTGAGGAGGCTGTCACAATTTCTGACTGTCGCTACCCAGCCCTCCTGAGGGCAGAGTTGACCTTAGAGGAAACAGCTCATAGGACTAACTTATGGCCCTATTTGAGGTAAAGCTCTTTTCTTTATTTAAATCATTTTTTATTTTTCAATTACAGTTGACATACAATATTATATTAGTTTCAGGTGTATACCCAATATGAGCTACAAAGTGACCTGCAGATGGCTGCTACTTGTGCTGGGCTTGGAGTTGCCCAGGTGAGGCCAAGCTGCTAGTGCTGGGCCTGGGGCCACTTAACACGGGGTACAGGGCATGCTGAAGCCAGATGCTGCTTGTTTGAGAGATTTTAGGGAAGTCTGAAGCATGAGCCAACACAGGCCATTCATATGGAAAAGCCACTGGAAGTGGCTTAGGTAGGCCTGCAAGTTGGGTGGGGCAGGGTCTCAGGGAATCACCAGGGCAGGGCAAACAGTGTGAGCCAGGTTGATGGAGACTAAGATATGGCACCTGCCTGCCAGCTTTGTTGGGGGAGGGCTCTGAAAAGGAACAGTGGCCTTTGCCAGTACTTTTGTCTGGCAGAAAGCTGCCCCCAACCCAGCTCTTGCCCTGATGTCAGATAACTCAGTTCCTCTCCATAAGTCCCTTGTGCACTTTGAGCTGCTGTCCCAGCACTGGGGCTCAGAGGGAGTGAGTCCAAGTAAGTTCATGTATAGGCCCTTTAAGCGGAACTAGCTGGGACTCCAGTAGCCCTCTGTCTCACTCAGCCAAAATCTCCACTGGTTTTTACAGCCAGAAGTTATGGGGACTTCTCTTCCTGGCACTGGAACCCTGGGCTATGGGGTCTAGTGTGGGACTGGGACCACTTGCTCCTTGGTGGGGACCTCTGCAGCCGAGATATCCCTCCCAATTTTTACCCACCACACGTGGGCGTGGGACTAGTCAGTTCCATGTCTCCACCCCTCCTACGGGTTTCAATGTGGCTCTTGTTTAAATCCCTAGTTGTAAGACTTCTGTTCAGCTAGGTTTCAGGTGGTTCTGAATGATGTTGTTCTATAGTTTAGTTGTAATTTTGATGTGGTTGTGGGAGGATGTGAGTACCGTATTTACCTATGCCGACATCTTGACCTGAAGTCCGAGGTGTTCTTTTGACTGAGTTTTAGCATGAGGGGAGGAAGCTGGCAGCACTGCCTGGAAGGCCCCTCCCCTGCTTGTGAGCAAACGGACGTTCCTGGACAAGGGGGGGTCAGCTGGAGGTAGCACTTTGCTGGTGGGGTGGGTATAGGAGATTGGACGTCCTGCTGGTCGGGGTAATTGGGCTGACAGCATTATATTTTGCTACACTACTGATAATGTCAGTTATCAGTTACAAATATAAAGTTCTAAGTACAGTGCCTGGCACATAGTAGGTTATCAAGAAATGGTAGGTAGCTATGAGCGTTGTTTTATTATTACTAGATGATCTTGATGAGGAGAAAAATGAACCATTTCAGCTGAAAAAGTAAGAAAGCAGGGAGGGACACTCTACTGCTTTCATTACCTTTGCTAGGTTTCGGGCCTCCAGTGGCTGTCACTATGGCTAGTGGTTGGGAATGGTTCCAGAGTTTTCTCTATACTTTTGCCTCTGGAAGCAACCTGCATGCCATCTACAGTGATTATTAAAAGTTTAAAGCAGTAAAGACTTTTTTCCTTCTTGAACAAAATTTTTTGTGACATCCTGATATGTAAAACAAATAAATTAGAATTTTGTTAATATATATTTTTAAGTTGAATGTATTCTATTGACATGTTAGCATCAATGAATGAGAACAGTAAAGCTATTCTGAAAACCCTCAAAACCCATAATTGGGGCTATGGAATCTGGTTTCAATCTTCTATTGAATTTAGTAAGCATCCATAAAATTCAAATAAAAATGTAAATGAATCTCAGAAGTATCCCATGATATTCAACATTCCTCTAATCTAGCTCATGGAATTAGTCATGGCCCCAGCAGGAAACAATTTGCACTCTTAAATTAGGGTGCTTCCAGGAGGGTTTGAACTTATTAAAGCATTTACAAAAGCATCGGCAGGGCTAGTAAACTACACAGGATGATATAAATACCCCAGGGCTAATAACAGTGAAGTTGTTACCAATAGGCCTGAGGATTGGGGAGAGGGAGCAGTTACCAGAAGATGGGAGGAGATGACTGTGCAGAGGGCTGCTTTGAGAGAGCAGTGATCTTCAGAGAGGGACCTTGCTACTCCCAGGAGGCCCTGCAGGAAAAGAGCAGGGTGGTAAATACCCAGTCTCACTCTCCTTCCTCCTTCTAACCTCTTCTTGGGGCTACTTATTCATTGGCAAAGCCCAACCAGAAATCAGAAGGCAAAAGAGACTTTGATGTAATTCTTGCATGTCAGTCTCCTAAGAGAGCAGATTGGAGAGGGTGGAGAGTGAAGTTAGAGGGGCCTGTGGACATTATCCATGACAGCCCTACTCCTGTTTTTTAAAGATAGCAAGAATAAAGGCTCAGAGAATTTAGATGACTTGCCCAAGATTAGGGGGAATGATAAACTAAATCTTCCAATCCCTAGTTCAACCCTCTTTTCACCATCCATTTCATCCCTCTAGTCTGAGGACAATTCTAGATTCCAAAATGGTAATGTCATCCATTGGATTTTTAGATCTGGAATTAAAGGGACAGGCTTAGCATAGTCCAGCAATTTCCTTTATTAGGGTCAACTGTGATCCAATGTTGTTATGCAGCTCTTTGCAAGTCTAAAGACAAACCACAGTTATTTAGGGAAATAGCACAGCAAGGAACTCTTTGGAAGTTCTGTCCCACACTCTTAGGTTAACTATTTTCTCATAAGGGTCAGGAGGAACGTCAGCCAAACAATGTAAGGGAGTACACGGAACAAGGATGCTAATTCCGCCCCAGAAATATCCAAGAGGATCTGTGTCTGTGAAAGCCCAACAGAAGCAGAGAGTTCTCGGATCCCTGATGACATTCGTACTATAGTCAGCATGCCTTTCAAAGGTTCTACTCTTGGCCTGCTTCTTATAGAACACTTGGCTTTAGCATGAGCTCTTCTAAAAGTAAGTCCTGGTCAACATGGTGGATAACAACTCTAGCCTAGTACTCTTCGCTATGATTTGGGGGAATTAGTTGTGAGGATCCCTTGACTATGAACTGGAAGTCATTTGCCGTTTGAAGTCTGTTATGTGGGATTGGTATTTTATAATTTCTTTGACTTAGTTGGACACTAAGGATGAGCAAGCTTTGTGGTTAGGTGAAGGATATTTACTTATTGATAGTTTAGGGCATAGCAGTCAACTCACCAAGAAACCACACAAGCCAAAGTCTTTGCAAACCCTAAGCATTTTGGGTATCCCCTCACCATAGGTGACCATCACGTAGCTGCTTCTAGCTAACCTCACCTATTTTTCCCAGGACGCATTCTCATCTTGTGGGCCAATTGTACTTCCTACATGGTTGCCTCCTTCAGTTTACTGATATCCTGTCTGATTTTTTAAAAGTGATTTACTCAGTCGAGGTTGACTGGGGCATGTAGACATACACTGTGCATTTTTGTTTCATGGAGTGTTTTAGGGCACTTGGGCAACCTTGGTATCTTAAGCAACTGATGGGTCATTGAGACCTCTCTCCTTCATTTCTCTTTTTAAAGGGTAGCTCAGCTTCCTTTCGGTTGTTCAGATGAAACAGCACCAATTTACTGTGCCTTGGGCAAGCCTGGTTCTTGTCTGTGCAGCTAACACAATTCATCTGCAGCTGTGCACTGCTCTAATAGGGACAGTACTACCCGGGGACCTTGTTTTAACCTAGAACACTATGTAACTTTTCTCTTTGTCTAGGATTATAATGTACTGCAGTGAATGACTTAAATTTAAATAGATTTGACCACTAAACTATTCTCTGTAGAAAACAGTTTGGCACTATAGAAGAAAGCCTTTTGGACATAATCTGAGATAGCTCTAAAAGATCTTCTTATACAAGGCGTCACCATAAATTATTCCCAAAGGGTGGACCTCCAGGGACAGCATCACCCCAATGCTGTGGTCCCATCCTTGATCTAGCCCATAATCAGGTCACATACTGCAGTGGTAAAACAGAAGGCCAATCAGTGTTTCAGGGTCACAGCAGGAATATCAGCAGAATCAGGTCTTGTGTACATAGCCGCAGGTTGAAGTAGACTATTTACTCTTCCTCACGTGTGCCAGGGAAGGAGGCGTGTACTGAAGTCTGAGTCCCTGCTGTAAAATACACGTACATCCTCTCACCCGATTTAAATATAATAATAATAAAACAAAACCCCTCAATAATACAATTAGCTTGGGTTCCTCTCGCTGATTCATTAATCACTCTTTATTGCTATCTATAACATTTAAAATCTTGTGTGATTCTGATGAATGAGCTACTCTATAATTACATCTATATTTTAAATAGTAAAACTTTACTTATTTTCTTCTAGAAAGGTCTTATTTATACTGAAAGGCGCACATTTTCTTATCTTTTCCAAATTGGCAAATGTTACATAGTACATTGTTAACAGTAGGTTTGACCTATCTATTCAGCCAAGTTGTATTAACAGGATTAGGATTTAGGGATTGATTTTGCATTGTTTGACATATATTAATAGTTCAGTAATTTTTTTTTCTTAAAAAGGCAGATTTCCTGGCTAGCGAAAGACCTCTCTAGCCCAGCTGACTTAAAAACAAACAAACAAACAAAAAAAACTTTGAAAAATAAGCCTTCACTTTAGATTAGTTTTAGATTTATAGAAAAATTATGAAGATAGTACAGAGAGTTCCCATATATCCTACCCTCAATTTTCCCTATTATTAATGTCTTACATTAGTGTGATACAATTACAAACTGTCATCGAGATATTATTAACAACTGAAATCCATACTTTATTCAAATTTCCTTACTTTTACCTAACATTCTCCTTTTTTTTTTTTTTTTTGGTCTGATCCCATCCAGTATATCACTTTACATTTAGTCATCATGTCTCCTTGGGCTTCTCTGGGCTGTGACAGATTTCCCTTGTTTTTGATGACCTTGACCATTTTGAAGAGTACCGGTCAGATATTCTGCAGAATTGAGATTCTGGTGTTGTTCTCATGATTAGACTGGGGTTACGGGTTTTGGGGAGGAAGACCACAGCAGTAAAGTGCCATTTCTTATCATACCAAGGGTATATATTAAACATGACTTTTTGTGTGTGTGTGCATAATAGAAGGTCTCTAAACTGGTTTCCACTTGATGGTGCTGACTCCCACTTAAGAGACATGAAGTAACCAACATTCTTTATGTCTCCTTTAAAACACAGACAGCTGTCCACAGAGTCTGTCCTGTGGTGAGATGTTCTCTTGCTCCCCTGTGCACTTAGGGCCGCACCTGTAGGGGTTAGTGCTTACCAATAATCAGTTTCGTTTTTTCCCCTGTACATGTTTATGCCAGATATATTTGTTGTTGCAATTAAGTAATTTATTGAAATGTTATATAAACTGATAAAATATGAGGGTGAAATGAAAGAGAGCTGCCTTTTTTTGATGAAAACTTAATTGAATGGTTTGGGAAAGACTTAAAGGCAAGTGACTAAAGTGCTGTTGAATTAGGTGTAGGTGAGGCAACTATCAATGACTGAGGGGGAAATTATAAACATCTGCACTCAGATTCTCTACTGAGATTTCTTCTCGTGATTTTTAAAGCTACTCAATAGAAAACATGGATGATGATCTGAAATTTGGTTTAAAAACGAGAGAGATGACTGGGAAATCAAGTCACAGGCCCTAAACTAAAAAAAAAAGAAAGAAAAGAAAAAAAGAAAAAGAAAAGACTTTGATCTGAACTGCATAATTTGCATGAAGTCCCAGGAGTTTTACAGTAAGTAAAATATGGCTTGGATGCTGGAGAACATGAGATGGCATCTAAATTTTGTGCATTATTCATGTGGAGAAATTATCTACCAATCAACTGCCTGTTCAAAAATTATATTTTAAATTAAAGTAAAAATTATGTGGTCTTCTTTTTAAAATAATTATTTCCACCTTTTAAAAAAAAATTCACCAAGCAACTACCAGTCTCCATTGTGTTGAAAAATAGGATTTTTACAGTAAATGTATTTTTAAATCTAAAAGTGGGGTTATGGAGTAGTCATAGGAATTTTGATGTAAAATTTTAAATGTCAGTACATCAAAGACCAGAGCTACAGATGAAATCTGCTCAATTGAAAACTAATGTGCTCAGAGACCTAGAGGCATTATTTTTTCACTATTTGTATGTAAGACTCGCTAATAGAAATGAACGTTGTCTTTTCAAGCACAAGCTTGTCTTGCTGGAATAGTGAGTTTGAGTGGCTCCTGTGTAGGAACACAGCCTACCAGAGAGGACTTATCTACTTTGGGCTGCTTTAATTTGATTTTTGGTCTTCCGGATACCCAGATCACATTGGGACAGATGGCATATCAGTTATTAGTCATTTTACTATAAATCTACTAGCAGTAACAGTAATAATCTAACTTGAGTTCTGTAATTTTTGTTACCTTTCTATATTTTGAAATTTCTAAAGGGGAATTTTGATTTTAGTAGTTGGAAAATATGTTATTAAAAGAATAAGCAATAACCTTTACAGATTTAGAAGTGCCTTACTGTTTGCAATTTTTTTTTAACCCTCTCCCAAGGACATGATTATTGATTTTAAAGAGAGGAAGGGAGAGAGAGAGAGAAAGAGAGAAAGATCAGTGAGAGAGAGAAACATTGATTGGTTGCCTCCTGTATGTGCCCTGACTGGGATCAAACACACAACCTTTCGGTGTATGGGATGTCACTCCAACCAACTGAGCCACCTGGCCAGGGCTGTCTGCAAAAGTTTTGTGCAAAATTTTGTACAGTTTCAAAACTGTGCTTTTATAATTGCCATCTCTATCTCCCTGCTTTCTGATTTGCCCTCTTTCTGGTAGACTTGGTCCCTGGCCTATAGTTTTCTCTCCCCCTAAGTCCTGCTCCAGTTCTCTGATGTCCTCAAATCCAGAGACATTCATCTTCAGTTCTGTCAGCCCCTTATGTTAGTGATTCTTAATCAATTACGGATCAGAGACACTTTTGGGACTTAGATAAAAACTATGAATCAGCTCTCAGGTAAAAATGATCTTTTGGATAGCACATGATGTTTTACATTCAGTTTCAAGAGGTTCCTGGGGTCTGTGGAGCCCATCTGCTCAGTCTCACTCCAGCCTGGAAATTCTCTGATTCTGAGATCTCACTGGAAACCTATTACTCTTAAGCTACAACTTGTCTTTTTTTTTTTTTTTTTTTACCCTCACCCAAGGACATGTTCATTGACTTTTTTTAGAGAGAGGGGAAGGGAGGGATAGACAGAGAGAGAGAAAAGCATTGATATTAGAGAAACATTGATCGGTTGCCTCCCATACATGCCCTGACCAAGGATCAAAGCCTGCGTGTGTGCCCTGACTGGGAATTGAACCTGGGACCCTTCAGTATACACTTTTGCTTCCCTTTCACTCAACATTATGTTTATGCAATTTATCCATATTGTTGTTTGTAGTTGTAATTCAGTCATTCTAGTTGCAGTGTGGTATTTTATTGTGTAAATTCCATCTAGAACTTTTATTAGATTTACTTAGTATTTATCCAATATTTTATACTCCTTTGCTTGTAGCTTACTCTTTATTTCTGGGTTTATATTTTTCTTGCTCAAGTACACCTAGTCTTGATTTGTTTAAAAATGTCTTTATTATGCCCTCACTCTTTATTTTATTTTATTATATTATTTTAATTTAATTTAATTATTTTATTTTATTTTATTATGTTGTTCTTCAGTGGCATTTTAGTTGGGTCTAGAATTTCAGGCCAACAGTTATTTACTTTCAGCACTTTGAAGTGCTATTTCAGTGTTTAAAGTTTATTTTGTTACCGTTGTGGTCTGCAATCGATCTCACTGTGGTTTCTATTGTTTGCTGCAGTTTTACTACACTCTGGCTAGGTGTGGATTTATTGTTACTTATTGTGCTCAGAATTCATGTTGTCTTGAACCTGCAGAGTCATGCCTTTTTTCATTTCCAGAAAAATATCAGCCTTTATAGCTTAGAAGGTTGCTTTTGCCCCATTTTCTCTATTCTTTCTTAACCATATTTTTCTAAAAATGTAAAATTGTATTGAATACATGTGTGTTTCTATGTATCTTATTCATAGAAACATGCACAAATCATAAGCATTCAGTTTGATGAATATTCACAAATGTTTGGACACCATGTTCACCCAGCACCCTGGCGGAGAAACAGAACAACTCCAGCTCCTTCCGGCCATCATCTGCCTCTCTCATTAAGGGGACACATGCCTTGACTTCAGTCAGTATAGATTAGTTTTACCTGTTTTTGAGCTTTAACAAAATGAAACCATGTGTGGTATGTACACTTTTGCTTCCCTTTCACTCAACATTATGTTTATGCAATTTATCCATATTGTTGTTTGTAGTTGTAATTCAGTCATTCTAGTTGCAGTGTGGTATTTTATTGTGTAAATTCCATCTAGAACTTTTATTAGAAACAGGTTGGACCATTTTTTTCATTCTTCATATCTCAACCTCTCTTTTATATTTTCCATCTTTTAAACTCTCTGTTTCATGCTATGTAAATTCCTAGTATCTTTATGTTCACTTAGCCTCTACTCAGCTACATTGAATTTGCTGCTTAACTGAACACGTGAATTTTGTATTTTGATGACAATCTTTTTCATAATTTAAAATGCTCTATTTTATCCTGTTAAAAATATGCTTTCTTTCCCCTAGAGTGTTCATGTTTAGTCTTTTCTTCTATGTTTTTATTAATCTTAAATATACTTATTTAAACTGAGTTGGCTCTTTTAAATTAAGTTTAGAGTATCTAATCTTGATATTTGTTGTGTATGCTGACTTTTGTTTTGGTGCATTTTCTTCTCATCATTTTTAAAATTTTGAATGAGCCCGGCCGGGTGTGGCTCAGCGGTTGAGCGTCGACCTAGGATCCAGGTGATCAGGGTTCGATTCCCGGTCAGGGCACATGCCCGGGTTGCGGGCTCGATCAATGACTCTCTCATCATTGATGTTTCTATCTCTCTCTCTCCCTCTCCTTTCCTCTCTCTGAAATCAATAAAGATATATTTAAAAATAAAATAAAATAAAATAAAATAAAATTTTGAATGAGAACTGATTGCTCAGGGAAATTTTACATTTGGCTGTAGTACAGTTTTGTTGGAGGACTTATCTTTGTGTGTGCTTTTGCCTAGAGTCTCAGACTCAGATGTGTCATAAGGTTGGGGCTAGCTTTCAGGTTACAGTGGTACCTCGGTTTTTGAACGTCTCCATTGATGAACATTTCGGTTTATAAACGCTGTAAACCTGGAAGTAAATGCTTCGGTTTTCGATCATGCTTCGGAAGTCGAACATGCCCCACGGCTTCCACTGAGGGCAAGATCCTGAGGCCCAGCTGTCGGCTGTGGATCCCTCGGTTTTCCAGCGTTTCAGAACTCGGACGGTCTTCTGGAATGGATTACATTTGGAAACCGAGGGACCACTGTAGTTTCTTGGCTTGGAGGTTTCTGTATTATAAAGGTAACATATATTTGAATATCTATACTGGGCTTGAGTAAGGTACAAGCTGTGGTTCTAGAATTCTCAGGGGAGATTTTTTTTCCTTCCACTCAGCGTTCAAAATTAAGTCAGACAACTACCTTTGCCTAATAAACTATTTGTGATTCCGAGAAAGTTGAAAACTGATGCAGCCAATACTGTGACTTCCACCACTGGGTCATCTGACTCCATGACTTAACAAGTGGACATTGGAATTCGAGAATGAGTCTCAGGACTGGGACTTTAGTGAATCCTTTTGGAGAAATAGGGTAGGAGAGAATATGGAAATGAAGCAAGGATTCATAATGGGATATCAGAGAGGCAGAATGACCTATGAGCAGGTGAGATGGGTTGGGTGGTCCTGCTGATTTCCAGTACTGAGCATTTTGTCTCAGTATCACATTTAAACTACCTTTATGCTTAGCTTGAGCCCTTTGCTGGACTGAGGCATGTTCTTAATGACAGAACCTGGCCAATGTCATTTTCAAAATTCTGAATTATGAGAAGTTGTCTGTAGTATTGTCTAGCTGTCCTTTCTGACTTTCCCCATCCTACTTACTAGAGCCACTGTGCTTCCCCCTCCTAATTCAATGCCTCTAGGACAAGGTTCCCAACCTCAAATGCCTATGGGGAGTGGATAATGAAGCAGCTAAATTAAATTAATTAAATGAGATGGAATGGTGACTCAGAGGCATAGAGATCCAAGGGCACATGGCTCTCAGTTCCAGCTTATTGTTATGAAATGGAAATACACAGCTTGGGCTGGAAATTTGGATTTTTTAAAGAAAGAAAATATCTAAAAATGTTGGCAACTCATTTAATTATAAAAATGTGCTGTGCTAACCAAAAACACATCTGTGGGCCACAGATGGCCTGCAGGCCACTGGTTTGCAAATATTACTCTGAGGTGCCTTCCAGAACCTTCCAGGTGCCTAAGCTTCCTCATGCCGTGGCAGCTCCTATTCTCCCTCCAGCTACCTGTCAAATGATATGTCCTGCTTTCCAAATTACTTGCATTCTCAATTCTCCACCAGATACCACATTCCTTGAATGACCATATTTGAATAAATCTTCACTAACATGTGCATGATGGATTGTTCCCCCAGTGGAGAAAGGGAAAAACTCCCCCTTTCCTCCTCTGGTTCTCCTTACTTGTTGAATAACCAAATTGACATGAGAAAGAGTGACAAGAGAAAATCAAATTTAATTCTGTGCACGCGGGAACCCCACATGGGAGAGTCAGAGACCCTGAGTGCCTGACAGGTTCAGAGACTGAAAGAGAAGATGAGGCACATATGACGTTCTGGGCCAGGGATGAGGCACGGCACCCTGGGGCTTGGAGAATCATTCAGGGTGATAAGGAGAGCAGACATTTAGTCAAGAGAAGTTTGCTCTGCAATAGAGATAGGTCAAAAAAGGTTATCTCTGATAATCTCTGATTATGGGCAAGGCCCTAGTTGAAATTCTTCTAGGTAGTTAGTTACAGGTGGGCTGGGGGTGGGGGTGGGGGTGGGAAAAAGTTTCTTTTGAGCCCACAGGGTCTTTTTTTTTTTTTTTTTTTTTAAATATGTCTTTATTGATTTCAGGGAGAGGGAAGGAGAGGGAGAAAGAGAGATAGAAACATGAATAATGAAAGAGTCATTGATCGAGCCCACAACCCGGGCATGTGCCCTGACCAGGAATCGAACCCCGATCGCCTGGATCTCAGGTCGACGCTTAACCTCTGAACCATGCCCGGCCAGGCTAGCCGGCAGGGTCTTGATTGCCTTTAGCTCCAAATCCACGGAGGCACATCTTGGGGTGACTGAACCCCCACACTCCCAGTGTGGAGTATGTTGGACTGAATTACAGTGCATAGCTCTGGTAGTGGAGCTCAGGGAGCAGTGTCTTGTGTGCATGACTAATGCAAGCAGTGTGGAGCATCAGTGAGTGTGGGCTTTGGAGCCAGGTGATAATGCCTCCTGGCTTCTGCTTCTGAGAGGAATGCCACTGTCCAAGAGACTTTATTCCTCTAGATGTTGGTTTTCTTAGATGTACAATCAGGATAATAATACCTGGCAGGTTTGCTGTGAGGCTGCTTTAATTTCTGATATGTACATAATGCTTATTTTTGTTCAGATGATGGGAATTCTGCAGCTGGAAAAACTCTTAATCTACGTCAAGCCTCTCACTGTGTGGATTTTGTAGACATGGGAGATTTTGGTTCAAGAAATTTGCCCAAAGTCTCAGCTAGCCAAATCGGTAATTCATCTGCAAAATTTATTTTTAATGATAAATTTATGGTGGAATCAACTATAATATCTTCCAGCTTATCTGTGAATCAATATGAGTTAATTATTAAAGCAGGAAAATTGCTCCAAAATCTATCAGGTTATAGTATTGGGGAAAAGACCTGGGTACTTCCAGTCCTAGCATTTATTTTCTGTGTAACAGTTACTTAATCTCTTTAAGCCTAGTTTGGCCCAGGAAAAGGGTGTAGCAGTGTCTGCTTTGCCCACCAGTTACTAGTGTGAGGTACTTCACAAAGGTGAAGTGCAAACATGGTCTCATCTCTTCAAAGAATTAAAACTAACCCAAGAGGATACGTTCCTGACTAGCAGAACAATTGGTATCTCCTTCTGGGGGCTACCCCTTCTTCAGCTGTTCAAAACCCGAGGGTTATAGTGCCCTAAGGTGAGGGGTAGGTGGTTGGTGGCCAAGCCAAAGTCCATCAGTTTGCTGTTCCGCTGCTCTTCCTTGTCACACATTGTCCCTGTCAGAGCCACTTCTAAGCTCTCTGGAGACGTTCTACAGTTTAGAAAAGGCAACACCCTCTGAGCAAACCCAACCTCATGGACTATTGGCTTGCAAGTGAACCCTGGGCTAGACTTCAGCCCCCGTTTGCTTCTCTGAGCTGTACGTCCCTCACCCCCACGAGGTGGCCTTGGTCGGCGGGGACACTGATTGCGCTGTCTGATAGAGGGATGCTGGTGTAATGCTGGCTGAGGTCTGTGCTAGTCCCCATGGATCTCTGAGGGAGGGCCAGCCCCGGACTTCCGTGGGCTCACAGAGACACAGCTCTTACAGTTTCACTACTTCAGCTCTTTCAGGGCCATTTTAAAAGGCAACAGCACCTGGGGAACACTTGAATGGCCTCCTTCTCGTCCATGGACAGCCACACACTTCACCCTCAGAATACAGAGGGTCTGAGGTCAGCCCCTTTCATGAACTCCACGTCTATCTCCCCTCCTCCCCCTCCCTATATATTAGTTATTAGTTTTCTTTTTCTTTTATTGATTGATTGATTTTAGAGAGAGAGGAAGGGGGAGAGAGAAACATCAATGTGTTATTCCACTTATTTTTACATTCATTGGTTGATTCTTGTATATACCCTGACTGGGGATTGAACCCACAACCTTGGTGTATCAGGAGGACACTCTAACCAACTGAGCTACCTGGCCAAGGCCCCTCATTATATTTTAGAGACCCATTGGAGATTTACCCTCCTAAAGATGACACAAATGACTTCTAGAACATTCTATGACTGAGCAAAACAAAAAACCAATGCAAGTTAAATTTCCCTTGAGATATCTTCCTACATGCCAGTATTGTATTATATTATGGTCTTTTTTCTTTAATTTGCAGTTATGCTATAAATCAGATTGATTGTAAAGTAAATGAACTGGGCATCATAATCTTTAGTAGAGCCTCCAAGGATCTGGACCTTTCAGGAAACTCAGCAAGCCTTTTTTTGGATACATTGGCTATGGCTGTCATTTGCACATGAAATCGTGGGGCTGACTCACCCCCTCTCCCCGCTCCAGGCTCTTGGGCAGCAGACATGGACTGCTGCAACTCTCAGCTGGCCTCTCTTGTGACATGTGACTTATGTAAACAGATGCTGAGGTTTAGGGGCTCAGCTGAGGGTCACAGACTAGAATTGCTTTACCTGGGGTTAGCTGCCTGCCCACAGGGCTTTTCCTTATCAGTATTGCTGCTTTTTTCTCCTCTAAACTCTTCAGCCCTCCTTAACCACCTCCCCACCCCCACCCCAGCCAGTTCTGTTAGAATCCACAGAACCACTGGACCCACGGTAGATAATTATAAACAAGAAGGCTTATTTTTCTTTGTTTAGAATTCTAGCAAGACTGACCAACTAAAAAAAAAAACAACTACCGAAGCTCAGTTAAATCAAAGCAAGGATTTCATGAAAACACCAGGCAACAAAACCAATAAATCATTAACTTGAACGGCCCTTGGAGGCCTGTTGCCTGGCTGGCTCTGCCACGTGACAGAAGGTTCAGTGACTTCTGACGCAGAAGGAAAGTTGGTAATGATTTCACTATTTTTCCTGTGCTCCAACAGTGAAGGAATGAAAGTGATGCTCTATCACCACCTCGTGGTAAACATATGTACATCATCTTCAATGCACACACCGCTCCAAGATTATCGTGACGCCCTGCAGATAAAATAACGCACTTTGATGTAACCAAAGTATAACAAATAAAATGTGGCAGATAATGAAGTAGAACTATTCCAAGACATTCCCCTTTCTGACTTCGATGCATTGATGGGGCTGATGGGGGAAAGAAGTGGAGAGAAGATCTGGAAAACTTGTAAATTATTTGTGAAGTTGGAATTTAATTGCATGTGAAACGGCAGGAAGTGAGCAAGAGGAGAGAAAAGACCGGAGGAGCAGGAGGGGACAGTGCCCAGGAGCCAGCTCAGAAAGCTCTGCCATTGTTTTGTTTTTGGAAACAGGGAATATTTAGGGACTTTAGGGAGATGGAGTCTAGGTTTTTAGAAAATTTTGCTATTTGGTCTTCGAGACTTTTTGTCATTTGACTTGCAGTGGGTCACAGGAATAAGCTAGGTCGTAAATCAGTAGCAAGAAGGTTATGTTTTATTTATTTTACACCCCAAAATATGACACCTCATAGTGTTATTTTAATATTTTGGCCAGCTGGGTGAGTTCAAGATTAGAGGGGATACACTTGTTCTAAGAATGGTGGATGCCACTGACAAACATCTATTAGGTCTTCCCTGTGTGCCAGGCACCTGCCCAAGTGTGCTCTGATGAAAGAGAGAACTGCAACATTGTGCATGGCTGGGGAGAAGAGGGAGTGAAATGTGATGAAAAGGAAGGTGAACTGAGGCCACAGAGCAGCTGAAGGAGACTCTGAAGGAAGCAGAAAGGTAATGAGCCAAGAGCTTTTGTAATGGATCCTGGCCAGTGTCTACTTCATCCCTTCCTCCTGGTGTCAGCAATCCTGAAGGGCAGGAGCACTTTCATAAAGCAGTGTGAGGTTCTCTTTATGGGATTTGCAAATACATGTAATATGTAAGTCAAATAAGCTGATATTTTTCTTCATAGAATTATGTCATTAATAATATAAATTATGGCTACAGGGATGCCTCACTCAATGATGGGATATTTCTGAGAAGTGGGTCATTGTGCAAACATCACACAAACTTTGATGGTATAGCCTACTACACACCTAGGCTATATGGTATGGCCTATTGCTCTTAAGCTACAAACCTGTACAGCATGTTACTGTACTGAATTCTGTAGGTAATTGTAACACAATGGTGTATCTAAACATATCTAAACATAGAGAAGTTACAGTAAAAATATGGTACACTGTACTTTTATATGACTGGCAGTGCTGTAGGTTTATTTACACCAGCATCACCACAAAAATGTGAGTAACATCGTTGTGCTATGATGTTAGGACGGCTACAAGGTCACTGGGTGATAGGAATTTTTCAGCTCTTTTATCATCTTATGGAACCACCATTGTATATGTGGTCAGTCGTTGACTGAAACATTGTTATGCGGCACATGACTGTATTATGTACCTTTGTCCCAACTTTCTACACTTCAGCAGACTCTGAATGCTCACCATCCTTCTTTCCCACCCGTCCATCCATCCATCCATCCATCCATCCATCCATCCATCCATCCATCCATCCATCCATCCATCCCTTATTCTTCACGTATTCAGGTCTGAGTCAGTGTGCTAAGTATTGAATATTCATTGGTGCTCCGTGCTCCAGGGAATTCATCCAGCACCAACCACATTCTTCTAGACTTCAAAAAACATGTTTCCATCTCACTGGGGGGATGCTCTATTCTTGGAAAGTGCTGCCTGCTCAGCCCGTTGGTGGCCCATGCCCCTCATGGGAAGGGCAGACAGCACCTCTCATTATTTCTCACTTGTGGCCTATTGCTTATTACCTCTGGGATTTCTCTGTCATGGCTGAAGCACAAAGAGCTTCAGGACTTTGGGGGCACCTTTGTGTGTGCACTGGCTTGCCCAGCACAGCCTGAGGCAACTGGCAAACCAGCTCATGCTGCTGCTGCTCTGGGAGCTGGCTTCTCAGTGGCTCCCGGAGGTGACACAACCCAAGGTGTGGGGGTTTAATGTCCCATGGGCTGAAATTCGACCAGAAAGAAACAGGAGATCGGCAGGAGCTGGTCGATGAGCTGTTCACCCTGTCTCCTCCCTGACGGACTGCTCTGAGACAGTGTTCGCACTGTTTCTATGGCGATGTCCTCTACGACAACCAGAGCTCTGGTGGTGCTGTAGCCATCTCTGTAACGCACAACATTATTTGGTCCTCTCTTCCTTTCCAGTCTTACTTCCCCCTCCTTTTGGGTCCTTAGGGTTTCACTCTCAACAATGTGTTGACAGTTAAGTTTTGCCTCAAGCTCTGTTTTCTAGGGACCTTGAGCTGAGGCAGTTCACATGCCCGTTTTGGAACCAATGACTGGGTCTACGGTATTCAGATGCCCTCTTGGTAGGACTGAAATTCTGTCATTGAAATTCCCATCAAAATCAGGTGTATGGGGAGGAGCTCCCCACAGGATGGGAAGGAGGATAGGAGGTGGTACTGAGCTGATGAGAGTACACCTGCCGCAGGCCACTGCACCATTCCCTCCCCACGAAGTGGCCAAATATTCATCAGTATCAAAGAAGCTGAGGCCCTGTTGAAAAACCGCCACAAGGGGCATCTGATTGTTTGAGAGTCGGGGGTGCAATGGGAGAGTTGGGCCATCCCAGTGCTGGGCTAAAACAGTGTTTTTAACTTTTTTCTTTAGGAGGATGAGGATGGACACCTTTTTAAATTCTGATGAAAATAAGAACTCTGTCCTTAGAAAAATGTCAAATACAAACATGTGTGCACATACACATAATTATATATATAATTCCAGGAGATCCATGGATCCTTTGGAACCCATTTATGGGCTGTAGGGTGAGAAAGGAACCTATATCTATCCTGACATGGGATTATTTTAGAGAATTTCTGACTTAGAGCTTTGGCTGGTGTGTGGGGTTGCCCACCGAGATACAGAAGATAAAAGGAGGAACAGGTGTGGATTTTTTGGGTTGTGTGTATGTGTGTGTGGTGTGTTCTGGGTGTGTTCCCTTGAAGGGTCTGAGGGCCATCCAGATGGGTTCATAGGAGGATAAATTAGTGGACTTTGTGTGTATTAAGTCTGTAAAACCTTAGGCTGAGGGCTTTTCAGGAAGAGTATCACTGTTGAAAACTCTTATGGCCGAGGTCTGGTCCTGTGAATTTTAGTAAATGGTGAGGAAATGGGCCTAGGACACTCAACAACCTTCTCAAGTTATTTCTTTATGTAATGGCAGACCTGGAATGAGAACCCTTATCCTCACACACAGAGCCACTTGCTCTTTTTGCTTTGGGGGGAGCTTTGTTTTCTTTCGTTTTGTCTAGGGGTCACTGAAGGTTTCTTAGGGAGGTAGGGCCAGCTCCCTCGTGGTCTTCCTAGGCAGCCATCTACAGAAAACAGAGTGGATACCTATTGTTTTGGCCTGCCCAGCACCATTCCCCATTCTCTGGGCCAGCATCCAGATTTTCCTTTGGAGAAATAACCCATCCATACTTAGTTCATGAGTTCAAGAGGGACCTACCCCATCTGCTGAAGTCATGGGTGGGCATGTCACCTGTCTCTGACCAGTGAGAGTCCCATCTATCCCCAGCTACTATAATTGATTGAAAGATGGGCATATGTGTGTCCTACACAAGAATTTGGAAAGAGACATTCTTTCTATTGGGATTGCTAACTGGCTGATGTAAGTCTGAAGCTGCTTGGGTTCATACTGTGGAGAAAGGCTGCGTGAAAAAGAAGCCAGACCAGAAAAAATGAGCTCAGACACAGAATGTGAGACACCAGGCACTGAAGTTCTGTTCTGAGCCACTGAATTCAGTTGTATTTGAGCCGGTCATGCCCCTGGTCTCGATAGTTATTCCAAGAGCCAATGAAGTCTCTGTTTTGACTAAGCCAGTTTAATTGGGTATTTGTCATGACACCTGAGGGAGTACTGCCCAAAATAGAAAGTATCTCAGTTTGATAACTCAGGTTATTAACAGTGTACCAATGTGACCTCAATTACTAATTTAGTTCCTACATGGTCCAGTTAGCATTGCTGAGAGAAAGCTACACTCCTTGAACCTCTCTCTTTCTCAAAAAAAAAAAAAAAAAAAAAAAAGAAAAAAAAAAGATTTTGAGAAAGCAAGAATACTGAACTATAGACCCCTTTCACAGCAAGCAGAACAATTCCTCCTGATGATGGATTAGCATTGCCAACTCTATATACAAAGAATAGAATGTTCTGGAAAGAATATAGGTAGCATATTTAAGATAATAATTTATGTTTTCCAAAGAAAAGTATTTCAACACTTTAGCCAACATGTATGCTAAATGGCACTGAGATAATTGGCATAATAAAGTTGTTGTGGGAACTGAAAGGATGATCCAATTATACAAATCAAATGAATT